>NC_040097.1:3752828-4065564 GCF_003369695.1 Bos indicus x Bos taurus
ATTGAATAAACAAGTGAAAAGCTGACTTTTATTTAAGCACACACAATTGTCTTTTCAAATGCAGTGCTGTAAGTATGTCCATAATATCAAATCACAAAAAGAACTTCTTGAAAGGAAAATGGAATAAATAATGTTACCTTCTGTTGGTTTCTGAAGGAATGGGCCATTGTTCCAGATATTTTGCATTTCTACAATAAAAATATAGCTGAAAGATGATTTGCTTTTTTAGCATTCCTCATTTTAGTGCATGATTTTAAGCATGACCTTACTAGCATGAGAGATGAGTGCAATTGCTTCTTGGCAGGAAAGCAATGACAAACCTAGACAGTATGTTGAAAAGCAGAGACATTACTCTGCTGACAACGGTATGTATGGTCAAGGCTGTGGTGTTCCCAGTGGTCATGTACGGTTGTGAGAACTGGACCCTAAAGAAGGCAGACGGTAAAGAATTGATGGCTTTGGACTGTGGTGCTGGAGAAGACTCCTGAAAGTCCCTTGGACAGCAAGGAGATCAAACCAGGCAATCTTAAGGGAGATCAGCCCTGAATATTTACTGGAAGGAGAAGCTGAAGCTCCAGTATTTTGGTTATCTGATGTGTACAGACGACTCATTGGAAAAGTCCATGATGCTGGGAAAGATCAAGGGCAGAAAGAGAAGAGGGCATCAGAAGATGAGATGCCTGGATGGCATCACCAGTGCAATGAACATTAACTTGGGCAAACTCCAGGAGATTGTGAGGGACAGGAGGCCTGGCGTGCTACAGTCCATGGGGTTGCAAAGAATCAGACACAACTGGGTGACTGAACAACAACGTTTTAGTGCATATTATCAGATTGTTCATTTTAGCTATTTGGACTTCTAGCTTCTTCCCTTAATTTACCTTTTTTTTTTTTTTTTTGTTACCAATGCAAATCACAGAAAGAATACTTGAGACAATTTGGTAATGATCAGTCCTTTATAAGGCTTCCCAGGTGGTGCGAGTGGTAAACAATCTCCCTGCCAATGCATGAGACATAAAGATGCGGGTTTGATCCCTGGGTCAGGAAGATCCCCTGGAGAAGAAAATGTCAACCCTCTCCAGTATTCTTGCCTGGAAAATTCCATGGACAGAGGAGTCTGGTGGGCTACAGTCCATGGGGTTGCAAAGAGCAGGACATGACATGACTGAGCACACACACAATCCTTTGTAATAGACCCAAAGAATGTGTTTTGTACATTTCTGAATTAGGAAAGGTTCTGCAATTAAATTGATGATTTGTAACAGTGCTCAAAAATTAAGAGAGTGAGAATCTCAGACTTTTTTCCTTAATAGCCACCTGAGCCATCCTTCTGCCTCCAAATATGCCCCTCTCCCACAATCTTCTGCTTTATCCTGTGTCGAAGTGCTTGCCCTATTATCTAAATGGATGGATTTGTAATTTATTTTCCACCTATTTACATGCTACTCATTACTTAAGGCCCAACACAGGTATTATTTCCTCTAACGAGCTTTCCTGTGGCTCATTGCTGTTCTCTGTTTGGTTCTTGGTTTGTCATTAACTTTAGCATTTGTTCTAAGATGTAGAACTGAAGGACCAAGGGGCAGAAACTAAGGAAGGGAGAAAAAGGCTCCATCTGTGTGTCAGGAGTCCCTAAAACAACCCTCAGTTTTGGTGATTTGCTAGGAGGGAAGATTCTCAGGCCTCAGCATATAGTTATCCTCACAGCTAAGATTTATCATAGCAAAAGGATACAAAGCAATGTCAGCGAAGGGAAAAGATGCACAAGATGAAGCATGGAGAAAACTGTGTATAAGCTTCCAGGAGTCCTCCTTGGTGGGGTCACACAGGATATACTTAATTCCTCCAGCACCAGTTGTGACAAATAGAAATGGTGTCTTCCAAGAAAGCTCACTAGAGACTCAGCACCCCAAGTTTTCCCTTGGGCTGGTCACGTAGGCACCTTCTGCTTAGCATATACATAATTCTAGGCCCTACAAGGAAAGAATGTGCTTCCCTGGTGGTTCAGTGGTAAAGAATCCGCCTGCCAGTGCAGGAGATGCAGTTCAATCCCTGGGTTGGGAAGAGGAGATATATCCATTGCTGCTCTATAAGTCTGGGGACTTTTGTAGTCCCATAATATATGTTATTTTGTAGGTTCTTTGTTCCATATGTTAGTCCCTTATTACACTGGAGAATAGCACTGGATTAGAAATCAGAAGACCTGAATTTTGACTGATTTAATGCTGGATTATGGGTATTATTTCTGCTATATATTTACTTCTGTCAAAATAATGAAATCTCAAGATTTAGTGGAAACTTAACAGTGGTCTAGCCTCTATAATTTGCCCATGACTTGACATCTCTGCTTGCCGATCATTGGAATAGAGGACTTGACCATCAAATAGATGCAAGGCAGCAGCTTATGGGGAACTAGGGAGAGAGATTGTTGAGCCAGAATTTGAGGTGACTTCAGAATAATCTTTTATGTTTCTTGATCAGTACTGAAGAACCACTGATGCTCTGAGAGTAGCTCTGTATTTTTCCTTTCCCTTCATTTTCATTACTTTTTTCACCAGGGGCCCTATGTGACTCTCCTTCTTCAGGATCTGTTTGCCATCCCAATGACCTTCTCTCCTTCAGGGTCCCTTTGACTTTGAACTTATCACTTATCCCCTTTGGGCTCCTGTGTCTTCATTAGTAAAATAAAACCAAAGAAATCTTTAACTTTCTTTCCAACTCTAATATTCTATGATGCCATTGTCCAGAAGCTTTGCTGAATGGTGGAGCAAATTATATATCACCATTTCATTGTCATAGAAGCCAAATTGGTTTATTGAACAGGCCCCTGGATAATTAAAACTTATTAATTCAGGCCTCAGATGTACTGGGTATATTAGTATTAGTGGTCTCTGTGGGTTTTTAATCCAAGGAAACTTTAGACAAAGGAATGCTCTCTTGGTTGCTTGCTGTCAACTGAGAGATGCAAGCTAGGAAGATGTGATTGATGTCATTAGCCCCTTTTGACAGCGTAATGTTATTCTCAGAACACACTACAGCATATGAGTTATTTTTGTCTCCTGTGGGTCAGAATCTGGGGCTTGTTCCTCTTCCCTGGGAAGGTGGGCAGATGGTTTAATGATGGCTTTGCCCGCCAAGATATTTGATCTTAATAATGGGCTCAAATTTTCCTTTGTTCCATTGGGAACTTAAATAGTTTCAAGGAAACTTAGTAGTAAAGTACTTTGATGTGGGGAAAAGTAAGTACCTCTTGCTGAAATCAGTTTGCTCTCATCATTGATTCTGAGCATGTTTTTCTCATTTCCACATCTGTAACTTTATTTTCTGAGTGTCCTGCCCCTCTTTGCTGATATCCTTAATATACATCCTTCCTGTCCTAATAGACCTTTGCAGAAGCCCACTCCCATCCCCTTCCCCCCAACTGCCCTTTCCCCTTTCTCTGAAATTTTATTATAAAAAGACTCTGCTATGCAATGTAATGCTTAGTTATCTACTGTCTTATACTATTGTCTCATTGTTTTATGTTTTTTTCATTTTGTCTTCTTAAAATATTGGCTTCTTGAAAGCAAGGAGCAATCTTAGTTCAGCTCTGTAATCCTAATATTGCTGAATTTGCCCCAGAAAAAAATGTATAGAAGAAGGAGTAAAAGGCTGTAAAGGAACTTATTTATTGAACTGATACCCAGTACTAGGTATGTGTAACTTATAGTTTATTTAAAATTTTAAAATAATAGCCTAAAGATGGAAAGTATTCAGTTCAGTTCAGTCACTCAGTCATGTCCAACTCTTTGCAACCCCATGAATCGCAGCATGCCAGGCCTCCCTGTCCATCACCAACTCCTGGAGTTCACTGAGACTCACGTCCATCGAGTCGGTGATGCCATCCAGCCATCTCATCCTCTGTCGTCCCTTTTCTTCCTGCCCCCAATCCCTCCCAGCATCAGAGTCTTTTCCAATGAGTCAACTCTACGCACGAGGTGGCCAAAGTACTGGAGTTTCAGCTTTAGCATCATTCCTTCCAAAGAACACCCAGGGCTGATCTCCTTTAGGATGGACTGGTTGGATCTCCTTGCTGTCCGAGGGACTCTCAAGAGTCTTCTCCAACACCACAGTTCAAAAACATCAATTCTTTGGCGCTCAGCTTTCTTCACAGTCCAACTCTCACATCCATACATGACCACTGGAAAAACCATAGCCTTGACTAGACGGACCTTTGTTGGCAAAGTAATGTCTCTGCTTTTGAATATGTTATCTAGGTTGGTCATAACTTTTCTTCCAAGGAGTAAGCGTCTTTTAATTTCATGGCTGCAGTCACCATCTGCAGTGATTTTGGAGCCCCCAAAAATAAAGTCTGACACTGTTTCCACTGTTTCCCCATCTATTTCCCATGAAGTGATGGGACCAGATGCCATGATCTTCATTTTCTGAATGTTGAGCTTTAAGCCAACTTTTTCACTCTCCTCTTTCACTTTCATCAAGAGGTTTTTTAGTATTAGCTCCATTTTACTCCTGAAGAGACTTGGCCTCAGAAAGGTTGAGTGGTAGGGCCAGAGGTAGTGTGGAGTTACAGTATTTAGTCTTGAATCCCTCTTTGTCTGCCATTTACTATCACAATAAATTTCTTATGCTTTCTAAGCTTCAGTTTCAAGATGGGGATAATACCTGCTCTACTGGGTATTCGTGACCCTTAATGAGAAAGATAACGTAGATGAAGAGTCTTTGACTATTCGGCCCATAGACAGTCTGTAAATGAGACACATGTGAAAGTAGAATGAACAGGACTTTCTGTTGGATTGGGTGTGGTACATGGGGAGAGAAAAAAATGAACCATGACTGCCAGGTGTCTGTCTTGAACTACTGAGAAGATAATGATAAAATTTGCAGAGAATTTGACACACTAGAAGAAAAACAGGTATGGAAGGGGAATATGGAGGTTAATTTCGAGATCTTGAACAGGCAATTGAATATGTAATTCTAGAGCTCAGAGGGGAGATCTGAAACAAAGATCCAGTGTAAAATCTGGGAGTCACTGGCTTGCATGTGGTAACTGAAGCTGTTAGGTGGAAGGGAGGGAACAGCATTAGATGACCTAAATTCTGAAGAACTTCAACATTTAAAGGTAAGTAGAGGCTAACTCAGCAAAGATGACCAAAAAAAGGCAGCCAGATAGGTTGAAGAATCAGGAAAGTATAGTGTCACTGAAGTCAAGGGGAAACAAACATTGCAAGAAATTTGTCTGTATATGAAGTCATCTCTTTCTCACCTTCCATTTATTCATCAGCTCAGAACAGTCTGGCTTCTACACCATCCCCTTCAACTGCACTGAAAAGACGCCTTTAAAAGGACCAGCACTCCTAGCTGGACAAATACAGTGGGCATTTCTCTGTCCTCGTTGAAATTGCTCTGTCAGCAACATTCAGCACAGCTGGCCACTCCCTATTTCTTTCTCTTACCTCAGTGGCTGTTCTTTTTTAGTAGATTTCCTCGTTATTCCCCCTCTACCTGATCCCTAAATGTTGGGATTCCTCAGGGCTCAAAAGTGAGCCCGTATCTCTTGTCTCTCTCTGTTAATTATTTTCTTAGGTTATCTCAACCAATGCTGTAGATTTTATAGCTGTCTTGATCTTATAACTTCCAAATTTTTAATATCTGTCCTTTGAGTTTCAATTATCTGCATGACATCTCCACTTAATGTCTTATATTCATGACCAAAAACAGGGCCGTTAAATATTTTCCCTTTGAAACCCGTCTCCTCCTCAACACTTTCCCCCATCTTAATAAATAATATTAATACTGCAATATAACCATTCAACCTATAATGAGCTTTGACTCCTTTCCCCTTATTCTTCACATCTAAGAAAAGTGAAAGGGAAAAAGTGAAAGTGTTACTCAGTCGTGTCCGACTCTTTGCAACCCCATGGACTGTAGTGCACCAGGCTCCTCTGTGCACAGAATTCTCCAGGCAAGAATACTGGAGCAGGTTTCCATTTCCTTCTCCAGGGGATCTTCCAACCCAGGGATCAAACTTGCATCTCCTACATTGCAGGTAGATTCTTTACCATCTGACCTAGCAGGGAAGCCCCTTCACTTTTCACTTTCAGCCTGACACCAAATCAAATATTTTCTGTCTCCAGAATTTCTCATATCATCTCATTTCACTTTGGTTCAGGTTGCCATCAGTTTTCCCTTAAACTTTTGAAGTAGCTTCCTATCTACTTGTCCTGCTTCCTCTTTGTCTTCTTGTAATGCTTTTTCCATAAACCATACAGGAAAGAGAGCTCTTAAAAAATAGAAATTTGATAGAGCATGTATGTGTCAAAGATGAAATTAATCACTTCCACATTAAAGGGCAGATTCTTTTTGGCTCCTTCAGAATCCTACAGCAGGTCAGAAGGTGGATTGAAAGAGAACCCAGGTGTCCAGAGAATCAGTCCAGAGCACCAGAAGGACGTTCTCACTAATCTGATTCCAAGTGATGTTTTCTCAAAGTTAAATAAAAAGGAATTACATGACTTTTCTGTTTATTCTGTTAACTATAAGACTTTTTTTTTTTATTAGATTTGTATGATAAAATTCAGTTGTGACCATCAGCTTCTGCTTTCATCTGAGGACTCAATGCCTTTGATGAGATTGGTTTTTATTGCCAGTAGAGTGGTAACTTCTTTACTGAGAATCAGTTCAAAAAACATTTTCTCAGTGCCTTCTCTGTATGAGATTTTAAGTGTACAAAGATGAAAAGGTATAGTATCTGTCCTGAAAGATTTGCAGTCTAGTAAAGGAGACAGGATGAGATGGTTAGATAGCATCACCAACTCAATGGACATGAATTTGAACAAACACTGGGAAATAGTGGAGGATGGAGGAGCCTAGCATGCTGCAGTCCATGAGCTTACAAAGAGTCGGATATGACTTAATGACCAAACAACAACAACAACAACAACAAAGGAAACAGGATACATTAAATATCAGCTATAATAAATAGATGCATATAAAGAGGGCTATAGGAAGAGGGGCAGGGATGACTGATTTTGTTCATTGCTAGATGGAGTGAGGAGGACCTAACAGAAGAGTTGATATTTGAACTAGATCATAAGAATGAACCAGAGTTTGCTATAATAGGAAGAGGGTATTTAGGAACAGAACATGACCACAGATTTAAGAATACGTCAGAGGATGACGTGGAAATGTCTCATAAAAGTGCACAGTGACTGTAGATTCAAGAGGAAAGAAATTATGCACCAGAAGATAGAGAGTGTGAGGAAACAGGAATAAAGAAAATGAAGAGTGGGTCAAGTTAAGAAGAATTGCCTAAGTCAGGAAGGAAATTAAGAGTTGCCTCAGTGAGAATGATGGAGTAAAGACCTCTGACAGTCCTCTCCATAAAAGCAATGAGAGTACTGGCAAAGATTGTCAGAATCAACTTAGTCAGAACTATGGATATGAACTAAAGGCTTACAGCAATGCAGAGAGCATTTTAAAAATGGCTAAATCTCAATAAGAACAAAAAATCTTGTTGTGTTGTACCTTGCCCTATTCAAGTCCTCACACCTCAGCTCCACTGTAGCCTTGAAAACCAGTAGCCTACAATCACCATTAGAACCAGCAGACTGTCAGCCACTGGATGGGTAGAATGAGGATGGAGTTCCTTTGAAGCCACATTGCCAGAGAATTGTCATTACTTGACTTGTCTTACGGTTCCCTGTAAGACTTCACTTGCAAGGCTTGACTGACTGGAAAATTGCCCAGTAAGAAAACCCTTTTCTCTGGGAGTATTTATTGAAAGCAATCAGTGGCAGTTGTTTAACATTATGACCGCCTGAGGTGAAACAAAGGGAGACATTAGGGAATGAGATGTCTATAGAGGACTTTAAAAAGCTCCATACTTTTCTGTATGATACATTTCTGGGAATGTATGTGGGCTTCCTTGGTGGCTCAGATGGTAAAAAATCTGCCTGCAATATGGAAGCTGGGTTCTATCCCTGGGTTGGGAAGATGTCCGAGAGGAGGGCATGGCAATCCACTCCAGTATTCTTGCCTAGAGAATCCCCATGGACAGAGGAGCCTAGCGGGCTACAGTCCATGGGGTTGCCAAGAATTGGACACGACTGACCAACTAAGCACAGCACAGAAGGCCATGCACATATGCAGGACTGTGTGCATATACCAGAAACACCTGATAAGACCCCAGTCTCTCACCTCTGGCTAACACGAGGCTTAGTATACGGAGGGTTTATAGGCTAAATCAGAGTTGTGAACTGCATGGCTGAGTTTCAAAGTCCTTGCCCAACACACACAGACCCTCAGCGAAGTCTAGGAGACTTACTGGTCCCAGGCATTTAAAGAAATTTCCAGTCATTAGGAGACCACTGAGCTAACCAAGCAGTGACTTTACTGACCACACAAAACAAAGAGTACAAAAAAGAAATGATACAAATGAACTTATTTATAAAACAGAAACAGACTCACAGAGTTAGAGAATGAATTTATGGTTGCCAGAGGGGAAGGATGGGGAGAAGGGATAGTTAGGGAGTTTGGGATCCATATGTGCACACTGATATATTTTAGATTGGTAACATAACAGAGTCCTACTGTATTTTAGGTTGGTAACATAACAGAGTCCAACTGTATAGCACAGGGAGCTCTGCTCAATGGTATGTGGCAGCGTGGATGGGAGGGGAGTTGGGGGAGAATGGATATGTGTATATGTATGGCTGAGTCCCTTTGCTGTCTACCCGAAAGTATCACAACATTGTTAATCAGCTATTCTCTACTATAAAAGAAAATGTTAGAAAAAACTTTTTAAAAACTTCATGAATGAAAAAATAAAGAGTGCAGGCACTTGTTCATCAAAATCACTAAACAAATAAATGGAAAAAAACAGCAGCAGGAACAACAACTAACCTGAATACCTGAGAGATCCTGACCTCCAGAGTTGCAAATTATATGACTTAAAATGCTTTTCAAAAAAACTTGCAAGACATGCAAATAAGCAGAAAAGTATGGCCCATACATGGAGGAAAAAAAAGATACTCAATAGAAACTGTCTCTGAAGACTCCAATTGTGGGACATTTAATAGACAAGCCCTTTAGTTAGCTATTTTAAATATGTTTAAATAATTAAAGCAAATGGTATATAAAGAATTAAAGGAAAATATGAGTATGATGTCTCCCCAGGTAGAGAATAATAAAAAGAAAATTTGTGTGCATATATGTGTG
This sequence comes from Bos indicus x Bos taurus, assembly GCF_003369695.1. NCBI lineage: Eukaryota > Metazoa > Chordata > Mammalia > Artiodactyla > Bovidae > Bos > Bos indicus x Bos taurus. The sequence continues at coordinate 3,762,045 of NC_040097.1, forward strand.
TATGTGTACACATACAAAGAAATTCTACAGTACAATAACAGAAATGAGAATTCACTAGAGAGGTGCAGTAGCAGATCTAAGCAGGCATAAAATCAGTGAACTTGAAGATTGGTCAACTGAAATTATATACAATCTGGGGAACTGAAATAAAAAAGAAGAAAAACAGAACCTCAGAGTCTTCTGGAACATCAACAAGCATACCAATGTAAACACAATAGGAGTTCTTAAAGGTGACAGAAAAAGGAAAGAATATTTGAAGAAATAAAGCCAGGAAAAAGAAAGAATATCTAGAGAAATAAAGCCAGAAAACTCCTCAAATTTGATGAAATACATGATTTTATATATTCAAGAAGCTCAAAAAATTCCAAGTGTAGGATAAGCTCAAAAGAGATCCATACCTAGACACATCATAATTCAGTTTTGTTGAAAGCCAAACCCAAAGGCAGTCTGAAAATGGCGAAAGAGAAGTGTCTCATATCATTTATAAGGAATCTTTAAAAGGATTATCAGCTTATTTTTCATCAGAAATGATGAAGGCAGTGGCACAAGGCAGTGGGATGACACACTCAAAATACTTAAAACATTGTCAATCAAGAACTCAATATCCAACATTATTCTTCAAAAATGGGGAAAATACAATATTCCCAGGTAAACAAAATGAGAGAATTAATTGCTGACAATAGTTATAAGTTTCCCACGTGGCACAGTGGTAAAGAATCTGTCTGCCAAGCAGGAGATATGGGTTCAGTTGCTAGTTAGAGAAGATCCCCTGGAGAGGGAAATGGCAACCTACTCCAGTATTCTTGCCAGAAAAATCCCATGGACAGAGGAGCCTGGTGAGCTATAGCCCATGGGGTTTCAAAGAGTTGGCCATGACTGAGAGACTGAGCACGCACCTGCGCGCGCACGCACACACACACACACACACACACACACCATTCTTAGGAGAAAATATAGATGTCAGTCTTTGTAACCTTGGATTGGACAATGGGCATTTTTTTGTTTCTGTTTTTAGATACTATGTCAAAAGAGCAAGCAGTAAAAGAAAAAAACTGATAAATTTCATCAAGATTAAGAATGTTTGTGTTTCACAGGACACTATCAACAAAGTGAAAACACAAAATGGTACAAAAAATTTACAAATTATGTATCTGATAAGCATCTAATCAATAGAATATGAAAATAACTTGTAAAATTCAAAAATGAAAAGACAACTTAATGAAAGAAATGGTCAAGGGATTTGAAAAGATGGTTCTCTAAAGAACATAAACACATGACCAATAAGTAGATGAAAAGTCTCATGAGGACATAGTCCTGAAGGAGTAAAGAGCACTGAGGGAACAGGTGAGAGTTTAGATGGCCTGTTAAATTGGTTTAAAATGAAGCCATAAAGAAGATGAAGAAGCTCTTTTTGTACTGATATGGAACAATTTCTAAGATCTTTTTAAATTAAAAAAAGAGATGAAGTACAAAGTGTATACAGTCTGTTACCATTTGCATAAAAGAAGAAAAATTATAAATTCAGTTATCTACATAAGTATGAACTTTCCTAGTGACTCAGATGGTAAAGAATCTGCCTGCAGTGCAGGAGACCCTGGTTCGACCCCTGGGTCAGCAATATCAAACCAGTCAATACAAAGAAAATCAACCATGAATATTCATTAGAAGGACTGATGCTGAAGCTGAAGCTTCAATACTTTGGCCACCTGATACAAAGAGCCGACTCATTGGAAAAGACCCCAATGCTAGGAAAGATCAAGGGCAGGAGGAAAAGAGGGTGACAGAGGGATAAGATGGTTGGATGGCATCACCGACTCAACGGACATGAGTTTGAGCAAACTCCAGGAGATAGTGAAGGATAGGGAAGCCTGGTACACTGCAGTCCATGGGGTCATGCGAAGTCGGACATGACTTAGCAACTAAACCACAACAACATAAGTATAGAATATCTCTGGAAAGAGGCAAAGAAGCTGAAAACATTGGTTGCCTTTAGGGACAGGAGTGGGATAGAAGGGACAGTGGTGGGGAATGTGGAAGAATTTTTACTGTGATGTCAGCTTGGTACAGCAGATTTTAAAGATCCTTCCCATTATATAACTAGGTCCTTGATAAACTACAGTTAAAGTATCATTTTTAATCATTGCTAGGCCCTCAAAAACATAAAGGAAGTCTCTAAACTTCCCTCATTCATATCCCTCCATGAATTAAAAAAAAAAAAGGAAATATAAAATGAGTGCAAAATGAATTGGGAAAAAGAAAAAAGAGTGGTGGAATGAAATTGGAAATCAACCACAAGAAGAAAACTGGAAAAATCACAAATCTGTGGAGACTGAGAAACATGCTATTAAATAACTTTACTCAACAAAGAAATCAAGGGAGAAATTAAAAAATTATCTGAAGATAATGAAAATATGACATACCAAAATTTATAGGATACAGCAAAAGTGGTACTAAGGAAAGTTTATAGCAATAGAGGTCCATCTCAAGAAATAAGAAAAACTTCAAATAAATAATCTAACCTTACACCTAAGGAAAGTAGTAAGGAAAGAAAAGCAAAGAGGAAAGTTAGTAGAAGGAAGAAAATAATAAAGATCAGAGCAGAAATAAATGAAACAATAAAAGACAGTAGAAAAGCTCAATGAAACTAAAAACTGGTTCTTTGAAAAAATCAACGAGATTGACGAACCATTGGCAAAATTAACTAAGAAGAAGTAGAGGACCCTGATAAATCAGAAGTGAAAGAGAAGAAATAACAATATACACCACAGAAATAGAATTATAAGAGAATATTATTAACAGCTGCTGCTATACACCCACAAATTGGGCAATCGATAAGAAATGGACAAATTCTTAGAATCATACAACTTTCCAAGACCTAATCAGGAAGAAATAGAAAGTCTGAAAAAAAAAAAAGAAAGTCTGAAGACCACTCACTAGTACAGAGATTGAAACAGTAATCAGAAAGCCCCCCAAACACTAAAGTCCAGGACCAGATTGCTTCCCAGGTGAATTCTACCACACGTTCAAAGAACATGTAATACCTATCCTTCTCAAACTGTCCAAAAAATGAAAGAGAAGGGAAAAATTCCTAACTCAGAAAGGAAGGAAGGAAGAAAACCACTGTCTTACACCATACACAATTAACTCAAAATGGATCAAAGACTTGAATAAAAGACCTGAAACCATAAACCTCCTAAAGGCAGTATGCTCTTTGACATTGCTCTTAGCAATATCATTCTAGGTATGTCTGTTCAGGCTAGAGAAACAAAAGCAAAAATAAGCAAATGGGATTACCTCAAACTGAAAAGCTTTTGCACAACAGAGAAAACCATCAGTCAAGGACAACCTACCAGATTGGAGAAGATATTTGCAAATGATATATCTGATAAGAGATTAATGCTTCAAATATACAGAATTCATACTCAACAACAAAAAACGACCCAATTTAAAAATGGACAGAAGAGATGAATAGACATTTTTCCAAATAAGATATACATATCTCCAATAGGCACACGAAAAGATACCAAACCTCACTAAGTGCTAGGGAAGAGAGGTGAGCAAATAAATGAATAAACTTTCCTCTTTAAGTCTAAATGAACATTTTATAAGAATGATGTATAATTATGGAATTTTAAAAAGACAACAAAAATCCCAGACAGCAATAGCATGTGGATCTAAATGGGGACATTTGAAGTAACAGGCTTCCCTGGTGGCTCAGCAGTAAAGAACCCACCTGCCAATGTAGGAGATGCAGGCTGGATCACTGGGTCGGGAACATACCCTGGAGGAGGAAATGGCAACCCACTCAAGTATTCTTGTCTGGGAAACCCCATGGACAGAGGAGCCTGATGGGCTATAGTTCATGGGGTCACAAAGAGTTGGACATGACAGCGGCTGAGCACGCGTGCACACACACACAGCACACACCCACACACACACAAGTACTGCTCTGGTTGGTTGAATCCTCAGATGTGGAACCTTGGATTCAGTCTGGAAGGCTGACAGTATTATTTAAAGATTTTCCCCTGAGCTAGGGAGTTGAAGGATTGATGCTCTTACCCACCATGCTTTTCCACAGTCAACTAGACATCCTTCTTAAAGCACATATGAAACATATTTTCAAAACAAAACAAAGCTTGAAACAACTAAGAAGGAAGAGATTGGTGATGCAGGTAAGTGTAATACAGATAGTGCAGTTTAGTCGCTCAGTCGTGTCTGACTCTCTGCGACTCCATGGACTGAAGCACTCCAGGCTTCCCTATCCATCACCAACTCCGGGAGCTTGCTCAAACTCATGTCCATTGAGTCAGTGATGCCATCCAACCATCTTGTCCTCTGTTGTCCCCTTCTGCTTTCAATCTTTCCCAGCATCAGGGCCTTTTCTAATGAGTTGTCATCAGGTGGCCAAAGTATTGGAGCTTTAAGTCCTTCCAATGAATATTCAGGGTTGATTTCCTTGAGGACTGACTGGTTTGATCTCCTTGTAATACAGATAAGATGGGCTTTTAACGATTTTCTTTTTAAATCTTTATTTTGAGCATTTCTAGCACTAAGTGAGCACAATACATGTAATCACTGGTTCTGAAGCCTTGCTCATCCCTGTGAAACTCATCTCTATTTTAAATTTGCAGACACTGCTGTGAATTGAGAGGGAGCTGCTTGTGTCTTTGACAACATAATTGAATTGTATGAGCAATCTGATTTCCTCTGTTCATCAGGCTTAAATTAGGAGAATGCCAACTCATGCAGCAGCTGCAGTGTTAGACAAGGGCTTTGCATCCAGTAACAAGAATGAGAGGAATAGAGATTTTCGAATTTTGGGTGTACTGCCCTTCCTTCAGCATTCTTGATTCCTGAATTGTGACTTCTTTGCTTATGCAAAAGCCCAGTAGAGTAATTTTTGACCTTTCCAATATACCCCATCCCCAGGTAGCCAGAAGTAATCTCCACCTCTTCTGAATCACTGCAGTCTTTTATCTATGCACAGTGTTTGGCACAAAGTGGTCAGCTAACAAATGTTTGAAAGAGAAAATAGAAGGGAAAGAGGGAGAAAGAAGATCCGTGCTTTCCAGGAGGAGGTTTTGTTGCAGATAGTCCAGGAAAGGAAAGGAAACCTGACTTGGCAGAAAAGAGGCTTGCTCTAGGGCAAATCTTGTGCTTCATAAAGAAGGGGAAAGCATCAGAAGCTTCTAGTGAAACAGTCTATAATATTCTCCAAGACCTTTAGCTATAGAATTCATATAGCCACACTTGAGAGTTTTCTCTCAAGATTTCTAGAGAACACATGGGCTCTGTTATAGTACAAGGAAACTTTTCTAGCCTGGTTTGAAGGGAGACTATATATTATTATTATTACTATTATTATTATTATTATAGCATGCGATGGCTCAGATGGTAGAGTCTGCCTGCAGTGCAGGAGACCTGGATTCAATCCCTGGATCAGGAAGATCTCCTGGAGAAGGAAATGGCAACCCACTCCAGCATTCTTGCCTGGAAAATTCCATGGACAGAGGAACTTCTGGTGGGCTATAGTCCATGGGGTTGGAAAGAGTCAGACACAACTGAATGACTAACACACACGCACACACAGTTATGTATTATTATTCCAGACCTATCTCGCCACCTTAGCAGATGCTCTGCACTCACACACTCCTGTACTTGGTAATGGTTTGTTGTGTTAATCTCCTATTGCTGTGTAACACCATTGATTAGTTCACAGTTCTATAGGTCAGTAGTCTGTCTTGACAGGGTAGCTAGGTTCTCTGCTTAGGGTATTAAAAGGTCAAAATCGAAGTGTCTGGCTGGGCTGAGTTCTCATCTGGAGAAATCTGCTTTTTTTCTCATTCTTGTTGGCAGAATTCAGTTCCTTGTAGTTGTAGGCCTTAGAGCTCCTTGTTTCCTTGCCAACTGTCAGCCACAGGCCACTCTCAGCTCCTAGTGTCCGCTTGGATTTCTTAACATGTGGCCTTCTCAATCTTAATCCAGCAATGGCACATCAAATCTTAACTGTGTTTCAAATCTCTGACTACTTCTTCTGCCACCAGCTGGAGAAAACTATGCTTTTAAAGGGCTTGTGTGGTTAAATTAGGTCCACCAGAGTAAATTCCCTATATTAAAGTCAGTTGTGCTATATAATAACCTATTCATGGAAATAAAATCCATCATATTCAAGAATCCTGGGAAAGCTGGGGCCATCTTAGAATTCTGCCTACCACATTCATATGTGTTTTATCTCATTTATTAGGTCCTAAGAGTCTTGAGGACAAGTTAATGCCTTGCAATAATAATGCTTAGTAAATACTGATATTCACATCAGCAGTGACTAAAAATTAATATTAGAAGTTGTGTATGAGATTTATAATCTTATTCATGTTTAAATCCCTAGTATCTGACATAGTGTATGATTTAACTATATGGCTCAGATAATAAAGCATCTGCCTACAATGCAGGAGACCTGGGTTTAAAAGCACATTCTTGGGTGGGGAAGATCCCCTGGAGAAGTGACTGGCAACCCACTCCAGTATTCTTGCCTGGAAAATCCCATGAACCGAAGAGCCTGGTGAGCTGGAGTCTATGGGGTCACAAGAGTCAGATATAACTGAGCAACCAACACTTTTAGCATTTTGGCAAATATTTAGATGAAGTAATGAAAGAATGAATAACTAATTGTATAATTCAGGGCTATGAACACTTCTGGTTATTATGTAGCATGATATATTTTCCTAAAATCATGTGTAATCCAATTTGTTATATTTTTGTAGTTTTAATGAATTGATAGAGTACAGATAGAGTCTTATAGATATTGATATTTTTAATTGCTATTTTAAAAGCAAAACTTTGAAAATTGCTCTTTCACAAAAATATCTTCTATATTTTTTTCCTGATAAAGTGATGAGCACTGGAATGGGAAATGAAAGTTAGATTTAGATCTTGACCCTACCTCTAACTAGAAATAGGTAGCGGGTGTGTGCATATGTTCTAAGTGTGGGGACAGTTTGGCTTGGATAATCTTTTACCTTCCACTGTCCAGTTCTATTATTGCATATACTATTCAAACATAATAGTTTACATAACTCTGTGCCTTAAACATTTCGATTTCAGATACCCAGCAAAAGTATTCCAAGTAAAGAAAGAAATACTTGAAGTTAGGTATCAGAAGGATTAACCATTTCCTTCCAGCATCCAGATGGCTGCCAACAATATGTTCCAAGACACATTTATCTTTGGAATTGAAATTCTATTACCCTGGGACTCTCTAAATGTAAATGTTTTCCTTCCTGCTTGAGTAGCTTTCTAATCTATAGTTTTGAGTGATGGGTATTATTGTTGCAATTTAATGATATTAGCTCAGCCCTTATTGATTATCTGTTTAAAAAATGGATTAGTGGATACTTATTCTATCAGAGAACTTATCTGTATAATGATGTCACTGTAATCAGACTGGGTAATGTAATTTTCTGCTTAGATTAGTTGCTAATCGTCATCCACAGAGGTTGTTCCCATTTGAGATGACTCACGTGGAGGCTTCTGGAACACAACACTGTATTTCAGAGAATACCATGTAAGGAGGAAAATTATGGCTTTTTCATCATCTCTGCTTTTTCAGTGCAGGATGGATCTTAAACCAGCGTTTCCTAAAATCATTTGACTACAGAAGAGCTTCCACCTAACACCTAATAAATTTCATAGAACACAGCTTGGGAAAGGCTGATTTTTTATAATCTAAGACTCTAAGACTAACTCTAGAGCATTATAGAGCATTTTTTAGAAGTAGCTTTAGATGTCATTTGGTTGAATTACCATATTACAGGGCTTCCCTAGTGGCTCAGACAGTAAAGAATCCACCTGCAATGCCGGAAACCTGGGTTTGATCCTTGGTTTGGGAAGATCTTCTAGAGGCGGGCATGGCAATCCACAGCAGTATTCTTGGCTGGACAGAGGAGCCTGGCAGGCTATAGTCCATGGGGTCATAAAGAGTCAGACATGACTGAATGACCAAGCACAGCAGACAGCACCATATTACAACTGGAGAATCTGAGTTTCTGGAGGATTGAAGAAACTTATCCAAGAAAATTGGTGGCAAAGCTTGGATGAAAACAATCCAAATGTCTTGTCTCTCATTTCTGCGCTTTTCTTACTAGGATGCATTTTTAAACAAACTGATAAGCCTAACAACTGTGAGCCGTAACCCCTTTTTTGCTAAAGATGACCATACCTTTAACATTGACTGGGCTTCAGTTTGGGGGTAGGATTGGGAAGAGGGCTTTGACTAAAAGAATATACTGAAGTTTTTGTTTTTTAAAGAATGTCACGAGGGACTTTCTTGGTGGTCCAGTGGTAACGAATTCACCTTGCAATACAGGGGATGTGGGTTCAATCCCTGGTCAGGGAATTAAGATCCCACATGGTGCAGCACAGCTAAGCCCTCGGGCCACAACTACTGAACCTGAGCACTGCAAGAAAGATCCCTCATGCTGCAACTCGGACCCAAGGCAGCCAAATAACTAAATAAATATATTTTTAAAATGTTATTCCTCTAAAAAAAAAGAATTGCCATTCTTAAAAAAAATGTTATGAAATAGCTCTTTTCAACTCTAGTTCCATTCTTTTTATGTGCAGAACCCTTGTCTTAAGTAAAACCTTCTTATCTTCCCTTCTCCATTCAGGAGTAAACTGTTATTAAGTTATCAGACTCCAGCCATCTTCTTTTCTAACTTCTGCACTATAGTACTGCGTGTTATGAGTGGAAACTTGCATTCTTCATACTTTAGTGTTTGGTTTTGTTGTTGTTAGTTTATTTGCTTAGGTTTTTTTTTTTTTTTTAAGATACAATCCATTTAGAAACCGATTTTCCCAGAGCTCTTGCTGACCATCTAGTTAAAAGAGAGAGAGAGGAAATAGATGCAAAGTGTTGGGGGAGAGATTATATGGAGAAAATGCAAAAACTTCTGTTTCTAATATTGAGGTGTTCAACTGAAAAAAGCCACAGGGACCCAATAATGTTTGCAGGTTGTTCCTGCTTATAGCCTGTAATTCCATCCCTGAATAGCTTTACATGCTGAAGATTTTTCATTCTTGTTTTCTCTTATCAGAAAGTGCCATTATCAGAAATTAAGGGAGTATTTTATTGGATTGGAGTAGGATGGAGGCAGGATAGGAACAAAACTGGGGGTCTGGGAACTTGGAGAAGTGTTAGGCAGGGAACCTGCACGGAAGATACAGTTGCCAGAGGCACAGTACTGAAGAGTTACCGGGACTTTAAAGTCACCATGCTTTCTGGTTTTGAACCTTGTCCACCTTGGACAAGGTATTTAATCTCCCTAGGCTTTTATCTATCTCTAAAATGAAGGTAATACTACCTATCTTCGGGATTATGAAGATTACAGAAATCAAAGTACAAGTGTTTATTATATCAATAGTATTACATTATTTTTTATATTCATCAAACCAGTTAGAATTTGTCTTTGGGAAATGAGATTGAGAAAGTTTTTTACTTTCTCCTTTTTGCTTGAGATTTTTATGATAATTATATAGTATCAGAAAATCAATAAATATACTTTTGTTTTAATGTAAAAGGAAATATATGAAGTGCCTGATATTTGCTCAATGGTCAGTTAGATCTCTTTTCATCTCTCCCATCCTTCCTTTCCTGTGGCCAAACGTCTTGATCTTTTTTCCTGGTACTGTCTTTTTTCTCTGTAATGAAGAGAATAAGACCCAATGATACGGGCAACTCACCTCCAGGGTTTGAGGTACATATGAGATGAGAGAGGTCAGTTCTGCCTATCTAAGTGTTCTGTAAGAGGCCACAAAGTGTATAGATTAAAGACTCAACCTTGGGAAAGATTGAGATATGAATTTGTATCCTGGCTCCTATCATTTACTAGCTGAGCAAGCTAAGGCAAGTTATCTTGATGAAACTTCTGTTTTTCCTTTTCCCAGGCAAGAATACTGGAGTGAGTTGCCATTTCCTTCTCCAGAGGATCTTTCCAACCCAGGGATCAAACATGCGTCTCCTGTGTTGGCAGGCAGATTCTTTTACCACTGAGCCACCAGGGAAGCAAGAATTATAACACCTAATAAGTTGTGGTGTGTATATACTTAGCATACTATTTGGCACATTATGATGCCAAAATAGATGTTAGTTGCCATTGTTGTTATTATCACCATCCCATCCGGGTCTCCTTCATGTCCTTCAGTTCAGTTCAGTCGCTCAGTCGTGTCCAACTCTTCTCGACCCCATGAATCGCAGCACGCCAGGCCTCCCTGTCCATCACCAACTCCTGGAGTTCACTCAGACTCACGTCCATTGAGTCAGTGATGCCATCCAGCCATCTCATCCTCTGTTGTCCCCTTCTCCTCCTGCCCCCAATTCCTCCCAGCATCAGAGTCTTTTCCAATGAGTCAACTCTTCGCATGAGGTGGCCAAAGTACTGGAGTTTCAGCTTTAGCATCATTCCTTCCAAAGAAATCCCAGGGCTGATCTCCTTCAGAATGGACTGGTTGGATCTCCTTGCAGTCCCAGGGACTCTCAAGAGTCTTCTCCAACACCACAGTTCAAAGGCATCAATTCTTTGGTGCTCAGCCTTCTTCACAGTCCAACTCTCACATCCATACATGACCACAGGAAAAACCATCGCCTTGACTAGACGGACCTTTTTTGGCAAAGTAATGTCTCTGCTTTTGAATATGCTATCTAGGTTGGTCATAACTTTCCTTCCAAGGAGTAAGCGTCTTTTAATTTCATGGCTGCAGTCACCATCTGCAGTGATTTTGGAGCCAAAAAAAAATAAAGTCTGACACTGTTTCCACTGTTTCCCCATCTATTTCCCATGAAGTGATGGGACCGGATGCCATGATCTTTGTTTTCTGAATGTTGAGCTTTAAGCCAACTTTTTCACTCTCCACTTTCACTTTCATCAAGAGGTTTTAAGTTCCTCTTCACTTTCTGTCATAAGGGTGGTGTCCTCTGCATATCTGAGGTTATTGTCCTTAGACAACCCTAAATGACCTTTTAAAGAACTGGTAATTCCTAAGCAGCCCTATAGAATACCTCAGAGAAAGTCATCTTCCTCTTTTAGTAGGTCTTCTTTTTTCTGATCTTTATCTTCATCTTAAATGGGACTTTAACTCAAAAGCTTTGAATTTGCTTTTGGTGTCAATTTATTGCCCACTTTACCAGTCTACCAAGTAGTCCTAGTTAGTGGGCTTTTTTTTTTTTTTTTTTAAAGAAAGAGAAATCTGGAACTTTTTAGTGATGATTCACTCCATTGAGTCATTTGTCTCTGGGATATTGACTACTGTTCACTGTTGAAGAATCAGAAAATCCTTGACATTTACAATGTTGTTCATCATTGCCACTGTCTAACTCCAGGACATCTCACCACCCCAAAAGAAAACCCTGCACCATTAAGCATTTGCTTTACATCTCCCCATTTCCTAACCCTCACAACCATTAACCTTTTTTCTATGAATTTGCTTATTTTGGATATATAATATAAATGAAATCCTCCAGTGTGGTCTTTTGTGTCTAACTCATTTCGCCTAGCATGTTTTCAAGGTTCATTCATATTGTCGTATGTATTGGTACTTCATTATTTTTATCACTGAATAATATTTTATTGTTTGGATATAGCACATTTTATTTATTCATTCATTGGTTGATGAACTTTGGGGCTGTTACCATCTTTTTCCAACTGAAATAGTGCTGCTATGACATTCATGTAAAATATTTGTTTAAATACCTGTTTGCAATTCTTTTGGGTGTATACCAAGCAGTAGAATTACTGAGTCATATGGTAACTCTATGTTAAATTTGTGAGGTACTGTCAAACTGTTTTCCAAAGTGGCTGCACCATTTTACATTTCCACCAGCAATATATGAGAGTTTCCATATCTCCACAAGCTTGCCAACACTTACTGTCTGTCTTTTTTTATTACAGCCATCCTAGTGGGTATGAAGAGGTATCTCATAGTGGTTTCGATTTTCATTGCCCTAATGACTAATGATGTTGAAAATCTTTTCATATACTTGTTGGCCCTTTATATGTCTTCTTTGGAGAAATGTCTGTTCAAGTCCTTTGCCCTTAAAAAATGGGTTGTCTTTTTGTTGTTGTGTTGCAAGAGTTCTTTTTATAATCTGGCCCTAGGCCCTTATCAGATATATGATTTGCAGATATTCTCTCTCCTTCTATGGGTTGTCTTTTTACTTTTTTGATGATGTCCTTTGATGCGCAAAAGGTCTTCATGAAGCCTTTTTTTTTTTTTTTTGGTTACTTAAGCTTTTGGTGCATATCTTAAAAAAATATATTGCCTAACCCAAGGTCATGAAAATTTATCCCTCTGTATCTCTTAAAAGAAAATAAGAGTTTTACAGCTTTTGTCTTACACTAAGGCTATGATCCATTTTGAGTTAGTTTTGAATACAATGTGAGGTAAGGGTTCAACTGTACTTTTTTATGTGTGAATATCCAGTTGTCTCAGCACCATTTATTGGAAAGGCTATTCTAGCCTTGTCTAACTCAATGAAAGTATGAGGCATGCCATGTAGGGCCACCCAAGATGGACGGGTCATGGCAAAGAGTTCTGACAAAATGTGGTCCACTGGAGAAGGGAATGGCAAACCACTTCAGTATTCTTGCCTTGAGAACCCCATGAAAAGTATGAAAAGGCAAAAAGATAGGACACTGAAAGATGAACTCCCCAGGTCGGTAGGTGCCCAATATGCTACTGGAGAAGTGTGGAGAAATAACTAAGAAAGAAAAAGAATTAACAGAAAAAGAATTAAGAGACGGAACCAAAGCAAAAACAATGTCCAGCTGTGGATGTGACTGGTGATGGAAGTAAAGTCCGATGCTGTAAAGAACAATATTGCATAGGAACCTGGAATGTTAGGTCCATGAATCAAGGTAAATGAGAAGTGGTCAAACAGGAGATGGCAAGAATGAACATTGACATTTTAGGAATCAGTGAACTAAAATGGACTGGAATGGGCAAATTTAACTCAGGTGACCACTATATCTACTACTGTGGGCAAGAATCCCTTAGAAGAAATGGAGTAGCCCTCATAGTCAACAAAAGAGTCAGAAATGCAGTTCTTGGGTACACTCTCAAAAACCACAAAATGATCTCTGTTTGTTTTCAAGGCAAACCATTCAATATCACAGTAATCCAAGTATGCCTGAACCAGTAATAAATACTGAAAAAGCTGAAGTTGAACAGTTCTATGAAGACCTACAAGACCTTCTAGAACTAATACCCCAAAAAGATGTCCTTTTCATTATAGGGGACTGGAATGCAAAAGTAGGAAGTCAAGAGATACCTGGAGTAGCAGGCAAATTTGGCCTTGGAGTACAAAACAAAGCAGGGCAAAGGCTAATAGAGTTTTGCCAAGAGAACGCACTGGTCATAACAAACACCCTCTTCCAACAACACAAGAGAAAACTCTACACATGAACATCACCAGATGGTCAATACTGAAATCAATATTGATTATATTCTTTGCAGCCAAAGATGGGGAAGCTCTCTACCTAAGCAAAAACAAGACCGGGAGCTGATTGTGGCTCAGATCATGAACTCCTTTTTGCCATTTTCAGATTTAAATTGAAGAAAGTAGGTAAAATCACTAGACCATCCAGGTATGACCTAAATCAAATCCCTTGCGATTATACACTGGAAGTGACAAATAGATTCAAGGGATTAGATCTGATAGACCGAGTGCCTGAAGAACTATGGACGGAGGTTTGTGACATTGTACAGGAGGCAGTGATCAAGACCATCCCCAAGAAAAAGAAATGCAAAATGGCAAAATGGTTGTCTGAGGAGGCTTTACAAATAGCTGAGAAAAGAAGAGAAGCTAAAGGCAAAAGAGAAAAGGAAAGATATACCAAACTGAATGCAGAGTTCCAAAGAATAGTGAGGAGAGATAAGAAAGCCTTCTAAAGTGATCAATGCAAAGACTTAGAGGAAATCAATAGAATGGGAAAGACTGGAGATCTCTTCAAGAAAATTAGAGATACCAAGAGAACATTTCATGCAAAGATGGGCACAATAAAGGACAGAAATGCTATGGACCTAACAGAAGCAGAAGATATTAAGAAGAGGTGGCAAGAATACACAGAAGAACTGTACAAAAAAGATCTTCATGACCAAGATAACCACAATGGTGTGATCACTCACCTAGAGCCAGACATCCTGGAATGTGAAGTCAAGTGGGCTTTAGGAAACATCACTACGAACAAAGCTAGTGGAGGTGATGGAATTCCAGTTAAGCTATTTCAAATCCTAAAAGATGATGCTATGAAAGTGCTGCACTCAATATGTCAGCAAATTTGGAAAACTCAGCAATGGCCACAGGACTGGAAAAGGTCAGTTTTTATTCCAATGCCAAAGAAAGACAGCGCCAAAGAATGTTCAAACTACCACACAATTGTACTCATCTCACACGCTAGCAAAGTAATGCTCAAAATTCTCCAAGCCAGGCTTCAACAGTATGTGAACTGTGAAATTCCAAATGTTCAAGCTGGATTTAGAAAAGGCAGAGGAACCAGAGATCAAATTGCCAACATCTGCTGGATCATCAAAAAAGCAAGAGAGTTCCAGAAAAACATCTTCTTCTTTATTGACTACGCCAAAGCATTTGACTGTGTGGATCACAACGATCTGTGGTAAATTCTTCAAGAGATGGGAATATCAGACCACCTTACCTGCCTCCTGAGAAATCTGTATGCAGGTCAAGAAGCAACAGTTAGAACTGGACATGGAACAACAGAGTGGTTCCTAGTCGGGTAAGGAGTACGTTGAGGCTGTATATTGTCACCCCGCTTATTTAACTTAATATGCTGAATACATCATGCAAAATGCTGCGCTGGATGAAGCACAAGTTGGAATCAAGATTGCCATGAGAAATATCATTAATCTCAGATACACAGATGACACCACCCTTATGGCAGAAAGCAAAGACGAACTAAAGAGCCTCTTGATGAAAGTGAAAGAGGAGAGTGAAAAAGTTGGCTTAAAAGTCCACATTCAGAAAACGAAGATCATGGTATCCGGTCCCATCACTTCATGGGAAATAGATGGGGAAACAGTGACAGACGTTATTTTTTTGAGCTCCAAAATCTCTGCAGATGGTGACTGCAGCCATGAAATTAAAAGATACTTGCTCCTTGGAAGAAAATCTGTGAGAAACCTAGACAGCATATTAAAAAGCAGAGATGTTACTTTGCCGACAAAGGTCTGTCTAGTCAAAGCTATGGTTTTTCCAGTGGTCACGTATGGGTGTGAGAATTGGACTATAAAGAAAGCTGAGTGCCAAAGAATTGATGCTTTTGAACTGTGGTGTTGGAGAAGACTCTTGGGAGTCCCTTGGACTGCAAGGAGATCCAACCAGTCCATCCTAAAGGAGGTCAGTCCTGAATACTCATTGGAAAGACTGATGCTGAAGCTGCAACTCCAGTACTTTGGCCACCTGATGCGAAGATCTGACTCATTGGAAAAGACCCATTGAAGCTTCAGTGTCACCCAAGAATTTTCTGTAAAGTGAATATATTTCCTGGTAGTTACATGAAGTCAATGCAGTTAGTTACAACCACATGCCCCTTTCCTACCTTCATGGATATGTAAAAGGACTCACTTAAAATGTACCAGCGCCATGATTTCTCCTTGCTCACAAGCTTCCAAATATAGCATCATTGGACCCAGTTTTTATTCCTAGGGAAAACTACAAAGCACATTCTTTCAATAATTACTACTGAGTCATTCAGCATATAATTTTTGAGTGACAGCTTTAGATTCAACGTTGAGAAAGGTGGATTTAGTCCCTAAATTATATCTTACCAAGGTGCAATCTTTAGGAAAAGGACTCTCCTGTTTTGTTTAAATCTCATCTCAAAATCTACAAAGAAATGCTGGAAATTACTGAAGATGTGCAGCTCTGGATTTTGTACCATTCAGTGCTGACTCTATAAGATCTCATTATTCATTGTGTACAAAGGCTCTGAGAGACAGAGAACTATTCCCCAGCCCACCCTCCCTGAAAAACATCAGGGACTGGAATCAGCAGCACTCTGGATGACATAAGCAGATAGTGCCAGAATCTGTTATATAACCTGCTAAAAACTCTGCCTTGAGGTTGCAGTTAGTCAGAGCTAAATCCTCTCCTGCCTTTTGCCCTTCTTTAAAAGGACTGAACCTCCTGCCTAGCAATCTGTAGCATCTTCTCTAGAGGCAAGCTTCAGCCTTCCTGCAGTGTGTTGGGAAACAGGGATTCCCACCCAGCTCTTCCTGTCTTGGCCCTCTGTACCACATTTTAAGTGTTAGTGTTAGTTGCTCAGTTGTGTCTGACTCTTTGTGATCCCGTGGACTGTAGTCCACCAGGTTCCTCTGTTCATGGAATTCTCCAGGCAAGAATATTGGTGGGTTGCCATTTCCTTCTCCAGGGAATCTTCCTGAGCCAGGGATAAAACCCAGGTCTCTCTCACTGCAGGTGGATTCTTTACCCTCTGAGTCACTTGACTTAGTCTCAATTCTGAGTTCCTACTGATGATGGGCATTAGATCGTATTGTGGCTTCAGACGTGAACATGGCATGGGTAGTACATTTGAAGAACGTAGTCTGGTTAAGGAGATGGAGGTACAGAGGAAGAGCTAAATAGTGAGGAAGAGCATTAAGACAAGTGAATTTTGTGCAGTGACAGGTAGCACCAAGTAATGGAGACAGCAGTGACTTTACAGTTGGAATACCCAAGTTCAAAGGCTCAGTTTTATGTACATGACCAAATGAACCTTTTCTTGACTTAGTTTACTCATCTATAAAGTGGAGAGAATGATCTCTACTCTGTCTAAATCTCTGCTGCTGCTGCTGCTGCTAAGTTGCTTCAGTCGTGTCCGACTCTGTGCGACCCCATAGATGGCAGCCCACCAGGCTCCCCCGTCCCTGGGATTCTCCAGGCAAGAACACTGGAATGGGTTGCCATTTCCTTCTCCAATGCATGAAAGTGAAAAGTGAAAGTGAAGTCGCTCAGTCGTGTCCGACTCTTAGCGACCCCATGGACTGCGGCCCACCAGGGTCCTCCGTCCATGGGATTTTCCAGGCAGGAGTACTGGAGTGGGGTGCCATTGCCTTCTCCGATCTACATCTCTAAGTGGTTGTAAATGTTGAGTGAGATGTTGTATGAGAAGCTTTGGGATATGCCAATTGAAAAGCAAAGTGGAAAGGGTTATCTCATTTTACAGTAGGGGAAACTGGCATAGAGATGAAAAACCTTGCTGAAAGTCTCATTTGCTTCTATGAAACAGCACTCCATTATTTAAGTACAAAATAGAATGACTTTCTTCATTTGTCTCCCTCACTTGTAGACTTTGTCCACTGCAAGAACTCTAAGTAATCCATATGCTGTTGGCACCAAATAAAGTGTGTTTTGGTAGAGTGTGAGGAAGTTTAGGGGTCCATGTTTTATCCTAAAGATATTGGTCAAAGAGATATACTGTCACCTTCTTTGCTGGGCATGGCAGAGGTTTAAATCAACACTGTCCAGTAGAAATATAATGCAGATGGCAAATGTGAGCCTTATGTAAAATTTTAACTTTTCTAGTAGCCACAGTAAATGGGGAAACAGAGACCCACAGAAGTGAAACAATTTGTCTAGTCCACACAGCAAGCTAGTGATAGAATCTGGACTAGAACCCAAGTTTCCTTTCCAGGCCAGTGTTCATTCAATCACAGTTTACTGTCGAGAGCCCCATTTCACAAGGGTAGAAAACAGTAACAATGAGTCTTTTATTATATTCTCCTTGATGAGACCTGACAGGGTCCACCTCTTCTTCTCCGCTAATAAATCAGGTTGGCCCCCCTCTTGTTATTGTTTTTCTCTAGAACCCAGGCTGGGGCTTGCCTTAGCCTTTGTTCTGTTCCCAGTTTTTGCAGTGCCAAGAAGGATGGGGAGAGAGCGGATTCAGGCAGGTCACGGTGGCACAGATGTTTCCTGGTCGTTCCGAGGGAGCTGAATGCCATGGCCAGGTGTGTCTTTCAGGGCCTTCCAAGCCCTTGGAGGTGGTAGGTGTTTATAACCGCAATTTCCTGATTAGCTTCTGTTTGTCACAGGCCTCTAGCCACTACCTGAGGGAGTGCATTTAAGCCTCTTCTCTGGGAGTCATCAGGCAGGCAGAGCTCTCTAGTCTGGCCATAATCTACCTCTGTATTCTTATTTTCCAGCGTCCCCTTCATGCATCCTGTGTTTTCTCCCAGAATACTATGTTTTCTTCCTTCTCTCCTCATCTTCACCTATTAAAATATTACTCACTTTTCCATCAAGTTGAAACACCACTTCAAGAAACCTTCAACATTATGCTCCCTCCTTCCATCGTATTATTTCTTAGCCCCGTCTCCCACCATTTCCTGCCTCATATTTTATATGCAGGAACTTTGCAACCTGTTATTTTCTACTTCCATTTCTTTGCTAATGCTGTCCATTTGCCTAGAATCCATACCTCACTTTTGCCTAGCTGAGTCCCCTGATGCTGGGAAAGATTCAAGGAAGGAGGACAAGGGGAAAACAGAGGATGAGATGGTTGGTTGGTGCCACCAACTCAATGGACATGAGTTTGAGCTGACTCCAGAAATGGTGAAGGACAGGGAAGCCTGGCATGCTGCAGTCCATGGGGTCACAGAGAGTTGGACATGACTAACTGGACAAGTCCCATTTAAATTTAGGACGGGCTATCAGGCATCACCTCTTCCAGGGTGACTTCCCCGACCCTCCATGCTGAGTTCGGCTACTCACATAATAGAATCTACCTGTCTCTACCTTTGTACTTACATGCTATATTTTATCTATCTGTACCTGACTCCCACACTAGACAATGTTCCAAGGGAGATATATGTGCTTTACATTTTCTATCTCTGGCAACTAGCAGCATCCCACTAACAACAGACGCTTAATAAATGTTTATGGAATAGGTGAACAAATAACCTTTAAACTATAATATGACCTTTAAATTTTTAAAGGTTTAAAGGCTTAAACCTTTAAACTTTATATGGTTTGAGTTATCTCAGGTAGCCTAGTGATAAAGAACCTGCCTGCCAATGCAGGAGACACAGGTTCAATCCCTGGATCAGGAAGATCCCCTGGAAAAGGGTATGGCAACCCACTCCAATATTCTTGCCTGGAGAATCCCATGGACTGAGGAGCCTGGCAGGCTGTAGTTCATAGGGTCTCAGAGTCACACACGACTGAAGTGACTTAACATGCACTTTATTTTTGAGGGTAACTATTTGTCTATCACTAGATTATATGTTCTGCGAGGGCAAGGAAAGTGATTGAGTCTTATTCATCTTTTTGTCCTTCGCAGGGCCTTATTCACAATGAATACATCAGTTAGGTTTCTGTGGAGAAACAGATCCAGTAGGAGATACATAGATGTGTATATTGATTTTAAGGAATTGGTTCATGTGGTTGTGGCGGCTGGCAAGGCAAAATCTGTGGGGCAAGCTACAGGCTAGGAACTCGGGCAAGAGTTGACTTTGCACACTTAAGTTTGAAATTTGTAGAGCAGGCCAGCAGGCTGGAAACTCAGGAGAGATTTTTCTGTTACTCTTGAGGCAGAATTCCTTCTCTGGGAAACCTGGGTTTTTGCTTTTAAGGCTTTTAACTGATTGGGTGAGTTCCACACACATTATCAAGTATAATCTCCTTTGCTTAAAGTCAACTGATTGTGAATTTTAATCACATCTACCTAATACTTTCATAGCAACAGCTAAACTAGTGTTTAACCAAACAGCAGGGCACAAGAACCTAGCCAAGTTGACACATAAAAATTTCATCATCAGGTAAGTGACCAATAAATGGTTGCTGAATTGAAGTCTACTTTTCAACTTCTTATCTGAAGCTCAGAAAAACAGAATGATCTTAATTCTGTTTACAGCAGTAATTTGGACTCAAACCCCCAAATCTTTTACCACTAAACTCCTAACAGCTCTGAATAAAAAGTAACAACATTCTAATACATAGCTGAACTTGCAGGAAAGTAAGGGACTCTCCGCGGCTGAAAATGAAGACAAACTGAGCTGTAAGTGTGTCACATGATGCTGTATTGGGCCTCTTGAGATATCTGTGTTGGTAACCTTGGAACTTGGATTTAAATACACACACAGGAAGAGAAAATGAAGACTTGAGTCTTCATAAGACGAGCATTAAAGCTGAAACCCACAAGTGAGATGGGACTTGCAGTAACATGGTGGTTAGAAAAAAAATCTCCTTAATACATAGACACAAGAAAGTTGTCTTTCTCAGCCTAGTCTCTGAGAAGAAAAAAAGTCTGTCTCAGAATTCAAAATGATAGGTCTGTTTGAAGTTGGGTTCAGAGTTTATATTTCTACTACCTATGTGATATGGATCCTGAAAGTTGATTAATTAACATAAAGATTATACTCAGCCAGTGATATACCCTGAGGTACCTAGCAGAATAAAACAAAAAACCCTCTTAAGGTGATAAAAGATCTAAAACTATAAGATGATTTTTTTAATACATAAAATTAATATATTTAAACAATTAAGAACAAATAAAAAATTAAGAATATGAGTTTAGAAATGGATACCATGAATAATGGGGCTTCCCAGGTGACTCAGATGGTAAAGAATCTGCCTGCAATGCAAGAGATCCGAGTTTGATCCCTGGGTTGAGAAGATACCCTGAATAAGGGAATGGCAACCCACTCCAGTATTCTTGTTTGGAGAATCCCATAGACAGAGGAGCCTGGCAGGCTATAGTCCATGAGGTCACAAAGAGTCGGACATGACTAAGCAACTAATACACACACACCATGAATAATATAAGGTAGATATGACAAGTAGAGTTTAAACAGGAGATTAGACACTGCTAAAGAGAAAAAGTGGTAAGCTGGAAGATAAGGTAGAAATAACCCACAATGCCTCTCAAGGAGAAAAAGAAAAGAAAAATATGAAAGCAAAGTTAAGAGACATGCAGGATAGAATGAGAAGATGTAATACGTGTCTAATAATAGTTCTAGAAAGAGAGAATAGAAAGAATGGAAAAGAGACAATACTCAGAGGTAATGGTTGAAATTTTTCCAAAACTGATGAAAGACCTCAGTTAGGAAGCACATTGAGTTCCAAAGGATAAATAGAAATAAAGCCAATTCTAGAAATACTGTGGTGAAACTGCATGGCAGCGAAGATTAAAAGTAGGTATTAAGAACATCCAAAGATAAAAGAGATATCCTACAGGAAATCACAATTGAGCCAAGAACAGTGGCAAAATAAACAAAAGAATAATGCCCTCAAAAGCTTAGAGAAAAAAGAAATCCCACCCAATCTAGACTTTTCCATCTAGTTAGACCTTTGTTCAAGAGTGAGGGTAAAATAGAGACAACTTTAGACAGATAAAGATATCAAATTTACATCTCAGAGATAATTTCTAAAAGGACTAATAAAAATGGATATTCTTCATGAAGCAGGAAATTGAGGACTTCCCTGCTGATCCAGTGGCTAAGTCTCCACAGGGGTCTAGGTTCGATCCCTGGTCAGGGAACTAGATCCCACATGCCTTGCATCCACCAATGAAGATCAAAGATCCCAAGTGCCACAACCAAAGACCTGGCACAGCCACATAAGTAAAAGAACAAATAAATATTTAAACAAAAGAAGCAGCAGGAAATTGAGGAAATTGAACACAAAAGGAAGTAGTGACATGAAAAAAACAATAGAGACTAGAGAAATAGGTAAAGTGAAAGAAAGGGAAAGTCACTCAGTCACGTCTGACTCTTTACGGCCCCATGGACTGTACAGTCCATGGAGTTCTCCAGGCCAGAATACTGGAGTGGGTAGCCTTTTCCTTCTCCAGGGGAATCTTCCCAACCCAGGGATTGAACCCAGGTCTCTTGCATTGCAGGCGGATTCTTTACCAACTGAGCTATCAGGGAAGCCCAGAGAAATAGGTATACATGTGAGTAAATCTAAAACAAATGAAAATAGAAAAAAATGACAGTACAGAATAACAACAAAAATAATGATTAATTTAGAGAGCATGGAAATAAGGTGAAATTAAGATATCAGGCAATAATATGTGACAGGGAGTAAAGAGAGTAAAGAGAGAAGAACTGTGATCAGTCTTGAAATATACTAAAACTTGGGAGGACAGTAAAGCTACTGATTAAATTTAAACTTGATAAATAAAATGTGCATGTTTAAAAAAAAAAAGTTGGTGGTAACCACACCAAGGATAGAAATGTGTAATTGCCAGACAATTAAAGGAAAAAGACTTGCACAAAGGACCCCATTTAAAAGAAAGATGAACTCTGCATAATTTATAATAACATTCAGAATAACCTAAGTATCCATCATTGTGAAAAAAGATAAGTAAATTGTGATATAGTCACACAATGATAATAAATGAGCCAAGGTTTTATGTATTACCATGAAAACATGTCATAATTATAAGGTTAACTGAAAAAAGGCCACTTAAAGGCAGATATAGAATAGCACAACTTATATAAGGTCCTCAAATAAATGTTGTCCCATCAGCTGCCTGAAAAGGAAAACAAAACAAAAGAAACTTGAAAAATAGTAATTTTTCTGTTGACCCCTTGTTATGAACGTTATAGTATAGATTCTTGCATTGGGATGGGAGGTGGGGTTTGATGACCTAGTTTTATATTTCCTACACATAAATAATAGAGAGACAGGCTTTTAAGTCTTTAAGTCATTCAAGTGAACATAGACACATATCAGAACTGTTGACACGAAGAGGGAAACTACTTTTGGCCTCAGGATTTCCTCTTTATTCTGGAAAAAAATCCCCAAAGTATAATACAAAATCAAGAACCTGGGAAATAACATTTAAGTAGATATCTCTCTTCCAGAGTATGTGTCTTAAGGTTTCTGTTTCATCATTCCCAAGATTCCAAATTGTTAGCTTCACGGGTCTTCAGCGGTTCCTCTCCTGGTTATTGGCAAACCAGGAAGCAAGGAACTGGTTCCATCCTACCTTTCAACCTTATCCTCACAGCCCTTCTGGCGTATGTATATCCTGATTATACCATCACAACGCCACCACTTAGCAGAGCTTTGTGAATTATACTTTCATGCTGCAATACTTTTGTTTAAGTCAGTTTTCTTTTTGAAGTGTCCTTTCCACGTCACATATTGAAATTCTACCAACTCCCAGACTGTCAGAGCCTAAAAATGCCTTTGGAAACTGTGTGCTTAAAGGAGGGGCAAGAGGAGGGAAGGGGATTGAGAGGTACTGGCTAGGAGGTGTAAAATAAATAAGATATAAAACTATAATATTATAACTTTAAATAGAACATAATCTATAAAAATATTGAATTACTGTGTTGTACACCCCAAACTAATATAACATTGTAAATCAACTATACTTCAATTTAAAAAAAGAAAGAAACCATGTGGTTCAGTTCAGTTCAGTCGCTCAGTTGTGTCCGACTCTTTGCGACCCCATGAATCGCAGCACACCAGGCCTCCCTGTCCATCACCAACTCCCAGAGTTCACTCAAACTCATGTGCATTGAGTCAGTGATGCCATCCAGCCATCTCATCCTTTGTTGTCCCCTTCTCCTCCTGCCCCAATCCCTCCCAGCATCAGGGTCTTTTCCAATGAGTCAGCTCTTTGCATGAGGTGGCCAAAGTACTGGAGTTTCAGCCTCAGCATCAGTCCTTCCAATGAACACCCAGGACTGGTCTCCTTCAGAATGGACTGGTTGGATCTCCTTGCAGTCCAAGGGACCTGCAAGAGTCTTTTCCAACACCACAGTTCAAAAGCATCAATTCTTTGACACTCAGCTTTCTTCACAGTCCAACTCTCACATCCATACATGACCACTGGAAAAACCATAGCCTTGACTAGACGGACCTTTGTTGTCAAAGTAATATCTCTGCTTTTGAATATGCTTTCTAGGTTGGTCATAACTTTCCTTCCAAGGAGTAAGCATCTTTTAATTTCATGGCTGCAATCAGCAACTGCAGTGATTTTAGAGCCCCCAAAAATAAAGTCTGACAGTGTTTCCACTGTTTCCCCATCAATTACATATGAAGAAAATACAATTCAGATGAATTCCTAAGCTACACAAAATTTCTGTTATTCACCCTGTAATAAAAACTTATCACTTCTTTCTCTGTACTATAACACAAACAGAAAGTCACATATGTGGAATGTCTGGGACTTTATTTGTCCCAAGTTAGCAATTGAAGTTTAAGTATTATAATTCTAAAAGAGCACAAGAAATTTTCATTTTTAATTGTGGTAAAGTACATGTAATGTAAAAATTACCATCCTAACCATTTTTAATGTACCGTTTAGTACTATTAAGCATATTCATGTTGTTATGCAATCGACTTCCAGAACTCTTTCATCTTGCAAAACAAAATCTTTATATCCATCAATCACCAAGTCCCCACTGAGCATAAGAAATTATAAAGAGATGTTTCTTCCTGTAAGATGTGATAAAAGAAATAAAAGAGCTTTAACATATATATGTCTTAACTAAAAAGCAAAACTGAAAGTTCAGTTTCAGGAATTATAGATTTTTCTCTTGAATGCCACTATGGGAAAAAAGAAGGGGATTAATACGTACAATGGTTGATTATTAGTGAGAAGGTTACAAACCTATACCTAAAGATGTTGGTTGTCTTTACTATCCTGTATTCATTTTCCATTTTTTAGGCTATATTTTTATTACAAAAATTATACTTCCCAAGAAGCCATTTAAAAATAGTAATAGGAATTGTTACTCTTAATTGCTTTTATTACAAATTTTTATTTTGAAACTAAAATAGAAAACCATGCATGAAAATCTAAATCCTCTTAAAAGCATTTAAAAATCTAAATTCTCTTTTTATGGTTTTTAAAATAATTCCATATTTTAGAAGTAGCATGAAACAATGATTAAGATCTGCTCTGGAGTCAGTTTGCCTGATCTCAAATCCTGAATCCAACCATTAAGTAGTTATATGTCCTTGAACAAGTTAATTATTCTCTGTGCCTCGGTTATCTTATCTGTACGATTAGGAGATAATGCTAACTGTCTTATATAACTGATATGAGGGTTAATTGAATAAGGTGAGTAAAGTCACTAGTCAGTAATTAGTGCTTCAGTTCAGTTCAGTCACTCAGTCATGTCAGCCTCTTTGCGATGCCATGAACTGTGCAGCACACTAGGCTTCCCTGCTGCTACTGCTGCTGCTAAGTCGCTTCAGTCGTGTCCAACTCTGTGTGACCCCATAGACGGCAGCCCACCAGGCTGCCCCGTCCCTGGGATTCTCCAGGCAAGAAGACTTGAGTGGGTTGCCATTTCCTTCTCCAGTGCATGAAAGTGAAAAGTGAAAGTGAAGTCACTCAGTTGTGTCCGACTCTTAGCGACCCCATGGACTGAAGCCTACCAGGCTCTTCCATCCATGGGATTCCCCAGGCAAGAGTACTGGAGTGGGGTGCCATTGCCCAGGCTTCCCTGTCCATCACCAACTCCCGGAGCTTGCTCTAACTCATATCCATCAAGTCGGTGATACCATCCAACCATCTCATCATCTGTTGTCCCCTTCTCCTCCTGCCTTCAATCTTTCCCAGCATCAAGGTCTTTTCCAATGAGTCAGTTCTTCATATCAGGTGGACAAAGTATTTGAGCTTAGCTGGTATCAATTTTACTATAGTTGATATAATTCTGATACTTGGACTTTGGGATAAATAATCTCCTGTACTTCTGTTAACACTGTTTTAATTCTTTGTGGCAGAGCTGGGTAAAGTCTGGGTCTATAGTCTTTCATTCTCCTACCCTTCACCCACTGCTTTGCATACTGCTGGAAAAATAGTAGGTACCCACGTTGATAAATCGTTGTTAAATGAATAAATAATGAAAATATTTTTAAAGGTTTATAGAATATATTTCATTATAAAAACTGGATGGTAGACTATTTCAAAGGAATGTATGGAGACACTAAGGATACAATTATTGGTTTTTAAAACTATCCTTTGGGCTTGTTGAATGTAAGGGCCGTGTATCCTCAGTGACTCATTAGAGGTGGTTGAGAGGAGGGACAAATTCACTGCAGAGGAGAGAGCCTGGAGAGCACCGTTATAGTAATACTTCGATACTAAGGCATGAGCTTCTGTCCAAATCCACCCTGAGCTAAACTTGGTATAACAAAAAGAGCTCTGTTGAGACGAGATCAGAGTTCCCACCGGGTTCCCACTCGTGACCTTGGCCCACCTTTCCCCTTAAGCCTCAGGTTCTTCACCTATAAAAATGAGAATGCAGCATCTGAGGTCTGTTTCTCCGTTCAAAGCACCTTTGGTTCCATGTTACTAAGCCCTGGTGCACCTGGGAGCCCGTGGCATGTGTCTTCCAGGACAGTGACAGTTCTCCCAGCCTGCCAAAATTCAGTCGTCAGTGCCCATTCTGGTGAATAATATCTCCTCCTGAATTGGTGCCAGTTGGAAAATTGTAGAATGGAATGTGCCACCTGGGTTTGAATTTGGAAATCCAAAGTGTTGTTGCCTTGAGGTACAAGGATGTTTCTGCCCAGCCACAGTGGTGAGTAGGCTGATAATACCAGTCGTGGCAGTTTGCACTTGGACTGAGAAAAGAGGGTCAAGTCTCCTTTGCTAGTGAGAGCAGAATGAAGAGAAAGCTGTGTTCTTATTTCCTTCAGTCTGCTGTGTGAACTGTGCACCGGTGATGTAGTATCACAGACAGAATTAATGCATCAGCAAAGTGATAAAAATTAAAACTTTATTATGCTTCTGTGATGCTTGAAGTAAAAGTGAAAGTGTTAGTCGCTCAGTTGTGTCCGACTCTTTGCAACCCCATGGACTGTAACTGACCGGGTTCCTCTGTCCATGGGGTTTCCCAGGCACTGGAGTGGGTTGCCATTTCCTTCTTCAGGGGATCTTCCCAGATCGAACCTGCATTTCCTGTGTGTCCTACATTGACAGGCAGATTCTTTACCGTCTGAGCCACCAGGGAATCCCTCTCTAATGCTTGGTTGTTTATATTCTTTATAGTACTTGAAGCACTTGGAATGGAAATCAAGTCCTCAAATTCTATAATATCCTATAAATGACCATATTTCTGTCTATATTTATAAATGCCTGAGCAGCATTCAGTGAATTCATTTTGTTGAAATACTCTTCATTTCAAAGGACTCACACAGGCACATTGTTTAACCCAGGGATTTTTACAAAAAAAAGGGAAGAAAAGGATGTAAAATGTGTGAATGGGTGCTGTGCTAGTTACTTAACATATTAATTAATTCTTTCCACAAATATTACTGGGTACCTAACATGTACCAGGCATTATAATAGAGCTGGACAGATGACTGACACTGCAGTTATTACACCAGCAAGATCTCTGCTCTCAGAAAAGTTACATTTTGGTTGGGGAGATGAGTAATAAATAGTCAAGGTGATTTTAAAAGAACATCTGTGATGAGGAACTAAAGAGCCTCTTGATGAAGGTGAAAGAGGAAAGTGAAAAAGCTGGCTTAAAACTCAACATTCAAAAACTAAAATCATGGCATCCAGTCTATAGGTAGGGAAAAAATGTAAACAGTGACAGACTTTATTTTCTTGGGCTCTAAAATCACTGCAGATGGTAACTGCAGCCATGAAATTAAAAGATGCTTCTCCTTGGAAGCAGAGCTATGACCAACCTAAACAGCATATTAAAAAGCAGAGATATCACTTGGTTGACAAAGGTCTGTCTAGTCAAAGCTATGGTTTTTCCAGTAGTCATGTACTGATGTGAGAGTTGGACCATAAAGAAGGTTGAGCCCCAGAAATTTATGCTTTTGAACTGTGGTGTTAGAGAAGACTCTTGAGAGTCCCTTGGACTACAAGGAGATCCAACCAGTCAATCCTAAAGGAAATCAGTCCTGAATATTCATTGGAAGGACTGATGCCAAAGCTGAAGCTCCAGTACTTTGGCCACCTGATGCAAAGAGCTGACTCATTGGAAAAGACCCTGATGCTGAGAAAGATTGAAGACAGAAGGAGAAGAGGGTGGCAGAGGATGAGATGGTTGGATGGCATCACTGACTCAATGGACATGAGTTTGAGCAAACTCTAGGAGATAGTGAAGGACAGGGAAGCCTGGCGTGCTGCAGTCCATGAGGTCTAAAAGAGTCAGATATGACTTAGCAACTGAAAAACAACTACAAAACAAGCTTTAGGATACATGGTATAATAATTCATAAAATCTGTACCAGAAAAGAAAATGGAAGCCTCTCCATCCAGTTTTCTTAAGGCAAGGATAACCTTGACAATAATTTGCATCAGAGCAGTGAGAAAATTATATTTGTCTCAGTGCACTTAAAAAATCTAGATGCATTCAGTCTTTGTAATAGGTTAACTAATTGCATCCAGTTAGGTATTAAAAAGCACAATATATGATAAAGTAACATTTATTCCTGGACCCAAAGTAGAAAGTCTATGATTGCTTTACAGATGAACACTCCCAAACATTTATGGTAGCGATAATACAAGTTCCACAAAAATTCTTATTTCCCAACTCCCTCCATGAAGCCAGAATTATTACTCTGACACCAAAGACACCACAAAAAATAGAAAACCACAACGCCAAATCCTCAATAAACATAGTTGCAACAATTCTTAACAGCATTTTAGCAAATTGGATTTCTAAACATTTTGCTAAACAGCATTTAGCAAATATGATACATAAAAAGGATCATGTGTCATGACCCAATGCAGTTCCTCCCAGAACTCAAGTTTCAGGTAACATTTGAATATCAATCAGTGAGTCTCACCATACAGCAAATGTAAAAAGAAAAGCACAGCCTTTGAGATTACCTTCTTCTTCTCTTTCCACTTTTTCTCCTCTTCTTCCTTGCTCTTCCTCTTCCCATTCTTCTTTGTCTTCTTTGGCGGGAACTCCTAGCAGATTTCAAGTTTTCCAATACAGTATTGCTTACTCTCATGCTGTCCATCAGCTCTCCAGAACTCATTCACCTCGCATAATTGGAACTCTGAACTCTTTGATCGACATCTCTTCATTCCCCCAAACCCCCAGCCCCTGACAACCACCATTCTATCCTCTGCTTCTCAGTCTGACTATTTTAGATTCCACATGTGAGATCATGCAGTGTTTATCTTTCTGTGTCTGCCTTATTTCGCTTAGCGTACTGTCCTCCAGGTTCATCCATGTTGCTGCAAATGGCAGTATTTCCCTTTTTTAAAAAATGGCTGAATCAGTATATCACATTTTCTTTATCCATTTGTTTGTTGGTGGGCATTTAGTTTGCTTCCATATACTGGATACTCTGAGAAAAGGGTGATCTCTAAATGGACCAACACACAGAAGCGGTAGTTTGACAGGAGGTGGTTGGGAAACTGTGAGTGGCAGATTGGCCTACTGGTGGCATTCAGTGTGTGAACGATGGCGAGACAGGGCAGCTGCATGTGTTCATGCAGGGTATTGACTGACAAGGGCATCTGACCAAGGAGACAGGGGTGAAACGCACATTCTACCTGCCAAGCTGCGTACCCTGAAGCAGGAGTGTCCAACTGGAGGAAGGAATGCCTTTTCCTAATTCACGCAGACTCTGGGGCCATCTTGCAGGAGGGAAACACCGAGAGATGAGTTTAGCATAGAAGAATGGGGCCAGATAAGGGAGGACCCGTCTGTGTATCTAGAAATGGATGGCTTTGATGGTAGTGGTGATCATGGGTATAAGTTTTGACCTGACACTAGAGTTAAACCTGGGTATTTGTCAAGGCCAGGATCCCTGTTTTTCTGGTATAAAAACAATCACATCTTTCAAAATTATATTTGCTTGAAGTTTTCTCCAGAGCATACATTAGTACCGACCTACTTTAGTATCAAATCAGCCTGATTTAATTTTATAAGCTGGTCAGGACTGTCCTATGCCTCCAAAGCATTCTGTCTGTAGCTCCACTGTAATCACAGACAAATGCGTCTAATCTTCCCATCACGTGTCGTCGTGAGTTACAGGATTCTGTTCCTCCCCCCGCACCAGTGTTTGATAATCTCCTTATCTTGTGATACTGCATCATTTAATTATCCCCCAAAATAGAGATCTTCAGAAAATCTGCTCAGAGAAAGTGATTTTCTGTTCCCAACTGGTCACAGCTGGTGTGTTTACTCAGGAATTAGTCATTTTCAGAACTTGGCTTTTTTTCCTGAAGGGATCTCATCTGCCGTCTAAGTCGGTTAAAGCCTTCCTGCACGTCTCTGGAGGGAATTTTATAAACTCCAGAGAAGAACTCAATAGGTGTCCTCAGAGATCTACAAGCCCAGGACTCTTGTCAGACTGAGCATGGTTACTCTGTCTCTGCTATTAACCTCCAAATGTCTAGCTGTATTCATTCCAATAACTCCATAAACGTCTCCTGAGCATCTACGGTGTGTCCAAGAGTCGGACAGGCATTGAGGCCACAAAAATGAGTGGAGCACAGTTCCCATGGATGTCCAGGGGATTTCCCTGGCAGTCCAGTGGTTAAGATTCCATGTTTCCACTCCAGGGGGCACGGGTTTGATCCCTGGTCAGAGCACTAAGATCCTACATGCTGTGCTGCACAGCCAATATAAATAAATCTTGGGCTTCCCAGGTGGCACTAGTGGTAAAGAACCCACCTGCCAGTGCAGGAGATCTAAGAGTCGTGGGTTCAATCCCTGGGTTGGGAAGATCCCCTGGAGGAGGGCATGGCAACCCATGCCAGTATTCTTGCCTGAAGAGGAGGAGCCTGGCGGGCCACAGTCCATAGGGTTGCAAAGAGTTGAATATGACTGAAGCTACTTAGCATGCACAATTCCCATATAAAGGAATATATAGTTTCTAAACTTGGTCATCCCAAGTGCTGAAATTTAATTTTATTAGCTCTGCCTCCTACTAACTGCTGCTTTTAAGCAAGTCACTTCATTTACCTGATCTTCATTTTCCTACAAAACCAATACCATTGAAATGAGTTCCTGTAAGGCATGAAATATTGGGAAATTACTTTGGTTGTCTGGGATAAATGATGCATAGTATGTCATCTCTCAAGGTCTCTTTCCCTCCTTTAGACTCTTCTGTCCCCTTTGGACCTTTACAGACTGAAGAAGACTCATTCTATCAGCCCTTCCTAAAACCAGAGACTTTTCATTTTGTTTTCTTTTTCTCTGGGCCATTTCTACTTCCGTCATGTCATTTGTGTTTAGACAAGTGGACCTGATATGCCGTATCACAAGTATGAAAGTACTGTGACTTGTACAAGATGAAGTCAGCGTAAAAGAAACCCTTTATGCTGAGTTTCCAATAAACTTTCTAATGATGATCAACATTTTTTTTACCTTTCAATCTCTGTCTTTCTGTGTTTTTCTCTTACATCTCATAGGACCAGTGTCTTAAGGAAACAGTTTTCTGTTATTTCAGGTTCTTTTTTTGAATCGTAGTTGAACACTCATGATCCCCGGATAAAATCATTTTCCACTGAATATGTTTTCTTACAGTTAGTCACATTAAAACTCCTCTGCCACTTTACTGCCCACGTCCACATCTTCTTTCACTTTATCCCTAATCGACTTGGCATTTTAATCCCTGGAAGAGCTGAATGCCATCTGCAAACTTGGCATTGCATTCTTTCCCAGATCATTTATATGATTGTTAACGAAAACGCCATGCAGCTTGCTTTCCATCTAGGAAGTTGCAGAGATTTTGATTTAACTACTTAATCACTGTGTTAATAATAATACCAAGGACCAGCCGCAGAACATTGCCTTTATCCAGAAAACTATTCACTTTTTCCTATTTTTTTCTTATTCCTAAACCAATTATCCATAACTGATGTTTTTCCATGTACTAAAAGAGTTTTATGACTTATGAATTAGATTACAAATCCAAATTGGATTTAAGAGCCCCTTTCCCTGGGTTGGGAAGATCCCCTGGAGAAGGAAATGGCAACCCATTCCAGTATTCTTGCCTGGAGAATCCCATGGACAGAGGAGCCTGGTGGGCTACAGTCCACAGGGTCGCAAAGAGTCGGACACGACTGAGCGACTTCACTTTCACTTTACCAACTAAGTGACTTCCCTGGTGGCTTAGATGGTAAAGTGTCTGCCTACAATGTGGGAGACCCAGGTTCAGTCCCTGGGTCCAGAAGATCTCCTGGAAAAGGAAATGGCAACCCACTCCAGTATTCTTGCCTGCAAAATCCCATGGACAGGGGAACCTGGTAGGCTACAGTCCATGGGGTCGTGAAGAGTCGGACATGACTGAGCGACTTCACTTTCTTTTCTTTCTTTACCACCTATTTTACTTCTCATTTATGTCTTTGTTCCAGAACATCTGTATGAGGTGTCTGTCCTGTACCACTTTCTGTCACATAATTAAATCCTATTTCTTAACATCAGTGTTGTTTGCCAGCTGGCTTCTAAGTTCCTAGGCCTAATCAATCAGATGCTCCATTGAGTTGCCTGATGAGTGTTGTGCAGTAGCTGTTGGTTTGCCGTGTACCAGGAAGACAGCAAATCTTGACATCTCATTACTGCGGCTGCTTCCCAAATGATCTGGAGCCCTGGTTGGCTCCCTCCCATCTCTTCTGCGTCCCAGACAATGTGGCCTCTCAGATCGTAGGCACATCTGATCATGTCACCTCTGCTTAAAAGCTTTGGCAGTGTCTTGGGAGATAGTTGTGAAAACTTGAATATAGACTCAGAAAAGACACATAATATTCAAGTTTTCCCAACTGTCTCCCAAGACACTGCCAAAGATTGTAAGCAGAGAGGTGACACAATCAGATGTGCGTAAGATCTGAGAAGCCGCGTTGTCTCAGAGACCCCGGTTCGATTCTTGGGTCGGGAAGATCCCCTGGAGAAAGGATAGGCTACCCACTCAAGTATTTTTGGGCTTCTCTTGTGGCTCAGACCATAAAGAATCCGCCTGCAATGAAGGAGACCAGAGTTCCTGGGTTGGAAAGATCCCCTGGAGAAGGAAATGGCAATACACTCCAGTATTCTTGCCTAGAGAATCCCCATGGACAGAGGTGGGCTACAGTCCACGGGGTCACAAAGAGACAGATACAACTGAGCGACGAAGCACAGAGATGCTTTAAATTATTATTAATTATTAAATACTGATTGTTATTTAAAAAGTTGTTACCCTAAGATAGGCAAATCTATTAAAAAAAAAAAAAGGTAAATTAGATGTGACCAGAGACTGTGGAGTTGGGAAGGGGTGAGGGATGGACAGTTGCTGCTTAATGGCAGCAGAGTTTCTATTTTGGATGACGAAAACATTTTGGAAATAGTGATTTTGGTTGCACAACACTGAATACACTCAATGCCACTAATTGTACACTTGAAAATGGTTAAGATGGCAAATTTTGTTATGTATATGTATTTTGCCACAGGGGGAAAAAAAAGTTTTTAAGCCATTACCAGTTAGAGATATTACTTAAAACTTTGCAAGAAAAATAACATGATATTTGGGATTTGTCTTAAAACACTTAAACAGAGAGTTCCCTGGTGGTCCAGTGGTCAAGACTCCAAACTTCCACTGCAGAGAGCGTGGGTTCAATCCCTGACCTGGGAACTAAGATCCCACCTGCTGCACTGCACAGACAAAATATTAAGAACAAACAAAGGGCACTCAAACAGTAGTCCCAACAACAACAGTCAAGGTGATAAATGAAAAAAATTGGCCAAATGTTAGTTACCGAAGATAGAATTTTCCATAATAAAAAAAAATTTTTTTTATATACAAAATTTTTAAAAAGGTCTTTTGGAAGCTAGCTCTTACATCCTAATTTCTCAGCCTGAAGTCTAAAGTCCTTTGATGGCCTTCCCTTTTTCAAGGAGCCTCAACTCTTGCTTCTCAGCCTGCCTGCCCTGCCCCCAGGCAGCTAGGCACTGCAGAGCTCTGTGCGCAGGCAACCACTGTGCTCTCTGCTTCTTGTGTGGCAAAGTCCTCCTCATTCTTTAAGGCTCAGCTGCATCCTGGAGCCTTCCCAGGCTCCTGCAGGCAAAGAGAACTCCTCCTTCGGGTTCCCACAGCGCCTTGTCTGCACCGCTGTGACCGCTTGCTTATACCACATATTATCACCTTTTATTCATGCTTCTGTTCCCCGCTAACCCGCAAGCTTCATGAAAATAGAGGAAGCGTCCTTTTCAGTGTGCGTCTTCCTGAGCTATGGGAAGCTTTCATTGCTGTTGTTTTAGTTGTCTGCACTAAATATTTTTAAAGGAAAAGATTGGACGGCGGGGATGTGAATATTCATTATAAACCTTAAAAGTTGAAAGGGTCCTTAGCGATTACCCATAGGAATATCGGTCTCTTTCTAGACTATGCTTTCTCTACTTGGCAACTACTGATGCGTTTTTACATTTCCAGTACCTACCACTGGGTGTTCAGTGCATTGTTGCTGAATTTACTCACAGATCACATCCTTTCTTTCTACAGATGGCAGAAAGCCAACTCTCTAGCTTGGGGTGTGTGGACACACACTTTTTAGCAGAAACGGTGAATTTTCAGACATGGTTTGTCAGGGCAGCAAATAAGCGCCTGAAGGGCTGTCACTGGGCCAGAGGAGCTGACTCAGTGGGTGGCTGCGCTGGGAGTGAGGCACGTCTGCAGTACACTTGCTGCCAGGGGGTGGCGGCAGGCACTCACAGACTCTCCAAGATGGGCAGGCCTGAGTCACCCTTTGAGTGTAGGTGGGAGATGGCCTCCTCTACTATTCCTAGTTTATTTTCTAACTTCTTGATGCCTTGAGATGCTTGGCCAAAAGAATAGGGCCCGAGTTAGAGACAGTAAGAGCCAGAAACTAAGCGTCTTGTTAGAGTTAAATGTCCAGATCAGTGCCAGGCGCTACTGGGCACACTGTTTGTTTTAGTCACTCAGTCGTGTCCTGCTCTTTTGTGACCCCATGGACTGTAGCGCACCTGGCTCCTCTGTCCAGGGATATTCCAGGCAAGAACACTGGAGTGGGTTGCCATTTCCTTCTCTGGGGATCTTCCTGACCCAGAGATCGAACCCGTATCCCCTGCAATGACAGGCAGATTCTTTACCACTGAGCCACCTGGGAAGCCCTAGGTACTTCATTAGTGCTCTCATCTTCTAGCTTGAAGTTTTGATCCCTGTAAGAACTTTAGGCACCCTGGGGGGATTTACACTCCAGACTGTTTTTAGGTCCTTTAGTTCCAGTGTGGATGGAAACTGAGAACAGATTTTCATGTGGGGAAGAAGGGGGAAGAAAGAACATGACACCCTGGGATGTGCACATGCGAGAAGAAAGGAGGAAACGGCTGGACCTGTAGAGACACAGTCCACTCAGTCCTGAGGCGGCCTGTTCTGGCTTTCTACATCTCTCCAGCCAACACCATCACTCCTAACATCTCCAGTGAAGAAACAAGCCCTGATTGTGAATAAGGAGGAGTTGGAAGGAGTTGGAAATCTATAGATAGGACGATTCTATTTGTACAGGCCTTAACTCAGAGCACATAATATGACAGAAGAACATAATCAATATTTAAAATCCAAGATGATGAAAAATCCAGGTTTGTATTCATATTCCTTGCTTTGAAGTATTGCTCTATAATCTAGTGGTCTGAGGCTGGAGTTGGGGAGTGATGACACAGGTTATTAGATAACTGAGTTTGAAAGGTAATATCAGATGATGAGGCCATGAGCCAAATATCATGAGTAGATGATAAATGAGACAAAAGTTCAGAAGAGAAAGAATCCTGTTGGCTGTGTTGAGACAGCAATAATCCCTGGTATGTGAATGTTTGTTGCATTTTGCCAATAGTCAATCCTAAAAGAAATCAACCCTGAATATTCACTGGAAGTACTGATGCTGAAGCTGAAGCTCCAATACTTTGGCCAAGTGATGTGAAGAGCCGACTCATTGGAAAAGACCTTGATGTTGGGACAGATTGAGGGCAGGAGGAAAAGGGGTCAACAGAGGATGAGATGGTTGGATAGCATGATCAACTCAATGGACATGAGTTTGAGCAAACTCCAGGAGATAGTGAAGGACAGGGAAGCCTGGCTTGTTGCAGTCCGTGAGGTCTCAAAGAGTCGGCCACGACAGAGTGACTGAACAACAACAACTTTATATTTGCATAATATTTCAGAGTTTCCAAAACACTTTCATGTCATTTATTTTTATCTGGCTTCATTAAATCTTCACAACAGCCTGGTATTATTAAATGAGGTAAAATACATAGAATATTTGGGGCTTCTTAGAATAGTGGTTAGTATGTAGTGAATGTTTACTATCATTATGAAAATCATTATTAGCCCTATTTTATACTTGACAAATCTGAGGCTCAGAAAGGCTGTTACTTGCCCAAAGTCACACAGCTGAGAAGTGGTAGAAATAGGCCTGAACTCAACTCCTGTTTCTAGACCTTTCTCCATTTTCCCATGCGCAAAGAGGGAGTATTTAAGCCGGGCTTGCCAAAGTTGGGCCAAGTTTTGAGGTGGCCTTAGCGGAATCATCTCTGATGAGGTCTCCTCAGCCTTATGAGCCCTAGTTGGCTGGTGGATGGGAATTCCTGAGTGTGTTCTGTGCCTTGAGTAAGAAGAGTTAAATCTAGAAGCCTCTACTCATTTTAGCAGTGAGGGGAGATGGTTCATTGCCTCGTCCCTCAAGGAAGCTGCAGGCCATTAAACTCACATAGATCCTCAGCTGGTAGGCTTGTTAAGAAAATGTGACAATAGGGGGAAATTGACAACCCAGGCACCATAGATATTTTTAGTCTGTGCTTCAAGGATGTACATCTTGGTTTCTGTTTAGATTGAGCATGAGGGAGTGAACTGGATTGATTTGACAAGACTGGCAGTCAGAAAGTCCTTACTGAGACCCTTCTCTTTGCCCAACTTAAGCAAGGGACTGAGGGGAGTAATTAAGGGAGGTGAAGTAACTTTCCCAGATGCTCAAACACTGTGGAGTGTGGTATAATCTTTTTCTTGGGTGGGAGGCAGTGTGCTGACATCAGTAAAATTTCTGTCTATTCCCTGCACCAGCACTTCTGCAGTAAATTATCCTTCTAATGTACAATGGGGTGACTGCAGTTACCAATACTGTATCATATACTTGAAATTTGCTAAGAGAGTAGATCTGAAGTGTTCTCAGTGCACGCTCACGGACACACACACACACACACACACACAGGGTGATAATGTGAGGTGATGGGTGTGGCAGTTAACCCGATTGTGGTTATCCCATTTCACAAAGCATACATATATCAAGTCATCACGGTGAACACTGAAAATATTACAATTTTATTTGTCAATGATTCCTTAGTAAAGCTGGAAAAAATAATCTTATGAGTATAGTTTTAATTGTCAGCCATTGTAGCCATTGTAGCTCTGTTTGTAATAGCAAAAACAGTCCAAACACTGGAAATGGAATTGAACTATTACAAAGAAAGAAGTCTTATCAATATGTGCTAAAAGCATATCACTAAGATTTGTTGTTTTTTTTTTTAATTGAAGTAGAACTGACTTGCAATATTAGTTTCATGCATACAACATATTAATTCAGTATTTTTTTCAATTATACTCTATACAAAGTTATTATAAGGTAGTAAATGAAAAGATATCCCACATTCATGGATTGGAAGAATTAGTATTTTAAAATATATATGCTACCCCAAAGGACTGATATATTTTTAAATGCAATAAAAAAATTATGGGGCAAGAAAGAAGAATGTATATAGCATGATGCCATGTGTATGTTCGAAGCATACATGAAGGCAAATATATGCATACATTTTCCCCACACTGGAAGGATATACTTGCAAGGGGTAATGAGGGGTATGGATAAGAGGAATGGGAGGGGGAAAATGTGTTTTTCATCTTATACTTTTAAGTTCTTTTGAAAATAGAGTTTTTGGTTTAGCCATCTGACATACTTTTTTTTTTTCTCATTTAAGCCACTTGCCAGAAGTCACAGAACCAAAAAAGTGCACAGCTAGGATTCCCACCTGAACTGTGATTCTAGGCCCTGTGATCCAGAGCCCTCTGGATCCTAGCACACTGCTTCCTAACAGTGCTCTCTTAGGATCAGGAAGTAATTCTGTCACTTGTTTGTAAATTACAAAAAATTTTCCACGAAGACACCTGGGAGAATGTGCTCATCCTCAAGAAGGCTCTGTTGCCTGCCACCTTGGCTGCCACCAAAGCCTGCTCCATTGCCTGCCACCTTGGCTTCTGTTCTGTAGGACGTGGCACAGCCAAGAGAGGTCAGTGACCTGGAGCCAGGAAACACAAACTGAGATTTCCAACAGGGCAAATTACCTTCAGGAAAAGACATTAAGATAATTGGAGAGGTGGGGGTGGGGAGAAGGCATGAAAACAGGGTCATTAGCCAACTTGGTCAACGGGCAGGTGCAGGAAGTGGCAGATAAACACAGCCAGAATCTATAATTATACCTTCAATATCAATGTTCAAAACCCACAAAATAAATGAGTGAATTTAAAAACTTGGCAGCATCTAAGTACCTAGATATAAACTACTAGTGTTAGGCTTAGCTCCTGTGAACTTCTCTGTGATTTCGAGCATATTATTTAGCTGCTCTGGCTTTCTTTCCCCATTAGTCAAATGGACAGCACAGTCTATCCTGGCCACTTCACAGAGTTGTAAGGAACATATAAGGCAAGACATGTGCTTTGAAAATGCAAGACGTCGTACCAAATGAGAGATTATTGTCTATGCCTCTGGGACATACCTCACAGAAGGAGACCTCTTTTCTCATTAAACTTTTTTTTAATTGGATCTCAAATTCTGTGACAGATTTTTTTTCAAGTTGTTTCCATTAAATAGTATTGATTTTTAAAAACTAAAAACTGCCACACACAAAACAAATGGTCCGCAAAACATTTATTCTCCTTTCCTGCTGAAGGGTTTACGATGCATTGTTATCATTAACCAGTCTTTTACTGTTAAACTGAAATAAGCAGTTCTGAGACGAGCAGTTCTGAGACCATTCTTCCACCACTGGTTAAGACTGGGGTGGCAGGTATTTAGAGATGGGAAGCTGGGAGGAAGCATCAGGAAAACATTGCTGGTAGCAAGGTAGAAACAGCTCACCAACACAAGCGAGGACCCTCATGGGATCATTTTTTATTCCAGTTACTTCTGTTTAGAGTCGTGGACAAAGACCTACAGAGTCCACAAGATCCCCAGAGCAGTGATAGAGCAGTGCGTAGACTATTACTTAAACTCGCAAATAAGATGTGCTACATGTCCTTTGCCTGAGGGGCTTGCTGAGCTATGAATGTTGAGCGGGGCTCTGGAAGCAAGCTGATGAAGCACAGTAAGGAACTGGGGCAGAGGTACGGAGATGAACTTCGGTGATCCAGTTCTAGGATGGCTGAGTGCCTCTGAGGAGCAATTTGAGGGTAGCCAGGGACTTGGACAGGACAAATGACAACTTCCTGGAACAGACTGTTCCAGGACCAGAGAGGAAAGGAAATAGCCTGGCCCCATCCTGGGCAGTTCACAGGAACTGGGGCGGGAAGTATTTGAAATGGAACTAGCGCTCACAACTTCACGCGCTTTCTCAGTGGAAGAAGGAAAATGGGACAAGAAACTTGTGACGCAGCATACACGTCAAGTCAGTTTTCGTAATGGTGGGAATGAAGATGGCAAGAATGAACGAGCAGAGGGAGATAGTGCTGTGCAGGGCCGACAACTCTGGGTTCAGACTAGCGCGTGATTATTGCTTCTGTCACTCACTTGCTGTATGACCTTGAATACGCCAGTTTTTCCTCTGAGTCTCTGTTTCCTCATCTCAAAAATGAATGCCCTTCTTCCCATCTCAAAAGTAGTTATGAGAGTTAAATGAGATGTTCTTGAAAGCAACTAACATATAATTCCTAGAATATGATTCCTAGTAAATGTTAGTTTAGCCCTTTGTTTCGGAGAGGGACTTAAGAAAACCTCCAGTGAGACGTGCTGATTTGAAATTTCAAGCACTGGGAAAGCAAGGCCAACCTAGGTACGGGGTGGAAAGGCCCTTTTGACAGATGGAGAAGCAGCCTAAAAAGGCAGATAAGAAACTCTCATGAGAGGAAGGGTAGGTGAAGGGCAGAGTAGCACTGGCTATAAATACAAGCACAAACTCAGTCCTCTTACCAGCAGCTGGACTGTGAGGTTCCTCTGGCTTGTGACAAAATGGGAAGACAATAAGTACGGTTTATCTAGGCTTGACTCATCCCCTTGACTGTTCAGAAACACAGGAGAGGTTTTGTGTTCAATTACAGTACTTTTCCAAAGCCTCTCCGCCCCCCTGCCCCGCCCCCACACTATTTTTCTGGTATAATTAACTCTGCTTCATTCATTGACTGTCCTTTCCTCCTTGTTTTATTGGTTATATTTGCTTTTTAAATTATCAATTACCTCAAATCCTTTCTGGAAGTATGGGTATGAAGGGGTAAAATAGTTTTAGTTTCTTCAGAAACTAAAATTCCAAGGGTAGAAACCAACTAGAAAACCAGAGTGAAACGCAGGATGGGGAAAAAGATAAGGAGACTACAGTGAGGCATAAACTGACCTGGTTTGTACCAGGAGTCTCACCAGGGAAATCCTACTCCTGGACTTCACTTGTAGCCAAAACATGACAGCAACTGTTTTCATAGAAGCGGACAGCCTGAGAGTGAGAGGCCTTTTGGTTTATTTTAGAAAGGAAAGGCCATGGTTTGCCTGGAGGCTCTCTCATGGTGATCCGGTAGCAGACTAAGGTCTAACACTGACCCAAGTCTCTTGACTCTCATTCTGGGATTCTGTGTGCCGTGGGCCTCCTCATCTTTGTGAAAGTGAATTTCTGATGACAAACACCTGTACAAAACTAATAGGTGTGGGTTTGTTGTTTTTTTTTTTTTTTTCCTTTTTTTCCAGGGCCAAGTGCTTTCGGGGCAAAAAAATCCTTGGAGATTATGATATCAAAGTGGAACAGGTAACCACCCTGGAGCCCAGGATTGCATCTGCATCATCGTGGGGCCCACTTGACACTCTGGAGTGAACCATCTGGTGCTGCCAAGTGGAAAGATCAGGGTCTATCACTAGCTTCTAGGCTCTCTACCTCCTCCCCCTACCCTTTCCAGGATTTCTCTCTCTATGAGACCCGGTCTTGAAGCCTGCATCTTTCAACTCCCCTGACTTCTCTTCATGGCTCTGGGGTCTCTAGGGAGGCAAGCAGTGTAGCTCTTAGGGCCTCTGGGGGTGCAAGGTCCTCAGGCTGATTAACACTGTAGAGGAGCGTCTTCTGAGGACACGGCCACACCTCCACTG
Organism: Bos indicus x Bos taurus; assembly: GCF_003369695.1. Lineage (NCBI taxonomy): Eukaryota > Metazoa > Chordata > Mammalia > Artiodactyla > Bovidae > Bos > Bos indicus x Bos taurus. Next base: position 3,803,324 of record NC_040097.1, read on the forward strand.
TGGTGGCAAGGCCTTGCTTGGTAGATACATGTCTGCCACTCAGGTGTGCAGCCTCCAATGAGGCCTCCTCTGAGCCCAAGGCTGCACTTCAGAGAGAACTGAACAAAGAGCACCTCCTGGTTTTAATGCAGTGAAGTCCTGAAAGGCTCATTTTTTTATCTTCCCTTTGCTTCATGATAAGTAGGGATTAGGTCCATTTGAGTCAGCGGGAGGGGGGATGTCCAGTTTACACAGAACATGTATTTTCTTTGTAACGATAGAAGCTACTCATCATTCCTTACACAGTGTACTGGGATTTACAGATTTACTCTTTCTATCCATTGCTGCATTCAGTTCTTAAAATAACTTGTTAGGCAAGGTTGATAAAAATTATTTCCATCTTATTGATGGGAGAAACTGTCCACCCAGAGAGAATAAGTAACTTGCCTGAACATCTTATGCATCTCATTGGGCCAGAGCAGTACCGAAACCCGATTTCCTAAATGAAAACTTAGTGCTTTTGTGTTGAGACTGAGAAAGGGCATATTTGCCTCAGTTTGCATTCCTGCTCTGCAGAGAGGCAGCACAAAAGATGCTGGGTGGGGAGTTGGAAGCCCTGAGTTTTGCTCCTGTCTCGGCCAACAGTAAGCTTTGTTTGTCCAGAAAAGTCACTTAACTGCTCCTTTGGTAAATAAGGATAATATTTCTGTCCCTCCTGCCTCATAGAATGGCTATGAGAGTAGATGGGATCAGTTTGGGAAAATGCTTTGCAAACTGTAAATACATGTTTGGTGGAAAAGATACTGCTGCTGCTGCTTTATGGGGGGGCGCTCTCAGAGTCAGGACTGTAGGGCTCACTCCCCTACTGCTAATTTTATTTAGTTATGTTCTATCATAGTAAGAAACACATAAGGTGAAATCCACGCTCTTAATCCCCTCCTGTTATTTTCCAGGCGGAATTTTCAGAGCTCAACCTGGTGGCCCATGCGGATGGTACCTACGCCGTGGATATGCAGGTGCTCCGGAATGGCACAAAGGTGGTCCGGTAAGGTCCTTTCTGTCTTCGGGGTCACTGCCACCGTCTCGGGCGTGCCGTGTGTAGTGTACCGACCTTGATGATGTGCTGTGTGGCGGTGGTGGAAGGAGCAGAGAACGCTGGCTCTGGCCCTTAGAAATGTCTTAGTTCCATGGTAAAGGAAGCTCCGTGGATGCAGAGCTCACTTTGCAGTCACTGGATGGTTCCCGTCAGAGGTGTTGGAGGACTCCAGCCCCACTTTAGCCAGTGCAGCTCTGGACTTCCATCTCTCAGTGTATTTCCCCTGGAAAACATGGTTCCATTGCTTTAAAAGAAAAGGGCCCGGGGGGGAGTTTAAAAATCTCTGCTCTGGTCCAGCCTCCCATTTTACATGGATTTGCTTCCATTCACTCAGTGAGTTGGCAGCAGAGTCCTGTGTACTATGTGAATTCTCTTAACGCCCTTCCCAGTGTTCTGCTATATTCCAAATTTCTGGGAACTCCTAAGTCTTGATAGGAAAGCCTGGGTCAGAGGGATATTGACTGTGAGTGGAAGAAAATTTGTAATTACAAAGCACTTAGGCTGCAGGTGAGGTGCTAGGTGACGTGTAGACGTCATCAATTGTAATACAACAATTCTGTGTGGGAGGTGATGAAGATTCCAGATGAGGGAGCATGGTTTCCACATTGTTATTCTTTCCCAGGACTCAGCGTGGCCTCAGGGTTCCAGGCATTAGGGTCTTGCTCCAGAAAGAGTCCTCACTTCACCCTTTTCCCTTTTTCAACCTGCACTGCCCTGACCCCGAGGCCACCAGCATCGAACCAGACCTGGTCTGTGACAGGGAAGGCAGAACTCAGGTGTCTGGAGCCAAATGTCAGGGAGTGTGAGCTCATCCATCCTGGAGACTGAGGAGGACAGAAAAGAGCTGCCCACCCACGGTTGGGGAGCACTCAGGAAGCTTCTTCTAGAGACAATGATGGGCTCCCCCAGCTGCAAGTAGAGTAGGTCATAGGGATCCATGACACAAATGGGTGGCAACAAGAGGGCCCGTATCAGCGTGCTGGGACGGATCTGGCAAAATCAAGGCAGGCCTTTCCCATCACCAGTGTGGGGACCCGACGCTTACTGCAAGCCTGGAGCTCAGTTTCAGTAACCGGGATATAAGGTTTGGTCTCAGGCATATAGACGGAGCCAGTTTCCCAGAACTCGGGCACAAGGAGGTTGGCACACACGCCATCTGACTTGATGCTCACTCTCCTGAGTGACTGAGGAGGGGTCCTCCCACCTCTACTTTGAAAGACTGATCTCTGAGCCCAGGTGGGGCTGGAGCAGTAGGCAGGAATTGGGTGGGTCCCAGGGCAGAGAACCAGGTCTGTCACTGCACATGTGTGAAATGGCCAAAGCCTGGAACCTTGAGGGGAGATGCTGCCACAGAACCGACTGTCTGGGAAGGTGAGGTTCCTCAGGAGTCAGGGCATGAAGTCGGGGCCCTGATCCTGTGGACCTCTGCTGTCTGGAGGTGAAACACAGGGAGCCTTCCTGTGCCTGGGAACACACTGTACTCTCAGCTTCCTGTAGCCAGTTGCTCAACCTCAGCTCTGTGGAAACATTCGTGCCCCTCCCTAAATCTGCTTTGGAGGAATAAAACTGGGGTGTCTGGCATCTGTTCTCAGCCAGCCTGGACCCTGGCTCACCTGGGGAGTTGCTGAGGGCATGGCATCTTTAAAGAGCAGCTTGAGGAGTCAGAGCAGGATGCTGAGGTCAGGGATCTTTGGGGCAGGGCAGTGAAGTCAGCCAAGTGTGGTATCTTCAGAGTCTGCTGGGACCCCCTCGGGGTGCCAACTCCAGAGCCACAGGAGCTTCCACTCTCATCCACAGGGACACGGAAAATTGTTGTTGACTTAAGATGTGGCAGTCTAAATGTGTTTCTTCCCCGCTCCCTGAGGGCTTCTGCACCTTAGAAAAAGTCAGTGCTTAACCTAGAGGAATTGTCCAGTTGCTAAGTCATGTCCGACTCTTAGTGACCCCATGGACTGCAGCATGCCATGCTCACCTGTCCTTCACCATTTCCCGGAGTTTGCTCAAACTCATGTCCTTTGAGTCAGTGATGGCATCCAACCATTTCATCCTCTGTCACCCTCTCCTCCTCCCACCCTCAATCTTTCTCAGCATCAGGGTCTTTTCCAGAGGAAAGGAATTTCAGAAATCTGTTCAAATCTCCTTTGAGGAGTGCCGACATAAAACAGCATTTCCTAGTCCATAAGAAAACAGTCATGACAAAATGAGGGTCTTGGCTCAGGGAACCCCTTCCCTGTCTTGGGCTTTGGAGATGGGAGACAAGAGGATACGTGACCTGAGGTGCTGGTTGGTGGCAGACTTGCTTCTGCATTCTTTCCAGGTCCTTCCGGCCAGACTTTGTGCTCATCCGGCAGCATGCGTTCGGTATGGCAGAGAATGAGGACTTCCGCCACCTGATCATTGGCATGCAGTACGCAGGCCTCCCCAGCATCAACTCTCTGGAGTCCATTTACAACTTCTGTGACAAGCCGTGGGTGGTGAGTGAGTCCCTCTTCCCTCAGGTAAAAGGGCAGCATCCTGATCCTCTGTCTCCGGGTCCCTAGAAGGACCTCTGTTGATCCAGACACCATGAGGGGCCAGCTGAGAAGATGTGGGAGGAGCTTCAGCTGGGGCACGGGGTGGAGCAGGCTCTCACAGTAGGACTTTGTTGTCACTGGCTGGGCTGCCTCTGCTGCAGAAAGGACCTTTGGCCTCACAGCAGAGTCACACAAAGATTCTGTGAAGGAGCCCTTCCAGGTCTGCAGCCATCAGATACAGCAATAAAAACACCTACTTCTTGCCTCCGAAAGATTTAACCATTGGAAAGGCCTGAGGCCAGTGGGGACCAAGGGGATGGTGCACTTCAGAGGGATGTCAGTGTCAGAGTCCTACCAAGTGTCTCAGCAACCTTAAAATGAGATTCATCCACACACATACCAAATCAGACGCTTTTATGCTCTGGAAGTGCCCTCTGAGATAATCAGCTCTCATTCCTTCATGGCAGAAACGTGACCATTTTCAGAAGGAAGGTAAGGAGTATAAGACCACTTATGATGTGATGCCAGCTTCAGAGATTTTCCTACATGAACTTCATTTAATCCTCATAATAGCTTTACAAGGAAGGTGTTATTATCATTATTATCACTTTTTACAGAGAAATGAGACCCAGAGAGGATTCAGTAACTCACCAAAGTTTCAGAGCCAGGATTTCTCTCACACCATCCCTGGCATAAGCTGGGTTACCATGTGAGGAAGAAGCTGGTCTGGTGTTCTCTTCCTGGGCTAGTCTGGAAATCTTGGAGGCAGTGGAAGCCTTTGAGCAGAGAGAAGAGTGCAGCTGGGAGAGGAAGTGGCCTGAGATGGATCTAGGCTGCCCCAGCCTCCCTCTGACTGCCAAGGGGATCCAGCTCCTAGAACTCTGCTGCTCCAGGCTGCTCCTCTCAGAAGGAAACACCTGCCCCTAGTCACATCCTTCTCTTCTTGTTTTTCAAGAGTTATTTCAGCTCTCACACACTGGCTTGCCAAGGGTCATGGCACTGGTGGCTGATTGTGGAGTTCCCAGACCCCAAGCTTCTCCCACTCAGGGAGCTGGAACAGGGGTGTTTTTTTTTTTTTTTAGCCAAAAGGACCCATCACCTCTGCTCTTACACCTGAACTCAGTCTTCCTATTGGAAGCCAGGGAGACCTGACAGTGTGAGAGGAAGACCAGTGAGCGAGGAGTCGAAAGATCTGGGAGCTGCTGTAGTGGCCCCTCGTTCAGCCTTTCCCTCTGTCTGGCCTGAGGACTTGGAGTCCGAGAGTTCTGCACAAACCAGCTGCCGGAGTTATGTGATTTGAATGGGTTGCTGATCACAGGAGAGCGCGTATGAGGCCGTCAACGAGTTTCCCCTTAGTCACACGGCCTTCCGTGCTGCACTCATCCCTAGCCCTTTCCTCCCTCACCCCTTCAATACTTGCTAGAATTTGGCTCCCTCATAGCCACACAGGGTGGTTCTGCTAGTATCGGCTTTTCTTCTGGGCAATCTCACTAATCAGCCTCCTAAACCACTCTGTGCCCTGGTTTCTTTGTCTGTAAACTAGGAGTGGAGGCTTCCCCAGTGGCTCAGTGATAAAAGAATCTGCCTGCCAATGCAGAAGATGCAGATTTGATCCCTGGGTTGGGAAGATCCCCTGGAGAAGGAAATGGCAACCCACTCCAGTATCCTTGCTTGGAAAATCCCGTGGACAGAGGCGCCTGGTGGGTTACAGTCCATGGGGGGAGGGGGGGTGGTGGCGGTCACAAAGAGTCAGACACGACTGAGCATAAGCATGAAACAAGGAGTAATCACAGTACCTGCCACCAGTCTGCCAGCCTGGTGTTATAGCCCCCAGTGTTGGGGATCAGAAAGAAACTTATTCTGTGCTGCATGTTCCAGAACTGTGCCAGTGGCCAGGGAGGGGCGGGTCAGAGAGCCTGGGCTGGGGCTTTGCCCCTCCTGGGATCTGGGATCTGGTGAGGGTTCACATTCTCACCCGTTCACAGTTCCAGCACATTGCCGTTGGCGTCACAGGGGAACAGCAGGGCTCCCTGGCCACATACCAAGTTCTCCCTTCATTTTCACTAAGCAGCTGCCACACTAATGGCATTTTATATATTGTTCACGGGGATGAACAAATCTGGTGACTGTGAAGGGGGCTTCCCTCTGAGACCATGACTTTGGTGTGTGTTTTCTAAATGTCTCTACTGTGGCTGCTCCTGGCATGAGGAGAGGCCTCAGCCGTGTTGTGAAGGCTCCACCTTGCCTCTGAGCACATCGGCTATTTCATAGATTGCCCAGGGCAGGCACATGGGGAGTTTGGAAGCAGAAGTAAGACCTATCAGTGAAAGCAGCATTCCAGGGAGAGCAAGAGTTCTGCCTGCCATATTGCTGCAGATTTATCTGAAAATCCTGTCACTGTATGTGGGGTTTTTTTAGAGGCAAATGCACAAGAGTTGAATTGAAGCATTTTATTTCCAGGAGGGATAAGGGTAACATTAAATTCAGACCGATCTTGAAATCCCATTTCATCTGAGAAATCTTTCCTGATATATTGGATAAATGGTTATGCTGAGCATTATCTTCCTATTCATTGCCAATACCACCCCCAGCTCCAAATGCATTCTTTTGTCTATGTGGAGAGGAAATGACCCTTATCAGATATTACTTTTGTTTAATTGATGACTGTGTGCTTGTGACTGAGGATGAGCTTCCAAGGAGGCAGGGGTTAGATGCCAAGTCTAGTGCTCTGAGCAGAAGGGACTACAGAAGGTGGAGGAGGGCAGCGTGAGTTCCAGGGGAACCAGCTTAGTGCCTGGGAACTGGCTGCCATCTTAGTCTTGACTGTGCCAGGACTCTGGGAGCCCGCCGGGGGCCTTCTTGGCATCAGCGTGGTGTCTGTGTAACTCTGCCACATGCTGGGAAGATAGGGCCCCACATGCCTTGATGCTGTGCCAGGGCGTGGGCTGCAGCAGGACAAAGGTTGTGAGGCAGAGCTGGCATCAGCTGGCGGGGGAGGCTGGAAGGCCTCGGGAGCTCAGGGAGGTATCCAGACACCGAACAGGAGTCCAGTCATTCCAAGTGGCCAGCCAGGACCTAAAGGTGAGGTAGTGGAGGGAATTGGAGAATGCAGGAAAGGTCTGAGAGGTGGTCTTGACAGTCAGAGAATGTGGAAGAACCAGAGAACACCAGCAGGGACGGCAGGGTACAGTCAAGAGCACACTGGGCAGGATGGGACCCGGGCCCTGTCCCAGCACAGCCCCGACTCCAGGCACGATGTGGGAGCCTGTGCTCCCCTTTGCTTCTCTGGCCTTGGTCTCCTCATTTGTAAGATGAGATGTCTGGTCTAGAGACTCTCTGAAGTCTCTTCCAATAATAAAATCTTAGGGCCTTGGGGGTCCATCAATCATACTTGCAGCCTCGGAGGAGGCCTTGGAGATCTAGAGCCACCAACTGCATGTCACTGAGGAAAGTGACCCAGAAACGCCAATGTTTCTCAGCATTTCAAAAATAACAGATTCTGTCTCTACTCACAAAAGGACCACAGCCAATGATCACTAAACAGCAGTCTCATCATGAAATTTAGGAGGAAATACAATGAAAAGATTTTTTTTTTTTTTTTGGCGTGGTTAAAAAGTCTGAAGAACTGACCAAATTCAGTTGTCTATTTTATATATGAAGAAAATGAGGCATAGAGAAGCGACATAATTTGCCCAAGGACAAGCAAGTTCAAGGCAGAACAAGAAGAATCAGAAGACTCTGGTTTTCTAACAACCCAGTTCTGGCTTTTATTGTCTCCCCGTACCAACACACGTGCTAACATCACTGATTGAAAACAGGAACTGGGCTTTTGAAACATGTTCTATCTTTCCCTTCTTTAGTAAACAGAAGGTCGGTTTGATCTGGCAACTCTTCCTTCCAGCAGTTCCAGGTATCAGTGGCTTAGAGTGTGAACCCAGTAGCACCAGAGAGAAGATGCTGGATCACTGCCGCTGCTAGTGCTCTGGGGTGGGTGTGTGTGGAGGTGGGGAATGAGTGTGAACGGATTGAACTGGAAAGTTTCCTGTGGGAAGAGCATGGTCTCTTTAGAGCCTGAAAGGCAGCTGCATGGAGGAGAAGGAAGAGTTACGGGTTAGGACTAAAGGGGTCTGGCTATGAGTCTGGCTCAACTACTTTGTGACCTTGAGTGAACAACCTCTCTGGGCCTCAGTTTCTCCACTTATAAAGCAGAGGGGTGGGCAGGGGACACCAGGGACGCTACATGTTCACCAAAGGCAGACCCTGACACTTAAGTACGTGCACTTCACCCCTCCTCCCCGGAGCTGCTGGGGCTTCTCATAGGTGAAGGATCCAGTGAGTTCAGTTCTTAGATGAGCAGTGAGTCCAGAAGACAGCGTCTGTCTTTGCTACCTTCCATGATTTCTTTTCCTTGGCATTCAAATTTCCAAGACTGGGCCCCTTGTTCCCCCATCCAGCTTCATCACTTGCCATCTCTAGAGATGATGGTGGTTAAAGTTATACAGACCCAAATTGCAACCCCAGCTATACCTTTCTTCGCAGCACTGTGGCTTTAGGCAGTCACCTACCCTTCCTGAGCCTCATATGTAAAATGAAGATGATAAAGACCCTAGCTCATCAGTTCGATATGAGGATTAAATGAAATATCATTAACACTGAGTAGGCACTGAATGAATAGTAGCTCACTCTCTCCCTTCCCCAACAGAAGCATATGTTCCTGGAGAATAGAGGGTGGGACACCTCTTTTATATCCTCAGAGCACTTTGCACAAAGCCCTCAGTGGAGCAAATGCAGAATAAATATTTGTTCAATGGATTGCCATTTTGTCTGTTCCAGAAGCTGTCTGGGTAAACTGAAACCTTTGCTTCTCTTTTGCAGTTTGCCCAGCTGGTGGCCATCTACAAGACACTGGGAGGAGAAAAGTTCCCGCTCATTGAGCAGACTTACTACCCCAACCACAAAGAAATGGTAGGTGACTGAGAGGGGCCATCAGTCTCTGCTGTCTGCACTCTGAGCTTAGCCGTGTGCTGGCTGTGGGCCTCTGAGGTGTGCCTCAGCCTCTCAACCCCAGAGAATCTATTGAGGTTGAACTGCAGACCTGCTTTGTGAGGCCACAGTGTCTGGGTTTTAGCTGACAGCCCTCTGTCTCTGAAACTTGGAGACAGAATAGGAAAGAGCAGAAACAGGGGCGTTTTATCAAAAGCTGAGAGTAACAACCTAGATGGATCAACAGTCAGAAGATCCTGCTGCTTGCAATTCTAGCCACAAGTCACAGACGGTTACATTCCCTCACCACGTGTCAGCATCCCAATCCGAAAGGCGAGTGGGCTTAATGATTCCTGGCCAGGATAGCTAATATGACACTTGCATGGTTTCAGTGAGATTCTTTAAGCAAATAGTCTGTGAGGAGTGTGGAGTACTCCTCAGATGTAAGCTTTTGTTCCTGATATTATTTACCAGCCCTTCCATTCCCTGGGCTTCCTCAAAATTCAGATAAGGGTTTCACTCTGCTTTTCACTCTACCTTCTCTGAGGCCATCCCAGGATGGCAGAAGGAGCAGAATGATGGGATAGATGGTTGGTACGGAGGCTGCCTCTAATGTTTATACCCCTTCTTCATCTCTGGCCCCACGTTCTCTGCCCCAGGCCTGCATGGTCAGTGGGTAATTCTACTTAACCCACCAGTGGAGACTCTCTGCCTTAGCTTTCCAAGTCTTGTGTTCCAGGACAGAGATCTCCAGAAGGACTCTCCATTTGCACCATTTCTGTGGAATCTTCTTCTGGTGTTTTGTGCATGCCCCAGCTTATCAGCAAGCCGTATAGAACCTTGGGGCCTTGGAAAGAACTACCTTCTCCATCTTTGCCAGAGCTTCCCCAGGAGAGGCCATGGAACTTTAAGCACTTGTCCCTGATAAATCCTTAAGACCCCCATTAGGGCTTTCCCTTTCAGGACAAGTCAGGAAGGCTTGTAGAGGCAGAGGAACCCTCAGGGGCTGTGCTTGTAGATTTCAGGGCATCCAAGAGAGGACTGAGCAGAAGGCTGGGCGAGGAGCTCTCGAAGCTGGCTTCGTCCTGCTGTAGCATCTAGCAGGCTGACCACTTGAACTGTAACACTTGCAAAGTATATTCCTCACCTACATCCTCTCCCCCAAGGGCCCTTGTGTTCTTTTTCTCCTGTCCTCTAGCCTAAAATTTGCTCTCAAGAGAGGACACCCACCCCTCACCCCTAAGATCTCTGTGAGGCTTGAAGAGGGAATTTCAACTCTATAAGAGAAAGGCTTTTTTTTTTTTTTTTTTTTTAAGCTTAAAAAAGATTTTGAAGTAGTAATGAAAACATTAGTAATGTAGTAGAGAAGGACTTTCTAAAGGAGACAGAGAAGAAGCCTTTTGGACAGCAGTTGAGGACATTAAGTATAGTTAACCTGGAGAGACAATACCCAAGTCTATTCTTGCTAACTGGGCCAGGCCCTGTGCCAAGAATGGTATAGAGGGGATTACACTGTAGGCTTCACATTGAACGACTCCTTGTCCCCCTTTGTCACCCCGCTAAACAGATTGAAAGTATATCTGAGGATCAGAATGAGTTGAGACAGGAGGAGTAGATGAAACACAGCCAGAGGATGTTGTTCTTTTCATTTCTCCAAATCAGCCTGTTTATGATACTGTCACCCACGTTCTGCTCTTATATCTCACAAGCCCACCCCATCCCGTATGTATAACAGTCATCATTTCTCCCCTGTCAGATCAGTTAAGATAAAAAGAAAACACATTTATCTGGGGAGAAAAAGGAATAGTCCTAGCTTTGAAAAAAGAAACTAAGCCAGAATCAGCAACAAATACCAGCTCAACTAGAAAGTTCGGAGGCAGGGATAAAGGGCTGAGGGCGGGAGAGAAAAGTCCTGCTGCTTTCCCTAGTCCTTGGCCCGACGTGTTCTGGACTGGGGTCCTGGACACAAGCTGCCACATGCCCCATCCCTGCCCTCATGCTGGCCACACCGTCCACCTGGTACTTCCCCTTGTCTGGCATCCATAAAGCAGGTGGGGACAGCCAGCGCCCTGCCAGGAAGGAAAAGGGCTTGGTCTTCGGGACTCTCAAAGGGTTGTGGCGATCCGTCCTAGGGCTGGATGATGTCAACAAACTCCTTCCTGAGGGGCAGGCGTCCCTGGTACCAGCTACAGCTGCCATCAACATGCTTCATGCAGACATAATGCTGGGCCTGGTACCCGTAGAGCTTCCGTTCCAATAGCCAGTCTGTCCAGAGGCACTCATTGGGAGCCGAGATGGTGCAGGGCACTGCATAGCAGGTGGTGATCTAGAGCCATAGCCACACAACATCCAGGTGAGTAGGGTGTCCTTTTTCTATTCTTGCCTTTCAGACTCCTACATGTTCTTACAGCCTAGCTCAAATGCCCCCTGGCTTATAAGGCCCTTGCAAGTCTCCAAATTTCTCCCTTAGTTCTCTTTCCCCTGTACTCTCCACATACAGTATTGCCTCCCAAAAGGCCTGAAGGCCCTTACTCTACCACTGACCTAAGCAAGTCACTTCACTTCCTATAACATGAATTTCTTCCCCATAAAATGGAAATCTTAACTCTTCATAAATTTGTTTTAAAGACTAAATATCTTAAATAAATTAACCATTACAGGTCCTGACAAAAAGACTAGACTCTTTAAGTGGTAGTGTATTATCCCAGTGTGTCTTATATGATGGCTGCCTTCTCAGCCAGAATGCAAGTACATTGAGATCAGGGACTATGGGCCTTGTTGCTTTCCCACCCCCGGCTTTGAACGATGCCTGATCCATCACAAACCTCAAGTATAGTACAGCAAGTGAATAGATCACACACACGGGAAGGAAGGAATACACGAAGGGTGAGGCTGCATGGCCCTTCCCCCACCCCCGAAGACCTTGGAAATAGACAGTCCTTACTTGGCAGCCACAGTTCAGATGGTAGTGGTGATTCAGACTTTCTCTCTGCAGAAAGGATAGGTTCTCCCAGGGCTCAATGTAGTTGCAAAGATGGACAAAGACTTTGCCATCACTGAGGATCTGACCTTAAAGGAGAGATAGAGGAGAGCCAACATGAGGAGTCTGCTTGTGGAGCTCTAGGAGTTCTTGAGGGAGCCCAGAATCACAGCCTCCTCGGTATCTTGTGGTGGAAGTGGTGACATGGGGCTCAGTGAAGGAGCCAGAAAAACCTCTACTGTCTTTATATCAAAGCCATTACCAGATGATGTTTGTATGAGGGAGAGTTGTAGGGCAAAGGGCTTTCCATTAGCATGGTGCAGACAGAGGGATGTGGGCTTTAAGTCAGAATCTTGGTGGAAATCCCTTCTTTTCTATCATTTACTAGTGTGTGACCATAAGAAAGCCATGTAACTTCTCAGCTGAAAGATGAGAATAATAAGGTTATTGTCAACATTAAATGAGAGAATACCCATAGAAGATGTTCGATACTTAGTAGGTCTCTCTTCCTTTTCAACCTTTTCCAACCTTTCTCCTGCTCCAGTGATATCTTGGTGAGTTTGTCCCCTTCCCCTTCTTTATATATCACACTCTTTCCTATTTTACAAATACCCTTTTTAGTACCACCTTGTCTGCAAAGCCATCCCTGGCCATACTAGCCCTCACCTCTCTTAGAAGGTCAGTCATTCAGTCATTTACTGGCTGAGCAACTACTATGGCCTGGTGCCAGGAATACAGGAAATAAACACGACAGGATTTCTACCCCTAAGGAGCTAAAAACTAGTAGGGAAGACAAATTGTTGTTGTTCAGTTGCTCAGTTGTGTCCAGTTCTTTTCGACTCCATGGACTGCAGCATGCCAGGCTTCCCTGTCCTTCACTATCTCCCAGAGTTTGCTCAAACTCAAGTCCATTGAGTTGGTGATGCCGTCCAACCACCTCATCCTCTGTCATCCCCTTCCCTTCTCCTCCTGCCCACAATCTTTCCCAGCATCAGGGTCTTTTCCAGTGAGTCAGCTCTTTGCGTCAGGTGGCCAAAGCAGTGCAGCATCAGCTTCAGCATCAGTCCTTCCCGTGAATACTCAAGGTTGACAAACAAGCAGAAAATGATACCGTTGTATGATTCTATACAGGATGTGGTATAAGAACAAAGGAAACACAGTTATCTCTGTCTGTGGAAGGGGTGGGGGCAAGAAGGGTGTCTAAGATGATACTTGGGTTGGGCGTTGAAAGGATGGGTAGGAGTTCAGCTGCCAGACAAGTTGGGGAAGGACTTCTGGACACTGGGACGGATGGACACAGCCCTGCAGAATACCTTTTGCAACTGCAAGTAGTTTAAGCCCCAGGGGAAATGAGGGGCTGGGAACGGCCACTGAGCAGTGACAGGAGGCAGGGCTGGGGAGGTCAGCGGGTCTGCTCTCAGAGGGTATTAGGCAGAAGGGCTGCATCTTCTGCTGCAGAGCATGGGCACCAGGATGAGTTTTCAGTAAGCCTGTGCTTTGTCACTTAACCCCACCTCCGGGTGGACTTGACCTCCCTGAGGCAGCCAGCGCGTGTCTGCATCCCTGATGCACTTCAGCCCCTAGCAGGGGGCAGGTGCTCAGGAAGGAGGTGGCCCCATCAGCTAGTCCCGGGACCTGGAGATGCCAGGGGCCTGTTCTGCCCCTGCTCTCCCATCCAGAGGTGCCCGGTCCAGCACAGTCCACGTCCTCAGAGCTGGGGCCCTCCACCTGCGTGGCCTCCAACACCTGTGCCTTCTTAGAAATTTGAACTGTGAAGGAGCTCCTTGAGGACTGTGGCATGTTTAGTGCATCTCCACTTGCCTGCCCCAGGCCAGGCAGTGAGGAGGTGGTCACTCATTGCTGAAGGGATGGACAGAGAGTGGAATTCCTCCTTCTGTTCTCCCCACCAGCTGTGTTTCTCTTTTCCTGGCCTTCTTTCTAAATATGTTTTATCCTTTAGGGAAAATTTAGATCCCACTTACACAATGAAGGCTTCCCTAGTGGCTCAGATGGTAAAGAATCTGCCTGCAATGTGGAAGACCTGGGTTTAGTCCCTGGGCTGGGAAGATCCCCTGGAGAAGGAAATGGCTACCCACTCCAGTATTCTTGTCTGGAGAATCCCGTGGACAGAGGAGCCTGGTGGGCTACAGTCCATGTGGTCTCCAAGAGTCAGACACGACTGAGTGACTACACTTTTACTTTCACTTTACACAGTGAGGCTTCCCTGTCTACAACCACACAGATACCTTCCCTGAACAACAAAATAATTCAGTATTGCGTTCATTCAGTTATGGATTAGATTCTTTTGAGGTACTTTTTATTTTATCCTATTTTATCCCAGTCAGTGGAGGATGAGGAGATCTGCCTGGGCCCAAGGTCTTGGAGACAGAATCATATTAGAATCAAGGCTGCTATTAGGGCCTGTGCTTTACTGCACTTCCAGAATAAGGCCTTGGGTGTGAGTCAGTCACGAACCAAGAGTGTGACCCGTCATGGCCGCCTAAAGCTGATGCTATCGTAGGCTACAGTGACTGTTATGTGTGTGTTGTGTATATGTGGGGGTGAGGTTGCGAATGCACAATCCTCCTTTGTTCTGTGTGACTCAGACCTCCCTGCAGTGTGGTCCCCGGTTCAGGGCCCAGTGCTGGGGAGGGACGGGGACAGGCTCTATCCCGCTGAAAGTGGCCAGGACAGGAAGGGGTCTGGGGACCACGGCCAGCAGAACCTGGAGCTAGAGTGCCTGTATCTATTGTCCTCAGGCCTCTGAAGGGTCATCCTGGAACAGAGGGCAGAGCTGAACCCACCAGGGGCAGTTTCAGAGTGGCATAATTTGGCTCAAGATACCAAAAACCTTAGGCTTCCCAGATGGCTCAGTGGTAAAGAATCTGCCTGCCAATGCAGAGGATGCAAGAGAAGCGGGTTCGATCCTTGGATCAGGAAGATCCCCTGGAGGAGGACATGGCAACCCGCTCTAGTATCCTTGACTGGGAAACCCCATGGACAGAGGAGCCTGGTGGGCTACAGTCTATGGGGGTTGAAAAAGAGTCAGACACGACTGAGCATGCACACACCAAAAATCTTACATCATTTAAAGCTGTTTGGAAACAGAACCAGCTGCCCTAGGCTGGGACAGCAGCCTGTGAACTAGGAAGGCAGTGGCACTGACAGGGAGGTTACCAAGGCTTCTCCCAACTCAGGCTGCCTTGAGTAACGCAGCTGCTTGTGCCCAAGAAAACGGCTCAGCTTGCTGCCCAGGGTCAGCCTGGCTCCTCCCTGCCTGCCTTCCTAGGGCAGAGACTCATAGGACCGCTGCTGGTCTTTAACTTACCAGTCAGGAGATACTGCTTCTGGCTGTTAGCTTCTAGTTTCACCCCACAGAGGGAGGAATCAAAAGGCGTATAAATATACTGAATATCGTTGACTTTCTCAAACCCTTTGAACATCTGAAAGGTAATTACGAAAGAGCAATATTGAGTCAGTAAGTGTACTTTATATCTTAACAGGAAAAACTTTTTCTTAATCTAAAAAAGTTAAGTGAAAGTCTAGTTCAGGACTTGTTGCGCACAGATGGCACCGCTGGGTCTTATCTCCCTAAAATATTTAAACCTTGGTTTATTCCAGTGAGAAGGGAGGCTCCTCTAGCAGCCCCACGCACAAGCACAGAGGGCCTGTCCTGCACTGTCCTCTGGCTCCTATGGCCTGTCTTCTACATGTCATCCACTCTGCTTCAGCATCTATACCCCTAGCATCACTGAGCCAGGCCGCCCGAACCACCAGCCCCACAGCCCCACCCCTCCCAGGTCACAGCCCCCACCTCCTCCTAACAACCCAAGGGGGTGACGCCCTGTCCTGCCCCCATGTACCTTTATCTGTTTGATTTCATACCGGATCATTTTTTGAGGGTCAGCAGGGTCTGTGCTGGCAGGAACTACCTTCTCACTGGAGATCTTGGCCCGGATAGCTGCACAGGAAGAGAAAAGAGGGGACCTTCAGCAGCCGGTGAGAGTGATCCTCCTGGGATCTGGGTGACCTGTGGCCCTCTGGAGAATTCTGAAGGGGGGTTCTGGGTTTAGGTCTCGGTGGGTTGCGAGGAAGATTCTACAATCCCTGGAACTTCCAAACCCCTCGGACCTACCAGGTCCTCGAGTCTCTCCGCTCTGCCTGCTGCTCTGGGGAGTCCAGTTCTCTGCAGCCCAGACTAAGGCGGGTGGAGACGGGCAGGGCCAAGGAGCCGCATGAGGGCAGTCAGTGTGCAGTCATCCACTGCTGTAGCCCAGGACCTCAGAGAGAGCCCGACCGAGCTGACGTTGGCAAATGTTTATTGAATTAATAAATATCCTGACTGTGCACAGAGGTAGTTCATCTCTTTGTTGTTCAGGTAGTAATCAAAACCTGTTTATGAAGTTCTTCCTCGGTGCCTGGTCTAACACTGGGTCCTAGGCCCACAAGCACGGTTAGGGAAGGGCCCCCACCTTGCAGAACTCTTGGTTTAGTGGAGAACACTTTTACAAAGACCAACAGCACAGCACACTAGGAGCACAGAGATGTTGGAGATGTTGTGGTAGCACCAGGAGTCAGGAAGCCTTCAGAGAAGAGGAGACTCCCTGGTTTTGAAGGATGAATAGGAGTTTGCCAGGAAGTTAAGGGTTTTTGAAGAAGGGCATTCCAGGCAGAGAGAAAGGGTAAAGGGTGTGTGTTGGGGTGGGGCCGTGGTGACAACCTCAGTTATAGTCTTGGATACAGAGGGATGTTTATCATGAAAGCCCAACCCTCTGAACCCCCTCCCCCCCAACCCCCCTAATCAATGTATCAGAATAATCACTGGATAGTTCCGGAGACTTGTTATTCAGTGACATCCCATAACTGCAGTAGGCAGGGGAGAGGGGATCGCTCTGGAGCCCTTTACACTGTCTTTGGGCTCATTCTCTCAGTTGTAGCTGACTCTTTGCAACCCCATAGACTGTAGCCCACCAGGCTCCTCTGTCCATGGGATTTCCTAGGCAAGGATATTGGACTGGGTTGCCATGCCCTTCTCCAGGGGATTTTCCCGACCCAGGGATCGAACCCTTGTCTCTTGAGTCTCCTGCATTGGCAATTGGGTTCTTTACTACTGCGCCACCTGGGAAGCCCTACACTATCTTTGATTCTCTGGCAAGTCAGCGGGTCTCTGCGTTTGCATGGTTGCTATGGCGCCGGCCCGGCCCAACCCACCGGTCGCAGCAGGAGGCAACTGGGGCGGGATTTGAGCTCCACCCCTTCCCTCGAGACTCCAAGTCCGCGGCGCGGCCCCACCTCGACCCCACAGACCCCCACCCACTGCTGGGGCCCTCGAGGGCTCCCCCGGACTCACCGAGCGCCGAGTGGCAGACGTGCTGCTGGGGGTGCGCAGGGGCGCAGCTGCACGCCTCGCCCAGCCCCGGCGGCCGCAGCAACGCCAGCAACCGCAGCAGCAGCGCCCAGCTCGGCACGGGCCGGGGACTCTGGGGCATGTCTCCGCAGGGCTGCGACTGATCCTGCGGGGACTGTCAGACCACACTGCCCCTCCACGGCTTCTCCAGAGCGCGGCGCGCCCCTCGCCCTTGGCTTTATGAGGTGGACCTAGAGCCAATCCCGCCCCAGTGGGCTCCGCCCTCCCTTGGCCGCAGGCCACCCTCGGGCGGCCGACCCGCGGCCCTCCTGGCCGGCAGGCTCAGTAAGGCGCAGGGGAGAGCCGCGAGAGTCCCCGTGCTGTTTCCCTGCCTGAACCTTCTCGAAGTAGAGGGAAGGCACCGGGAAAGGGGATGGCGTCAGGACAGAAGGACAGGGCCACAGAGACAGATGCTTGGGGAGCACAGAGACCAAGGGTCTGTGACTCAGACAAAAGGAGCAAGAGTGCGGAGAGGCTCAAACAGAAAGAGTGAGACAGGCAGAGTCAGAGAGAGGCAGACAGAATTACAACAGGCAAGAGAGACAGCGACAGAGAAGGCCGGACCTCTTGCTGAGCTGCACACTGGGAATGAGACAAGCTCCTCAGGGCTTCTTTCAGCTGCAGGAAGTGTTTTCAATGCCCTATTTATGAGGCTCCAAAGCAACAGCAAACAGTAATGGAACAGGACAGGGAAAGTTGGGGTGTGTGTGTGTGTGTGTGTGTGTGTGTCTGTGTGTCTTGGCTCTATTGGCTGGGGGGTGGGGAGAGACAGCGGAGAAAGCAGCCGGTGCCTTAGAAACCCTTTTGCGTTCCCCAAGCCCATGCAGATGGCATGAGGACAGTGCTCTTTGAGGGGCTCAGAGCATGGGGTGGCCCATCACTCGGGGCAAACCTGGGCCCTCAAAGCCCTTTCTCTGCTCTTGGCCACCCTGATGTCCTGTCTCAGGGCCCCACTCAGCCGAGAGACTGCGTCTTGTTATAGAGGGCGGGGCGGCTTTGAAAACGAGTGAGGCACTCGTGGACTGGCGCCTGTGCTGTTTGACGGGGAGCGTAGTGCTCCGAGGCTGCGAGTAGAGACCCACGGGGTGGTTGGAGGGAGTCTCCACAGTCTTGCACAGGACAGTAGGAGGCTGGGTGCCGCTTCTCTCCCTCAGGCGCTTCACACCCTTGCCTCGAACTGAACTTGAAGCTCCTTGCCCCAGCCTCAGCTGGCCGCAGCCAGGAGTGCTGAAATCCTCAGGTCAGGCACTCCCAGTATCTGGTCACACTCAGGATTCCCACAGGAATCTGACTTTTCGTCAGAGTCAATAGTGTATCCTCTGAAAGACTTCTTTTCGTCTCGAGGTGGTCATGATGTTTGCAAAGAAGGCAGCTGAGAGAGCACTGACCTGACTTAGAAAGGACCAGATTTGGCGTCCGGGTTGGATCTTCGTGCAACCCCAGCCAGAGTGCAGTCTGATGTGGGATTGGACAGGCTCTCGAAAGCCTCCCGTTTGGCCTCTGCCCTTGGCGGATATGAAGGCTGAGGCCCAGGGAGGCGTTGCCGAGAGACTGGGATGCAGGTCTCCTGACGTCTGGTCCCCTCTACCACGTTATTTCTCCCTTGGCCATTGTGTAACAGCTTGAAATCCTGCCTTTGGGGGGTGGCTTTTCTTCTTTTAAGTCTTTGTGGTTTCTCTGTTAAAATACGGCTATCTCGAGGTAGTGGTGAAGGACAGGTAGGTCTGGTGTGTCACCCCCATGGGGTCGCAAAGAGTCAGACACGACTGAGCCACTGAACAACAAGGTAGCATTTACTCTCTTAAGCTTCTCTTTTGAATGGTAAACATGCTGAATTCTTATGTTAGCTGTCTTCCAACCCAAACTGGGCAGAAATATGCCTTTGCATTCTGAGCTGTGTTTGATGCTGAGTTTGAGGTGTTGGTGAGCAAGGAAGAGAGTGTAAGAGGGGAGAAAAGCCAGGTTCAGTGCAGGAAAGCTGGACACATGAAGGGTGACGCAATGAGTCTTAAAGATGCAGAGAATACCAAACAGGAAAACGGGCTCCTTGTAGTTCTGCCACTAATATGCTCTGACCTAAGGCAAGTCACTGTCACTCTGTTTTTAAATTCTTAAATTTCTGATGCAAATAGGTTGCACTGGTTCTTTAAAGAGCCCTTCCAAGGGTGTTCCCAAGAAAAATATTTGTAGGTTTCCCCAGAAAGACAGGTACACTCTGACCAATTCAATCCTTTCTCTGTTTTCAGCTGACTCTGCCCACGTTCCCTGTGGTGGTGAAGATCGGCCACGCTCACTCGGGCATGGGCAAGGTAAGGCCAGGGCCGCTGTGCTCTGGGGTTGAGGCCACAATGGGAGCTTTTCCGGGAGCCCGGTTGTGGACTGTTCTTCTGCCTCAGTTGCTGATGAATTCTTTCCGAGGTGAAGATGATATGGCCCCTCTAAAACCATGAGTGTTACCCAGGCAGGCCTCTTGCAGCAAGCAGAGTGTAGGCCACCAGACTGTCCCTGTGCTCTTTGCAGCAAATGTGGCTCCCCAGCCCTGGGAAGGGAAGCTCAAGAGTGGGGACCTCCTAAGGAGATGTGGCACCCAGGTTTGCCTCTGGGTGCGAGCATCGTGATGAGCCTGGGGGCCCAGGGCTCTTGTGACTCTCAGTATGTGTGTGTGTGTGTGTGTGTGTGTGAGACTGTGCGCGCACGAGTACCTCCCTTTCTGCCTCTCTGCTTTCCTCCACCATTAGGTCAAAGTGGAAAACCACTACGATTTCCAGGACATTGCCAGCGTGGTGGCCCTCACCCAGACCTACGCCACTGCAGAGCCTTTCATTGATGCCAAGTATGACATCCGGGTCCAAAAGATTGGCACCAACTACAAGGCTTACATGTGAGTGGGGTGGGGGCCCCCGGACACCCGTCACTGTCTCCTCAGCTCAGGGACAATGCTCAGCCTCCAGGCAGCAGCCAGCTCTCAGTTTGGCCTCCCCTGGCCCCACAAGGTAGAGAACACAGCGAGGGCGCCATGCACATGGGGGCGTCTTGGCCTGGCTTCCTTTCAAGGCAGAGGAGGGGTTCCCGAACTGACAGGAGGCAGAAAATGAATATTTATTTTCATTCGCCTGTAAGTGAAACCCGACACTCTCCGCAGTTGTGAGCAGACTGGAGTAACCGCAGTAGTTAGTACACAGACGTGTGGTTTGTCACCAGCGGTCATCACAGAGGTTTTTGTATCACATATGCTTGTGGCAGATACCTTTAAATACCAATTGCTTTTATCACTACTTACAAGTCATGGGAGTTAGACTTGCAGCTACATTCATACCTGTAAATACATTTGTTATTTATAGAAAAAGACTTATATTTTTACACTAATCAGAGAGTTATTGTTTTTGATAACTTTTTTGATAATTACTTTAAATCTTTGAGTTCTTCTGCTGTCCTGTGTATTTTATTTTACACTTATACATCTTCAGTATTTCATACATCGAAAGGAATCTGTAGGCTTCACGAGGCTGCCAGAGCACAGAAAAAGCTAAGAAACTATAAATATGTAGCCCTGTAGACACTACAGAATGTGAAAAGCATTGTGGTTATGAGAATAGGTGACTGTTCCATGTAACTGGGTCCATTTGCCAAAATGAGAAGGGAAAGGCTTCCTGCGATAGAATTGAGAAAAAGAAAAGATTTCAAGACTACCCAATCTTCTGAAATATACATCCAAACACAAATGGCTTACAAGTCCAATTTTGGAAATAGTAACTTCACATTTTCCCCGATAACTCAGTTGGTAAAGAACCCGTCTGCAGTGCAGGAGACCCCAGTTCAATTCCTAGGTTGGGAATATCCCTGGAAAAGGGAAAAGCTACCCATTCCAGTATTCTGGCCTGGAGAATTCCATGGACATGGGGTCACAAAGAGTCGGACACGACTGAGCGACTTTCACTTTCACTTCAACTTCACACTTCAAAAAAATTTAAGGTGGTATTTTTCTTCACAAAGAAAGAACATCACAATCTATGAATGTGACCTTTGCCACACTGGACTTGAGCTCCCATCAGGGTGGAGCAGCTTCCCTCCCTTTCACCCACCTATTTTCATTTTTCTTCCCTCGTCTTTCTTTTTAGGGTTTATACTCCCTGCCCCTCGAGAGAGTTAGGAGCCCGTCCCTGTGCGCCCTTCTTGTAACCCCTCGCACACCTCTAGCTGAGCACTCTTCACACACGGGCGTTTGTACGGCGCTCCTCTGAGCTCTCTGGGTGGTAATGACAGAGTCATTGCTCAGCCTGCTTCCTGGTCAGCCTGCTTCCTGGTGCAGCAGCAGACTCCTAGGAGGCACCCAATGAATATGCAGAGAGAAGCCTTGTGGGGAACTGAGGCACCGAATCCTTTTTACAACTTTATTGGCCAGATTCCTACTTTCTGAGTTTATCATTTTTTATTTAAAGCTATTCTGCTTCAGAAAGGAATTTAAGGTTGCTTTAAGAGTACACACAATGTGGGACTTCCCTGTGGTCCAGCGGTTAGGACTCTGCACTCTCACTCCTGAAGGCCCGGGTTCCGTCCCTGGTCAGAGAACTAAGATCCCAAGTGCTGTGCATGGCCAAGTAAATAAATAAATAAAATAAATAAGTATGCACAATATAAGACAGGAAGATGCAGGTTCAATCCCTGGGTCAGGAAAATCCCCTGGAGGAAGAAATAGCAACCCACTCCAGTATTCTTGACTGGGAAATCCCAAGGACAGAGGAGCCTGATGGGGTACAGTCCATGGGGTTGCAAAGAGTTGGACACGACTTAGCACAATTTAAAAGACCGTTATAAAAACTAGCTAAAAGTAGTAGGAAAAGCCATGATTTTGGTACTGATGAAAGCAGATTTCCTATCCTTTAATTTTAAAATCCCATAAATAAACAAAAAAGCATCGACGATGGTAGAGCAAGAGGGTCTTGATCCTTAAAAGGAGGCACCACATTTTTAAAAATTGAGGTTTCTGAAAACAACTTAAATGGAGCATAAGAAAAGAGAATCCCCAACCACTGATGAGGGGTAAGCGACGAGAGCAGCTTTAGAAAATATTCACTTTTACTTGTGAGGGACTGTCAGTTATTTGGGCAAATGTTTAGGTTCTCTCAGCTCCTCTTCCCCAAACTTTTGGCCATCTTCTTGCTCTCAGAAGAAGGAACTGACCTGACAGTAGCCAAGGTAAGTTTTGAGATTCTTCCCTTCTGCCCAAGCCCTCACCTAGAGACCAGGAGATGGCTAGGCTTGGTGGGAAGAGTGCACCGCCCCTGCTGTCTGTCAGTCAGCAATAATGTGGGTCCCTCTATGGACGTCGGATGGCCTGTGAGTCCTGAATGGCCATTGAGCTGTCCCTGAATGGCTTCTCAGCTTCCCCTCTGCTCCCGTGTGCCCCAGGTAGCCTTCATGGATCTGTGCCTGGCATCCCATTGTTAGAGAAAGGTGTGAAGCATAAGGGGCTTTACTATTACTCACTCAAAAGTTTCTGACACCCTATTATGGATCATGGCCTTGTCCTGCAGACAAGGAAGTGAGGGACTCTGCCCAGCCTGGTCACAGGAGCACACCTATGAAGCACCAGTGCTAGGAAGACAGCATTATTTTTTCTCTGATCTGTCTTTGTGTTTCTGTTCACATAGAGCAAGCCACTCAACTGTGAGTTGTTCATCTTTTCTGAACTAGGCAGTGGGGTGTAGGGGAAAGCGAAACCCAGTGAGGGCACCAAGAGTCCTGGGCTTGTTGTTTAGTCACTAAGTCGTGTTCAACTCTGCGACTCCAGGAACTGCTGCACGCCAGGCTTCCCTGTCCTTCACTACCTCCTGGAATTTGCTCAGACTTATGTCCTTTGAGTTGTTGATGCCATCCAAGCATCTCATCCTCTGCTGCCTGTTTATCCTCTTGCCTTCAGTCTTTCCCGGTATCAAGGTCTTTTCCAATGAGTTGCCTCTCTGCATCAGGTAGTCGAAGGATTGGAGCTTCAGTGTCAGCACCAGTCCTTCCAGTGAATATTCAGGGTTGATTTCTTTTAGGATTGACTGATTTGATCTCCTTGTAGTCCAAGGGGCTCTCAAGAGTCTTCTCCAGCACCACAGTTGGAAAGCATCAATTCTTGGCACACAGCCTTCTTTATGGACCAACTCTCACATCCATACAAGACTACATCCATACATACACACCTTGATGTACGGACCTTTGTCAGCAAAGTAGTGTCTCTGCTTTTTTGATATGCTGTCTAGGTTTGTCATAGCTTTTCTTCCAAGGAGAACGCATCTTTTAATTTCATGGCTGCAGTCACCATCCACAGTGATTTTGGAGCCCAAGAGAAGAAAATCTGTCACTGTTTCCACTTTTCCCCATCTATTTGCCATGAAGTAATGGAGCTGGATGCCATGACCTTAGTTTTTTCAATGTTGAATTTTAAGCCAGCTTTTTCACTCTCTTCTTTCATCCTCATCAAGAGGCTCTTTGGTTCCTCTTCATTTTCTGCCGTTAGAGTGGTGTCATCTGCATATCTGAGGTTGTTGATATTTCTCCCGGCAATCTAGATTCCAGCTTGTGATTCATCCAGCCTGGCATTTCACATGATGTACTCTGCATATAAATTAAATAAACAGGGTGACATACAGCCTTGATGTACTCCTTTCCCAATTTGGAACCAGTCTGTTGTTCCATGTCCGGTTTTAACTGTTGCTTCTTGACCTGCATACAGGTTTCTCAGAAGACAGGTAAGATGGTCTGGTATTCCCATCTCTTTAAGAATTTTCCACAGTTTGTTGTGATCCACACAGTCAAAGGCTTTAGCGTAGCCAATAATGTAGAAGTAGATGTTTTTCTGGACTTCCCTTGCTTTTTCTATGATCCAACAGATGTTGACAATTTGGTTTCTGGTTCCTCTGCCTTTTCTAAATCCAGCTTGTACATCTGAAAGTTCATGTTCTGCTGAAGCCTAGCTTGAAGGATTTTGAACATTACCTTGCTAGCATGTGAACCTAGTTTGACTAGATATACAATCTTGGACGAGTCAGCTAACCTTTCTGAGTCTCAATCTCCTCATCTGTAAAGTGGGGGCAAAAACTGCAGCCTACTCACACCAGGGAATTTTCAGTGAGGCTCTGGTAAGGGATTTGGGATGGAGCAGCCTTGCAAGGGAATCAGCACTGTACAGATGTGAGGCGTTGGGCTCAGCTCTCTAGGCTGGCGCAGGGCTCTGAAGAACCTGCCACATGTCTTGGTTCCCAGTGTCTGGTATCAGATCTCCAGGGAGGAGACTCCTGAGAACTGCTGAGCAGAGAATCACATCATCAGTCTCCAGTCATAGTGAGTGACAAGGCCGGCATGTGTAGGGAGTGACTGGGCTCTGTCAGTGGATGAGCGTGGCTTTTCTGTCCCTGGGCCATCCCCTTCCTCTTGACTTGGTCTCAGTGAAGACTAATTTACAGTTTACTTAAAACCTGTATAATTTGGTCCTCATGGCAGCCCTGTGTTTACACAAGGATAAATAAGGCTCAGAGAGGTGAGGTGATTCACCCAAGGTCACCCAACCAGTCAAGAGCAAATCCAGAACCAGAAACCAGGTCAATTGCCTCCTCCTTAGTCCAACACCAATTGAGTCTATGTAACGTGTGGCCACAGATGGAGGACACAGGGCACGGAAGAGAAGGCTTGGGGACTTGACTCCATGGGCTCCACGTGAGGGATGAGGCAGCTTAAGCCTGAAGAGGCCAGCCGGCTTGTCCAGAGCCACAGTGCTGATACTGTAGGCCCTCAGTGTTAACTGTTGAAAGAATAAGTGAGCTAGTAAGGAAGCCATGGGAAGATACTCACTGGAGCCTGGAGGGTGTTTCCAGCACCAACAGAATTCAGCTTGTGCATACCAAGGCAGCCCAGATACCAAGTGGGTGGGCTGATGGGAATACTAGACCCAATTTGTTGTTGTTGTTTAGTTGCTCAGTTGTGTTTGACTCTGCAATCCCGTGGACTGCAGCACGCCAGGCTTCCCTGTCCTTCACTATCTCCCGGAGTTTGCCCAACTCATGTCCATTGAGTCAGTGACGCCATCCAACCATCTCACCCTCTGCTACCGTCTTGTCCTCCTCCCCTCAGTCTTTCCCAGCACCAAGGTCTTTTCCAATGAGTCAACTCTTCCCATCAGGTGGCCAAAGTACAAGACACAATATATATCCTCAAGTGGTTAATAGATTTGTGGACAGAAGACTTAGCTCAGATAACTAAAGTAAAAAGTAGACACAGGATTTGAAGAGAGGTGGAGGCAAAGTCCTCTAGGAATTGTAAGGAGAGCAAGTGCTCATCAGGTTGAAAAGATCAGGGAAGACTCCAGGGCACCAGGGCAACCTGGGCTGGACCCTTGTAGAAAGGAGGAGAGCATTATGGTTGGGGGGTTGGCAGCGGAAGCCAGGCTCTCGGGTCAGCAGACAGGCCCCCAGGCTCTGGGTGGGGGAGACAGGTGGGGACAGCGACCATGAGCTGTCACTTGGCGGGGCCTTGTTGCAGGAGGACGTCAATCTCAGGGAACTGGAAGACAAACACTGGCTCTGCAATGCTGGAGCAGATCGCCATGTCAGACCGGTGAGTGAGGGGAGGGGTGCAGCGCCCCTGTCTGGTGAGGGCGGCTTCCATAGAACAGGAGGTGTAAGAAATGAGTCCTGCCCAAAGGGAGCCTCTAATCTAGCCAGACAGATGGAACACAAAGGCCCAAACACCCAGTAAGAAGATCAGGCAGGACTGGAGATATGATGAGAATGATGGAGATAAAGACTGGACTTGCCATAGATGCTCCAGGGCAGGAGGAGTTACTGTGGGCTGAACAGCTGAGGGAGGCTGCGTAGAGTAGATGAGACCTGCTCTAAGCTTGGGAAGGTGGAGAGGGTCTAGAGAGCAAAGCAAGAGGGTGCGGTAGATAAGGCAGTGTGCTTGATTGATGGGGGGAGGTCTGGGGGGTGCAGCCAGGAGAGGTAGAGGCCGCCAGGATCCCATGACCACAAGCGGGCTAGGTGGGAGCTAGTGCCCCAGCCTCAGGACACTTTCCCCCACCCCACTCCAGGTACAAGCTGTGGGTGGACACCTGCTCTGAGATCTTTGGTGGCCTCGACATCTGTGCTGTCAAAGCTGTGCATGGCAAAGATGGCAAAGACTATATTTTTGAGGTAAGTCTGGCCCAAAGAGTATATCAGTAAGAGACGAGCCCTAGGGCTGGAGGCCAAGCTCTTGGCTTGAGAGCTGCACGGGCACACGGACTGCAGTTAGGTTAGAGTCTCCTGAGCCACGGGAAGGTTCCCGGGTGACACAGCTGGGGAGCGTGCAGAGCCAAACAGCTGCCAGTAGAGCTGTGGTTTCTAACCAGCCGGGCTGACCCACACCATTGGTGAGAGATGCCAGACCCGCGTTCCTGGGTCCTAGCCTGCCACTCCTCCGGGAAGCCTTCAGTGGTTTTGCCATTCTAGTCTCAGGAAGCTGGCCTTGGGAATCATTGGATCCAGTCTGCTCTGCCAGTGAGAGAATGGAGGCCTGATGCCACAAGCAAAGCCACACAGTGAGTCGGTGTCTCAGCCTGGCTAGAACTCAGGTCTCCTGGATGCAGGAGATTCTTCTTAGCCCTTCTCTGAGCCCTGGAGACACTTGACTCAGTCTGGGCCTCTGGCACAACCTTGCTGACCCTTTTCCCATGTTAAAGGGAGAGACAGTGGCCATATGTGTCCTTCACACACATTCCTGTCCAGTCTTCCTGGGAGCAGAAGAGGCTCCTTGCCAGGTGTTGGCAGTATTTACGGAGGATTCATGTCTGGAGCCCAAAGTGGGCTTCAGAATCTACTCCATGGCCTGCTCAGCATGTAACTTCTACATGGTCATACTACCCTTCTCTTGGTGGGCCTTGGTTTTCTTATCCCTGAATGAGAGAGTTGAACTATGGAGTCTGTGATCCTGGGCAGGCAGACACTTCCTAAAGGAGGAAAACATTGATCTGGACCTTGACATACAGGAGGAATTGGCTCGGTGGCGAAAGTGAAGGCATCTCAGGTCATGAGCAAAGGCAGGAAGCCAGTCATTTAATGGGCAGAGTATCAGTGGGGACAGAGGTTGTGTGGGAGAAGAGTCACAGAGGAGAGAACTGCCTTCTAACTGGAGTTAAGGGCCTGGCCTTCCGTGTTCCTGCTCCCCTGTCTGCCAGCCTCAGAGCCCGGGGCTGGACTGTCTGCCTGCCCTCTGCCTCTCCCCGCCACCCTCAGTCGCCAGACTGAAGTCCCACTGAGCCCTGACCTGCATGAAGTCTGGGGAGGCCCAAGGCCAAGGCTGCAGGAGAAGGGAACGGAGGCATGCAAAGGAGCATGCCTCCAACGGAAGACACAAGCACCCACTTCACCCCAACCTACCTCTGCTGGCTTAAGTCCTGCTCGTTCTGAAAGACTGTCCCAGGCCGTGGATGTCTCCTTTCCTAACCGAGTTCCCTTCCTCCCCCAGGTCATGGACTGTAGTATGCCGCTGATCGGGGAGCACCAGGTGGAGGACAGACAACTCATCACTGAGCTGGTCGTCAGCAAGATGAACCAGCTGCTGTCGAGGACCCCTATCCTCTCTCCTCAGAGACCCTTAACCACCCAGCAGCCACAGGTAAGCAGGGAGGAGACACAAAGGCAGCCACGAACCCTTGCCTAGCCTGCTGCTCCAGACGGCAGTGGCTCTAGGACGGAGCAGAGGTCAGATGCCCACAGGTCTGGATGGGCTCTCTGGAGTCTTTTCCTTCTCCCTCTCTTTCCCTTCCCTCCCCTCTGGACACCTGATTATCTTCCATCACCCCTAATAGAAACCTTCTCATTAGCAATATGCAGGATCAGCTTTATAACTGTCCAGAGATGGAGTATCAGATCCCTCCCCTCTGAACTTGAGGACTCCAGGGAACCAGACCCTGTTCCCTCTGGGACTTGTAACCTGGAGTTCTTTGAGGAAGGGCTGGGTCAGGTCTCATTAGCTGCTCAATGCCTGAGAGGTCTGTCACACTTGTAGAGAAAGAAGGGTGTTTCTGAGACACCTGCTGGTCTGGAGAGGGGGAGAGTCGGGTCCCTCATTCTGGGAGAGAGTAACAGGTAGAACTCAAATAAGAACTCTGCTTTCCTCTCTAGGGGAGACGAGACAACTTCCTAGTTGCCTGTGGTGTGTGACTCAGGTCAGTCACATCCCCAATGACAGTACTCCAGCCACAGGTCTAGTGGGAGATCCACACTGAAGCTTTGGTGGAACCTCAAGCTCTGTGGCTCTAGAATGGGCCAAAGAAAGGCAGGGACCCTGGGCCTGAGGGCCTTTAGTCCCTCTAGGATGTAGCTCCTTTTTCAAAAATATTGCCAAACTCTTCCCTCCACTGTGTAATAGAGTTGTAACACCTTGGAACAGTGAATCCAAGAACTGAGTCCTAGTTTAGCTCCAAATGGCTGTGTGACTTTGGGGGGAAGTTACTACCCTTTCTAGGGTTCAGGTTTTATCACTTGTAAATGAAAATCTCGCAGCAATCTTGCTTTCAAGATCCTACTTTAAACATTTAAGGAGGTGGAGTCGAACTCAGAATGTGGGCTTTGATGCAAGAACTCTCCAAGTTTGATAGTTTACTGGCTTTGTGACCCTGAGCAAGGACTGTATCTCTGACTCAGGAGAGATCTGAACAATAGCATCTGTATTCTAGGGTTGTTATAAGGATCAAATGAAGTAAAGAACACAAACTATGGCATAGCATATCATAAATGCTCAAAAAAGGCTACCTGTGTTATTACGTAAGCAGGCAGCCTCTGGGTGTGGCTTCCCTCCAGTGTTCGGCTTTGAGATCATCTCTCCCTTTTCTAAAGATCAGGGCTTTCCTGGGATTATGCTGCAATCAGGAGCCAAGTAATTGGATTCTTGAAATCATATGGTAAGAAAGAAGAAAAGGAGGGGGAAAAAAAAGTATAAACTTGTCTGGTTTATTTAGTATAGAAGCAAATTACCCCCACATTTTTCTTCTCATCATTTGAACATCACAGGATCATAGCATAGAAACATAGTTTACAGTCATAACAATGGACCTGAACCCTCAGGAAAGGATTGCATTTTAGTCACTGTTTCACACTCTGGTTAAGAAGGCCAGAAACATAACGCATAAGAAGTGTTTCTGTAGAAAATAACTATGATAAAACAACATGGCAAACGGTAAGTCAGTACCCTCTCTCAATCTGTCTCCTCCGCCCTTTCTCCACCCCCTATTAATACAAGATGATATCTAAATACCTTTTGAGCTTTAAAGATCTCTTTGAGTAGAATTCTCCTTCCATCCTGACTGATGAGAGCTTATGGAGTAACATATGTCTGTGCTGTCTTTGTGCCCAAGTTGAGAGTAGCCCCATGAGGCAGGATGTTGCCATAGATTAGCTTTTGTGTGTGTTACACACCTTCTATAGGGCTTCGCTGGTGGCTTAGATGGTAAAGAATCTGCCTGCAGTGGAGGAGATCAGGGTTCAGTCCCTGGGTCAGGAAGATCCCATGGAGAAGGGAATGGCTATCCGCTCCAGTATTCTTGCCTGGAGAATTCCATGGACAGAGGAGCCTGTCGGGCATCCATCTCCATGGATGGCAGAGTCAGACACACTGAGCCACTAACACTTTCACTTCTTAGATGGCTCACACTGTGGGGACCTCTAAACAAGTACAAAAATCTGTTCCTGTGCTTTAGGAATATAGTCACCAGATAATTATATAGGGTAATTAGGGTAACACACCTTAGTTGCTTGTTAGAGATACAAGCCCATTATTTACATATTGTGCTTAACTAGAGGTAATAGAAAGATTTTCCTGGTTGAAATAATATCAGGCCTGCAGTAGATTTTATGATTTAGTAAATCTGATGGCATCAAGGTGTCTTCTGGTCCTAGCTGTCTCAGTGATGGGATTGGCAGATGGTTGCTCATTCCTGCCCTATAAGACTGACAAGAGTCCCCTTTCCCCCTGACCCCCTGAGAAACAGAGTATCTGGTAGCTGCTTAAAGACTTTATGACAGAGTAAGACAGCCAATGTTGCCCAGGCAAGATAAACAAAAATGGGCTGCTCTGGGGCCCTGTGAGGGTCCCTTCAGGACTTTTATATACGTGTGCACACTCTCTTGGCTCCTACAGCAAAATCATCCTGACTAGACTGAAGGCTAGGTCAGGAGACCTGAGTTCACTCCGTCCTTGCCACTGACTCATGAGGTCGCCTTGGATAGATTTCCTTTTCTTTCTCCGTCTCAGCATCTCTGTGTGTAAAAGGAAGGGTTGAACCAAGAAATTCACTAAGATCTTTTCTAGCAATAAAATTTAATTATTTGAAAATTATAAAATTTTAGTAACAAAGAAAGACTTTCTCCCTAAAAAAGTGTTTTCACCCAATGAAAGCATTGATTCTTCTTTCATGTGATTCCCTTACTTTGTGAACATTAAATACTTCAACTTAAATATTTTAAAGAGAAAGCCTTCAGAGTCAAGGCAGGAAACCTGGTAAGGAATGAGCTTCCCTAAACACAGGGGCGCCTGTAAAAATTCCTTATAGCAAAGCCCTTGTGGCTTCAGGGTGAGTTTTCCTCCACTGAGCTTCACAGTTGAAGTTACAACAGGATATTGCAGAAAGCACAGTGTGTTGGGAGTCAAGACACTCAGGGGCCAGTCTCCCTCTGCCAGGACGTTACGTGACTGTGGGTGAGTCACTTCCCACCTCTGGACCTGCTTCCTCACCTGTAAAATGGAACTGGGATAGATGATCTTTAGATCCCTTTCAGTTCTGAGGTCACGTGAAACCTGAGGTCAGCCCACCTGTGAAATCCGAAGGCAAGTCCTTCACAGACCGCCCTTACTCCTGCCACGAGCAGAAAGTTTAGACACTCCCCCAAACCACCCTCAGGTTCGAGAATTCTCTGGAAAGACTCACAGAACTTCCTGAAAGCCACTGTACTCACAGGTGCATTATGGGAAAGGGCACAGATGCAAAAATAAAGGCCCAAGAAGGCTGCCTAGGGCAGAGTTTAGGAGAGTTCCAAACCCAGAGCCTCTTTTGTCCTTAGGATGTGTTAGTCTCTGGCCTCTGTCACTGATACGGCACAGGGAGTGTTGCCAACCAGGGAAGCTCACCTGAATTCCAGTGTTCAGGGGTTTTTGGGGTTTCATTTCTTAAGCTTGCTTGACTGATTGATCATCTCCTTGAACACTGGCGTCTCCAACTTTCCCCTCCCTAGAGGTCAGTCTAATACCACAGGGCCTGAGGGCCCACCCTGAGTCACCTCATTATCATGCACCATCAAGGGTGGTCTGAGGGGGCCCCCACCTTGAATAACAAAGACACTCCTGTCACTCAGGAAATTCCAAAGAGTGTAGAGGCTACTTCCCTAGGCAGGGAGGGGGATTGTGAATATGGGCCAGATCTTTCTTTGGGCAAGGCCAAATTCTTTACTGCATACATAATTAAATTAATTTAGCAAATGTCTCTCAAATACTTTCAAGCCTTATTTGTCTGTGTTTTCTCGGACCAGCGTAGGCCTAGGCCAAAGTATGTGCTTAAAATTAGTAGACTTGGGGCGACAGGGATAAATGCAACATCTTCGTACCGTCCTAGCTCATGCCCACCATGCCCTTACCACACTGGTACGGGCTTTTGTGTTAGCTGCATCCTCTCTCTGACGTGCTCTTTCTGTTTTTGCATGGCTGGCTCCTTTGTGATCATATAACTGATTCTTCCTCAACTGCTGTGCCTCAGGTCTGGCAGAGGCATCCTGGCTACACTAAGGAGCGGTGTATGTGTGGTCTGCCCAGTACAGTCAGTCGTGGGTAGAAAAGTCCAATGACAATAACAAAACCAAGTCTGTCGGCTTTTTTATTATCACTACGTGGTAGCCATTCTATATAAATGACAGTGATAAACCACTCCCACTTACTTCTCCCTTGATCTGCCAGTGTAATACATACTTGTTGGACGAATTCCCGGTTGGAATAAGTGTCTTTAACAGCCCTAGCAGCGCACTGGACTTGGGGTGGAGATCTTCTGAATTAATTGGTAGAGTCCAAATGGAAGAGATGCAAACCAAAGCGAGTTTACTTGGGCCTCAGCCAGGGCTTTGAATGGCAATCTGAGCCCATGGGTGTTGCCACTAACTCTTGTCCGCTCCTCACCATCAGGCTCCCCAGTCCTGGCCTCTTTCTTCCATGGCTCTGGCAGCTCAGGCTGCGAGAGCCTCTGACCTGTGTCATAAGCCGCAGGTGCTCCTGCTTGCCCATATTCTAGGTCAAGACCAGGACAGACTTCTGTTCAGTTCAGTCGCTCAGTCGTGTCTGACTGTCTGGACTGCAGCACACCAGGCTTCCCTGTCCATCACCAACTCCTGGAGCTTGCTCAAATTCATCTCCATCGAGTCAGTGATGCCATCCAACCATTTCATCCTCTGTCCTCCCATGACTTACAACTAGCCGTTGTTGACCTTTCTCCCTTTCTCCCTTCCTCTCCTTGCCTACAGCTCCCCCATTAGAGCTTTTGTTTGTTTCCATGACTCTAAAAAAAAGCCTGAAGAAGGTTAGAGGTGGGGGAGGTGAGCAGAGGGCCTCCCTTACCTTGTCAGCCAGCCACCTAAATGGAGTAATTGTAAGAAGCAGAGAGCAAAGTCATGGGGCTGGGCCCAGGCCAGCTGCCAGGCCCAGTTGAGAGGAATAGGGGCAGGGGTGTCAGAGGCACGAAGTCGCTGAGAGCAGGAGTAAGTGGCAAACCCTTATCATCTTGGCCTCGCCCTGGCTGGCCTGCCAGCTTCAGGGCTGCCCTGAGAGACCCTCTACTTGGAGTGCTGTTCTCAAGGTGGCAGTGACACCTGGTGGCCAGTGCCGGCCAAAACCTCCAGGCTAAATGCCTTCAGAGCCTGCCCCCTCAGGCTTGCTCTCCTCTCCCCTTCTCACTCCCTGTGCAGGGATCTGAGCTGGGCCTCATCACATCCTGGGTCCCTGGAGGGGGTCTGCTCCTGAGGTCCCAGGAACCACAGGGGCAGAGCTGCAGGGGGACAGAACATTTGGGTCACACCCGCAGAGAAGGTGTCCTGGGGCTCTTACTCATGTGTCTAGTTGTTGTCATTTCATCACATGGCTCTCCTTTTTATTCCCCAATAAAACCTTCCAGAGCCAGAGGACTGAATTGCTCATGAAGGGATTTCAGACACCCCTGGTCTTTCTATCTGGCTGTGGGTTAGACCCCTGAGGGTCTAAGATGCTAAGATTCAGCCTTTGGAAACATGAATGCACATAATGTGTCCAAGAAGAACATGAGGCTCTGCCTCGACCTTGAGCTGATCACAGCACACCTCCAATGTCGCTTACCATCCGGGAGTCACAGCAAGGCAGGTGCTCAGAGGAGAGAGACCCAGAGGTTGGGGCATTTGGTAGATCTGTTCTGTGAGCAGAAGTTAAAAGGGCTGCTGTGGAGCAGCAGAATTCTCAAGGAGCCCGTGACTCCATATCCTCAGCTCTCTGACAGCTGTCATGGGGCAGATCAGGTGCCAAAAGCAAGCCTATTGGAAGAGGTGAGTAAAGTCTCTGATGCTGAGAAAGGAAATGGCTGCTCAGGGAAGCGGTACGTGGCTGCCACATCACTGCTGATGTCCAAGCCACTCTTCAGGCACATGGTGAAAGGCTGGGCTGGAGGCTAGGGCTGTTGGAACAGGCAGCTCTTAACAATCTCCTTCCAGGTCTGAGACACTGTGATCCAGGCTGTGTGCTAGCTAGAGACCTGGGAAAAGCAATGATGAGTGTCCCAAATTGAAGGACTGGGGCCCGATAACCTCTGTCCTTGGGCTTCTGGTGGGGCATTATGCAAGTCCTTTTTCACTGATTCTCTGGCCTAGAGAGATACTCAGAAATGTTTCCAGCTAGGCCTTTCCAGCTGCAAAGGGCTCTGAAGTCTCTCGAGTACAAGGGGACCCGAGATTGAGAAGGGGTCCAAGATTGGAATCTAAAGGGCTAGGCGGTTAGGGAGGAGACACAACTCAGACCCCAAACACAGGCCTCAGAGGGCTTCACTCAGCTCAGAAAAAGTAAATTTCAGGCAAAGAAAGGCCTTCCTGCTTCCCACAGTCAGACTGCTTTAGGGAATTTTTTCCCCAGTGAGTGTAAGCTGAAAATGTGAGATTTGAGGCAGGTTCATATAAAGTCACTAGTGACCAGATCCCTTAACAGACTATTCAGGGAAACTGACTATTTTGAGGCTGTCTTAACTTGTAAGGGACATCTTTAATCACTTGTCGCTGACATTCTGACCTCGGGTGACCCAGC
The DNA here is from genome assembly GCF_003369695.1 of Bos indicus x Bos taurus. Lineage (NCBI taxonomy): Eukaryota > Metazoa > Chordata > Mammalia > Artiodactyla > Bovidae > Bos > Bos indicus x Bos taurus. Next base: position 3,837,601 of record NC_040097.1, read on the forward strand.
CCTCGGGGCCCCCTTAGGTCTCATGGACCACCCCACGGGACCTTTCTTGTGTCCGTAGGAAATCACTGATCATGGGAGGACTGCAGTCCAGGACATGCCTCAGCCCTCAGAGCAGCAGCTCCCCTCACACAAGGAGGAGGAGCAGGTCCCTGGGTGCTTTTTGTAACCTCTCAGCAGAAGGAAGGTGGGCTCTAGGGACTGCAGGAGTGATCCTAGAAAGGTCCCAAGGTGCCTGGAAACATGCCGTCCCCTTTGCTCCGGCTGAACCTACAACCTCCCGACCACATTCCTTCCTGCTGCCTCATTCCCCCTGGGGTCCTGGACCGGGGGAGCAGGGCCTGGGGAGCTGATCAGAATAGCTCGGTGGCGTGTCCAGCAAGAAGCTTGGCCTGGCCTCTTTCCTGGGGCCAGACCCTGAGACCCTTTCCCAATTTCCTGTCTCAGATATGCTGAGCAAGCACAGGCTTTCCTCCGTGGTGGGGGCCGCTGGACTCTGGCCAGCAACCCTTAAGAGTTGAGTCACTCAGTGTCTTTCCTTCCTCAGCTCTCCAGCCTGCTGGGACCTCCGATAGGAGCTCCTCTCTCACAGCTCGTCTGCTGAAAGCCACAGGCGGGCGAATGAAGGGTGCCTTTGGCACAACCCCACAAATTCTCTTCCATGGACTTGGTTTCTCTCCCAGACTAGTGATTTCCTTTCCAGTCAGCTCAGGAGCTAACATTTACTGTTTTTGAAATGACTTTACTGCATCTTCAGAGGCCTTGCTGGAACACGTCAGTGATACACAGAGGGCAGCCCAGCCCCGAGTCCACACCCTACCCGGCCCACCCTGAACTACTGTGCACTGCTTGTGCAGCTGACAGAAAACCGCCAGCAGTGTCTTCTCCACTGATGCGTGAAATCCTACCATTAAAGCTTCACTCCTCTGGACTGATAATTTATTATTATTCAAATAATAGTAATGATGCTCAGATCATTACTTTACCTGGCACTTTGCGGTTTACAAAGCACAGCCATTATTCTGAGCCTCACAGCCTTTCTGTGAGATGCCTTAAGCTGGTGTTCCTGTCTCTGTTTTACATATCAGCAGAGAGAGTGCAAACGATCTGTCCAAGGTTTTTAGGCAGGAGAGCTGGGTCTTCTGGCCCCCAGTTCCACAGACGTTCTTCAGTGCCCTGCTTCGTGCCCTTTGGATGCTCCTCTAGAGCTCAGGGACGGTGAGAAGTGGGGGAGCTGGCCCTGGGGACCCTGTGCAGGGGGAGCCCTTGCCCTCCTCCTCCTTAGCCCCACACTGAACCTTCCAACCTGGAGGCACCTCCACACTTGACCAGCTCTCTCTTGCTGTCCCCTCCCTGGCTTCCCTGGTCACCAGCGCTGGTGGCCTCAAGCACAGTGGAACCCAAGCCCAGTCGGCTTGGATGGGGAGCAGCAGCCCACTCTCCTCAAACCCTGCGCCTGCAGGACTCCTCTGCTCACACCCTGTAGCCTTGGCTTCTTGCTGGGCTCAAGGCTCCACAGCTAAGAAAGGCTTGGCTCATACCTCAAAAAAGTACACAGAGGACCTAATTGGGAGCCCAGAGCCTGTAGAAGTCGCCACAGCCTGTGACTGCAGAACCCCACCTCCACCCGCCCCTCTACCCCCCACCCCGCTCCTCGGACAGGAGTTTGTCCAGGCTCTTTTGAACACTGCTGCCAGGAGGCTCACTCCTGCCCACGCCAGCCCTTGACCTTGATCAAATTCATGTCTGAGTGACTTTGAGCTTCTACCTGGTCCTCGGGGTTTCCCCAGTTACCACATTTACTCCTTTAGACTTGGCTCATTTGGGAAACTGAGACTCAAGAGATTAAGTAACTTGCCCAGAGTCACATGAGGGGAGATGTCATTTCACACTTCTCACCATCCTGTCTGCTCCACGTACCCATTTTATTGCGCTGGTGTCCACCTTTAAAAGAGGCACCCAGACCTGGTGATCACTGCTCTGTCGTGAGGCTTATCCATCCAAAGAGCAGTGGACTGGTGGCCTCCCCTTGTTGGGACACTGATGCGCCTCCAGCTGCAGCGTTGCCCACTGACACCCTCTGAGCCTCTTGTCTTTCTGTCAGCCCAGGCTTGTTTGGGGGTTTTCCTTGTGCTGCTGCAAGGCCATTTATCCTCCTTCTTTGTGTGCAGCTGGGCACAAGCGCTGGACCTCGCATTCTTACCTGTTTGAGTCAACCCAGTTTCCTGAGGGAAATGCTGCTGCTCAGTCTGGCCCCGAGTTCCTGCTGTGGGCTGGCCACAGGCCAGGCTTTGGCAGTGACGCCAGAGTGGCCAGACTTCTGTGGAATTCGGCATCCCAGGCGGCTCTTGGTGACTGGAGACAGATTCCGTGGTAGCCAAACCCCACAGGGAGCAGGCCCTCAGCCCCAGCAGACAGAAGGCTTGTGGGTGGGGCCAGAGAGTCTCAGCCTGGCAAGGGCCGGTCCTGGGGGACTCTGCTCCCTCCTCCCATCACCCCTGGGAAGTCTTCAGTCCGCAAGCTCCATGGGGCGGGGGCCAGAGAAGCTCCCCAGGCGCCAGACCAGGGTGGCGCAGGCACGTTCCCAGGCTCCAGCGTGAAGGACAGCTCCTGGGAGTTCTTCCTCTGCAGCCTTTGGAAGGGAACTTGTGGGCTCAGGTCACCATTGGGGGTCTCAGTCGTATAATTCTGAGGCTACAGAGAGGAGAGGCAGGGCCAGGCTTCATGGTGTCATTACCCTGGCAGCTCATGCTCTGAGTTTTACCATCAGAGCTTAATCTAATCCGTGGGAGTTTTCGTTTTTCCTGGAATCATATGTTCTCAGAGTTGAAAGATGAAGCGTAGTGTTCATCTAACCTATCTCGTATTTCACAGAGGTGTACTCCCTGCTATATCTCTGTCAGGTAATTTTCTAGCCTCTGCATGAACATACCCACCCTCCCAAGATGCCTCTTCCACTGTTTTTACAATAGGAAGTTCTTCCTGTCATTGAAAGTCTACCTTTCAGAGCTTTTGCCCACTGGCCCTGATTCTGCCCTTGTGCCCTGTGGTCTTCCATAACTTTCTCTGAAAATAGCAAGTCTCTGGGAGGAGAGCATCTTAAGCTGCTCTGAGCAGAGTCTGAGGTGTTTCATGGGCAGCTGTCAGGGGTACAAGGTGAGGCCCTGGGGGAGGGGACCATCAAGAGCCAGTCTACTGGTTCCACAAACTGCATGAGTTTCTCTGTCTTTCATCTGAGTATCCATCTCAGGCTGGGAAAGATCGAAGTCAGGAGAAGAAGGGGACGACAGAGGACGAGATGATTGGATGGCGTCACCAACTCAATGGACATGAGTTTGAGCAAACTCTGGGAGATGGTGAAGGACAGGGAAACCTGGCGTGCTGCAGTCCAGGGGTCACAAAGAGTCAGACACGACTGAGCGACTGAACAACAACACGCCATCTCAGGCAGTGAGACTGTGACACCAGTGGCATGTCAGGGAGCTCAGAGGAGACTGTACCATCACAGCTGAGTCAAGTTTCCCAAAGCCCAGAAACAGGAGCACACCAAAGTGGGTATTCTATAATGAGAGTGAGACCTGAGAGATGACAGAGCATCAGAAGGAAGGACCCCATCGGTCTCACTGTTACCGCCATCTGTCGTGTCTTATGTAGCACCTGCCAGGGACAGATACTCGTAGATATCTCAATAGACAGATGCATAGGTAGTAGATCGATTGGTGGATAATATCCCTTTATATCATAGAAACCATTGGAAGAAAGATAGATGCAGAGGGGGAAAATAGTTTGCCCAAGGCCACCAAGCTAGTAAGTGGGAGATTTAGGTTTAAACCCAATGTCTTCCTAACCCCAAGGCCCAAATTCCACTGTGCTGCCCAGTCTTAAAGACTTACTGTCGGGGACCCAATGGAGTGTGTGTGTGTGAGTGAGTGTGTGTGTGTGTGTGTGTGCGCGCGCGTGTGTGTGTGTGCGCACGCGTGTGTGTGTGTGTTGGGCGGTAGGGTTGATAGGCCGCTCGGCTAAAAAGGCAGCCCTGGTGTCCCGTGTGTCCATTACCACACACCATCCTATAGTCTCCTCTTCCAACTGGCAGCCAGACCAGGGGGAGGAAGAGCTCACGGTGGGAAAGAACTCTGGGGCCTGAAGTGTCACTAACTTGACTGGATTACGCAGTCTTGATGGAGATCATTTCTGCTTCTTTGAGGATTGTATTGAATTTCCCTTCTGCACCGAGCGGGCAGGCACGGGTAGCCAGCCTCATGTTCTAATTCTCTAACCTGAGCATTTTCAGAGCTGTTGATCAGAGTTGATCCCAGATACGGGGTGGTTTGACATCTATGGTTTAATGACGTCTTTCTCTTGAAAGACTTATACCCTACTTCATTTTGGACTTTACTGTTGTCGCGTGGTTATTTATCTAATAAGCAGTCATTAAGGACCTCTTATGTGCTCAGTCCTGTGCTTGGTGACACTGATAGAATGACAATAGTCTTAAACTTTCCAAAATAGTCCCAATCTTAACTATTTTACCTTTTAAATAAATAATTACCAAATCAAGCCATACATCCCAATTTTTCTTTAGAAAAAATGGGCACTGTAACTGTTAGGAATTCATGAGAAGGTGAAGACTCATCATCCTTGCTGTCAAGGATCTGGTGATAGAAACATCATCCCAGTCTTCAAGATGATAACAAGACAGTCTGTTAAGTGCTGTTATAGCATTTCAGAGAGGAAACCACAATCAAAGGGGGCAATCAGAAGAGAGATTTCACACATGAGGTATAATTTGACTCAGACCTCCAGGATGTGTGGGATTGGATTGGTTGAAAAGGAGAGAAGGTGTTTCTGGAGGATACTTATCATAAACACTGGAGTGGCCTAGATTAGAGAACAAGCAGTGAAGGGTCAGGCTGGAAGGAGCAGGCATGTTTAGAACATGAGGAACAGAGGCTCAAGGGGCCAGTCCAGCCATGATGAAGCAAGTTTCTGGTGTCAGCCTGAAGAATGCAGACGTCATCCTGTGGGCGACGGGAAGAGGTCAGACTGCCTGGGCTCGCGTGCCAGCTGCCTCTGTAATACCTGACTTAGCTGGGCCTCAGCTTCCTTATCTAAAAATCAGGGATGTGGATACTTGGAGAGCTGCTGTGAGGCTTAAGGGAAATACTGCATAAAATTGTTCATCATGTTGCCTGGCACGTGTATAGTGTTAGCTGTAAATTATTTAGAGCAGTGAAAATGTTACTTGCTCAGTTGTATCTGAGTCTTTGCGACCCCGGGGACTGTAGCCCGCTGGGCTCCTCTGTCCAGGGAATTCTCCAGGCGAGAATACTGGAGTGGGTAGCCATTTCTTTTTCTAGGGGATCTTCCTGACCCAGGGATAGAACCCAGGTCTTCTGCATTGCAGGCAGATTCTTTTTCATCTGAGCCACAAGGGAAGCCCATTTAGAGCAGTAAAGTGAGACAATTAGAGAAGGAGTTTAAGAGGATAATAGGTATCCAGAAGATGGATTGGAAAGGAGACTAAAGAATTGAGAGACTATTCTAGTAGTTTAAACAAGAAATGATACAGGCCTGACCAGAGTTGGTCAAGAGGAAATAGTGAATCTTGGATGCCAAGACGGAAAACCTGGTGGGTCTTGATGGCTGATTGGAAGGTGTGGGCTCTAGCTGGTTGGGTATGAGGATTTCAGGGTCAAGGGTGAGACCCACCTTGAAGGCCCCATGCAAGCCTTGAAAGAAGGGAAAGGGAAGTGTGAGCGTTCTTGCTGTGATCTGTACGATACCGGGATTGTGGATAGAATGGACACCCTCTGGGGCAGTGGCACCAAAGACATTTCAGAGGGTCTCCCTGCCTTCTACTGCCTGAAATCCTCTTGGTAGAACGGCTGTAGGCAACGCTGTCGTTGAAAGACCGTGACCCTGGCGAGAGTGGCCCTTTTGCTCTCCTAGTAGTGGGGCTGAAAACAGGCCTGCAGCAGCAGGAAGGGAGATAGGAGGCCAGATCAGGGGCCCATGGAAATGGGGAACAGTTTTAATGTGGGAGTAGGGCTGGGGGGTGGGGGCTGTCACAAGGGAGAGGAGCACTGAAAGAGGAAGTGGGGGTGCTGAGGACTTGCAGGGCCTCTCCCGGCCTCGCCTCCAAAGCTCGGGCTTTGACATCACCGTCAGCACACTTGGCAGCCCCCCGGCTCGTGGAGCATCTCCCCTGAGCTGAATTCAGGCTCCACATGCTCCCTGCCTTCAGTGCAAACCATAGAGAAACTGAAGTCACAGGCGTCTCTGCTCCTGTCAGGGAATAATCAGAATCACAGCTGGGAGGAGAGGAAGCCTGGGAGTGGAGCCATGGTGCTGGATAAAATGCAATTATGCTGTTAAGCCAGGGAAAAACAGCTTGGCCTTGAGCACTTTTACAAACATTAAGGTCTTACTCCTTCCCTCTGGGTAAGGAGGGTCCTGGGAAACAAAAGACGGCCCCCCTCCTTCAGGTCCCTCCCTGCGGGAGTTCCAGCCCAGCCCAAAGAGTGGCTCTGACCCCTGAGTCAGCCAACTCTGCAGGAGTTAGCGCGAAGCTTTAAGCCGTCACCTGGCCCAGCCCCCGCTGGTGCTGGGGCTGATCCTTCCCCCAGAAGCCGGCGGTGAGTCCCAGGGTAGCTGGCCCTCAGGCAGCCCCCAGAGAAGAAGCCAGATGCTCTTGGAAGTTTCTAGAAAGGGTCTAGAAGGAAGGGAAAGGAAAAGGGGGTAAGGGTCTCAGACACTACCCGCCAAAGTGGTTCTCAGCCCCAGATTGCCTTCACTTAGGTCCCAGCAATACGCCAAAGGCTGAGAACCCCCTTGAGGTGTTTGCAGAACTGGTGAAGCCCTTGGGCCAGGTCCCAGTGGATGCCACTGCAGCCCCGCCACAGAGCCACAGGGTTTCTCTTGGGAATCTGCCTGGAGTTTCGTTTTTTATCTCTTTTGCATTTTTGTCTTCCAGAGTGGAACACTTAAGGATCCGGACTCAAGCAAGACCCCGCCTCAGCGGCCAGCCCCCCAAGGTTGTTTACAGTATATTCTCGACTGTAATGGCATTGCAGTAGGGCCCAAACAGGTCCAAGCTTCTTAAAGCGATGGGTAGTTAATTTTTTTCAAAGCAGAAATTTTAAGCCAAAAATAAACAAGGAAAGAAAGGAAAGCGGGGAGGGAAGCAGCGGACCCTCCCACTGGTGCCGTTTCTGCGTTCTTTCAGTGCTGACTGGACTCTGTTCTTCCAATGCAGTGTCCGCGCCTCTGTCTGGCTGTTCACCTGTTCCTGTTCGTGCTTGTAACACTCACTTAACGTTTCTCTGTATAACTTGTGAATCCAGGGCTGTTTGTCAACAGTGTACAAAAGAATTGTGCCTCTCCCAAGTTCAGTGCGACTATCCTCTGGGTGGTTTGGTAGTCTTTTCTTTTTTAAGTATTACACAATGCGGGGTGCAATAGGCCTGGGGGTTGGGTGGGGTGGACAGGGGAGAAACAAAGACCACAAGATCAAACCTGACTCCCCTCCTTCTTCCCCCAGACTCAGATAAACCGCCCCTCTCCCCCGCTCCCGACCCCCTGCTTACCTCCATGAGTGTGCTTGGGATCTTCAGTGCTTTTCGCTTCCTTTCTGCATGACTCGGGTAAATAGCTAGAAGTTTACGAGATTTCCAAAGTCTCGTTTCCATCGCTTCATCCGTTGAATCTGAAGGCGTCTCTCTTTTTCTCCATTTGCTAAACTTTGGTGCATTTGAGTTTCTGTGAATAGGCTGGCTGTGCCCGTGGAGCTCTTGTGTTTTCTAGTGATGACATAAACTATAAAGAACAAGCTTATCTCCAGGAGTGTGTTCTGTATTCGACATCCCAGTGTACCTTTCGTTTTATTATTAACTAATTAGCTATGAGATTAGACAAAAAACAAATGGGGCCGCTGACGTGCAATATCAAAGTGACTTTGTGAGTATTTTTTCTGTGTTCATCTCAGTCCCCCTAAATTGTTTCTGAATTGGCCATCTGTGCGCTTCTGTGGAAACGAGGCTGCTTCGTTTTCCCCAGAGCTTGATCCATATACAGTGGTGATTCCTTAGCGATTTGGGAGCTGCTGAAAGTCTGGGAAGGACTCGGTCGCGCTGCCTTTGGCCTCTTTCGAGGCATGGCAACTTGGGAGCGAATCGGAACTGTCCCGTTTCCCATGAGCAGGGTACACTGCCTCCTGAACTCCGAGGTGGGCGCCTGCTTTAGTTTTCAGCTGTTCCAGGAGCCCTCCTGAGTCCAGAGACTGAAGAGCTTCGTCTTCCCTAGGAAAGATTGTCTCAGATTTTAGCCCGTGTGTGTCCGGGGCCGGGGCTCTGGGAGAGCCCTCACCCATCTTGTCCTCTCTCCTCTGACACGCATCTCCTGGGCAGGGAGGCGGCAGTTCCTACACAAGGCCTCGGGTCAGTGCCTCCTCTTGCCGTCTCCTGGCCAGGCCGGGACAGGGCACCGAGTGGCCTCCTCTAGGCCCGTGGGCCGAGGGGTTGCTTCCTCTAGGCCCGTGGGCCGAGGGGTCTCACGCCAGCTGTTTGCCTTTTAGAAGTGCTTCGAGCCCTATTTCCACATTCCCCCTCAATGCCGCCACGACATGTCGCCTTTCCAGATGGCCAGGTCTGAGGATCGCTGGTGATGGTGGTGCGTGACATGGTTCCTGTGTCCAGGGGTCCGTGCCCTGCTTCCCGTCTTGGCTGCTCGCAGGTTCTGAGCTGCAGGGAAATGCACTGAGTGTGAGTGTTCTCGATTGCGATTCCTCCCTTAGCGGATGTGGATGCCGACGGTAGTCAGTGTGCTGTAAAATAGATACATATATTGTATGCGCTCCCAGGTGGGTTGCCTAAGAATCAGGTCCTTAGAATACCTCCCAATCTGACGAAATGATAGAAAGGAATAAAGAAACATTTCCTAGGATGGAGGGATACATTTTATTTTTTTAATTTTATTTTTGTTCAAGCAGTGAGCTGATGATGGTGTTGCTTCTTTGCATGTGATCAGTGTGAACATCCAGGTGCTTTTCATGTGACATTCGTGAGCCACAAACACACAGTTGCCATTTGAATTCAGTCGGACTGCAGGGCGGTGTCAGCCACGGTCTTGTCAGGTGGGGAAGAGGAGAACCAGGGCTCCCTCCCGCTGTCAGACGCGAGCTGACTGCGCGTACCCTGACTGTCCTGTGCCCTCGGGCAGCATGCTAAGGACAACGCTGTGGCCTGAGGCATCCGTATCACAGTAAAAGTGCAGTTGAGGTGTTTTGTACCCATTGCTTTTCTTGATGTTGTCCCCCTTTTTTTGTACCAATCCAGCTGGGAGAACCTCATTTAATGCTGGAAGTGTGATTGAAGTACCTCTTTTTTGTGACTCTTGTACAGCTTAATGTGCAATAAAGGAAAAGTTTTATCTGTCTTCAGTGTTAAGTTGTAGTTTCTGGCTGTTCAAGCATCTCTGTACAGGTGGGAAAGCTCTCAGGTGTCTGGTCCAAGAGACTGAGCTCTCAACCTGTGGTACTTGACAAGAAAATGCTGGTACAAATGATGCCAAGCTTTGGAAAAGGCAAAAACGGGTTCACGTGAAATGATCTGCTAATCTGTCATCTTTACTAGTTATCTGATTTGAACCTAGAGCTTCTTCAACGTGCAAAATCCCATTTATTTATTTACTTGTTTATGTGTAACTAACCCTGGTATGAATTGGTCATTTATGATAAAGTGGAATCAATCTGTATCATGTAGAGGGGAAACCGGCTTACAATCGTGGATGTACAGTGGTATAGATGTATGGTTCTGCCTGTCCTGAGGCCACAGGTATCCCTGTGTTTCTGGAAAACTAAGTTACAAGTCTTAGCTGTCCATTGAGTTTCTGTGAGCACACTCCTTCCAGCGGGCACATGTACGGGTACTCTGGGACTGAGACTAAGAAATGAGATCTCCAGGTTGCCAGACTGTTTTCTGTCTCATTCTGGGAGAAAGGGGGTCTTGGTCCTTTTCTGTGGGCGGTGGGAGATGGGGTGGGGGGGGCTACTTTGCCAAATGGTGCCGACAACATCTCCCGGAGAGAATGGGACTTGATTTTTGGAGAATTTCACCACACACACCTGGGAGGGACAGGAGCCCCTAAGGATGGTACTAAGAGGGAGAAGAATTGCCTAGACATGGAAGTTCCTAGTCATGGGCGTGAGTTGACGCTAAAAGAAAGCCCTGTTGGGGGTGTGGCAACCAGACACCCAGGCATGGAGTGGGTTGGGACAAAGGCCAACTCTAAAACAACACAGTGTAAGTCAGTGATGGTTGTAAGGCACAGAATACTTTCTGAAGAATGTTCTTGTCCATTGTCATCTTTGACACACTACCCTCTTGAAAGATAACTAAGACTGGGTCTTAATTGTTCACAGTTTTCTGGTTGGAAACACTGAGCTCCAGAGAAGTCAGCTGACTTGCTCAAGGACTTGCTGATAGACTGTGTCTGGGTTTTCTGATCCCCAGGCCAGGACTCTTTCCACCACCCTACGCAGTGCGTGCCATGTGGAACTTGAGACCCCCTAGTACCCCATGGGCCGGGTTGGCCTGCACCTGAGGAAGCTCTGCGGGGGAGGGGTGGTCCCTGTGTGTGGTCTGGGGGCTTTCTGTAGCAGAGCTCACCCCTGAAAGGGCTGCTCATCCCCTAGTTTCTGCCCTGTGTTCCCACTTCCACTGTGACCGCTTTGTCGTGCGTCTGAGAAGGCACACGTAGAACCATGTCCTTGGGGTAACCAGGGACTTCAGCCTCCAGGGGTGGCTCTGAAGGGCTCCAGCAGCTTCCTGTGACAGAGTTTATCCTCTGGTAATTAAATAACCACACCCTTCGAGACGTAGATTCTAATAAGGAAACCCTTTGATATGGTTAAATTATTAAGTTTTTCTTGTACTGAACCTAGGGGGCCCTGGGCAACCCCAAGGAATGCAACCCCCAGGCAAGGTGCTGCCTCCACGCCGGCTCCCCCCAGGACCATCAGTGCCACCTTCCTCCTCCTCCTCATCCTCCTCCTCTTCCTCCTCCTCGGCTCCTCCGCGGCCGGGCGGCCCCACCACCCACGGAGATGCGCCTTCCAGCAGCAGCTCCCTGGCAGAGGCCCAACCACCCCCGGCTGCTCCACCGCAGAAGCCCCAGCCTCACCCACAGCTCAAGTAAGAGACAGCTCAGCCGCTCCCCGCCTCCCCTCTTCCTGGGGCTCCCGAGCTGCTAGGAAGCACCTTCAGTCAGACCTCCGCCCACAGACACTTTTGTGGGGGGTTTTTGGGGGTTTGGGTTTCGATGGGGGTTTTTTTTTGTTTTGTTGTTTTGTTTTGTTTTTTAGGGGGGCATGGTGGGGTTGGCTGGGGAGGGTAAAAAAGAGGGAAGTGAAAGTCTAAGGTCTAGCTAGAAACTCAAACCCTCCCCTTTCTTCCTGGGGAGTGACAGATAATTAAGACAGTTACTACCCCCTCTCCCATTCTTGTACTAACTTAGGGTTTGCGTTTTGGGTTTTGTTTTTTTTTAATCCTCTTTCCCCCTCTTTTTTTCCATTCCTTTTCTCTCTGTGTGTATGTCTCTCTCTCTTTCTTTAAAAAAAAAAAAAGAAAAAAGTTCTCTTTTCTGCCTCTGACTCACAGTTCATGGTATGCCAATCAGCAAGGCTGCCCAGAAAGAAAAGGGAGAAGTAGTTAGATCCATCTCAACTTTTTACCTTCAGCTTGGTCAGAAGGAGGTTGGCTTCTGGTGTGGTCATCAAAGGAGAGGCCCACATACAGACCCCGAGGGACTCCATCCTCTTGGGTTCCCTCATTCCCAACAGTGACCCCAGAGACTCCCACCACACTGTCTGGCCTCAGAAGACAGAACCGGGGGCCCCTGGGAAACAGCACAGCTGCATATGGGGGGGGGGGTAGCACCAGAGGACTCAGCTCTGCCTCCCCTAGGCCCGGGATGTGTCTCTCCAGCAGCCCAGATGCAGACCTCTGTCATCACTGTCAGCTCAGACCCCACTGCCCGGGGCAGTGGGAGTGGTCCGTGAGGGCATCTTAGTAAAGAGATGAGACTCTCGGGACGGAGGACAGGGGCTGCAGAGTCTGGGGCTCCGCTGAGCCACTCAGAGACAGTCTAGTCAGTACAGAGACGGGAAAACCCTGCTCAGAGCTCTGCGTTTCTTTGTTGAAGCCCTTCTGCTCATCAGTGACAGAGCCGGGTGAGGGCTCCAGTGGTCGATGACTGCCCTCTCTGAGTCTTTCAATCCTGTACAATGGGCAGGCCATCCCCCAGTCCAGCTCCCCAGGCCGGGACACAGGCACTTTCCACATCTCGCCTGCCCCACAGCCTCCCCTCAACCTAGTCATGTTCTGCTTGCGAGCCTTTTAATCTCTCCCTCCTACTCTTGAGCTGACTCTGGCCCCAGTCTGAGGGCAAATCTCTGGGTTTGTCACTGCCTCTGGGCTGAGCCAGACAAGTGGGAGGCTGGTCCCGGTGCCCTCGGCCCGTGTGTGCAGAGGAGTCCCCGCTGCCCAGCGGCTGGCGTGTTGGGGCTCATCCCTGCCCAGTGAAAGGCAGGGTGCCCGTCCAGTCACTATGGGAGAAGAGATGGGCTCACACTCGTGTAGAGGGTGGTTTCTGGGGCAGCGCCTGAGTTCAGGAGAGGGCTGGGAGTGCTGAGACTCTGGGAAAGGATTTCTGGAGGCAGAGGCGAGCAGGAAAGAGACAAGCTGAAGTCAGGAAGGAGAGCACATGGCCACGGGGACACCAGACCACGTGTCCCCTCCTAAGCGCTGGGCCTGGCCTTCCCCTCTACCTGTGGCCTTCACAGCTTTTCTCTCTGAATCACTGGTGTCTCGGGGGAAAGTCGGTCCCTAAAATGTGTGTAATTCGGTTCCCCGAGGAAGCCTGGGAGGGCCATTATGTCCACTGGAAGGGCGGTCCATGGAGGCGTTAGAGTTTGTGCCAAGTCTGGAAGTTCTTTAGGAATCAGAGAAAGAAAAGCAAACTAGAAAGAGCTGCAAAGGCCTAGAGATCATTTTATCAGACATCAATAGAACACAATTAAGAAAGCAAACAAGACTCCGAGAGAGGCACGTGGCTTCCCAAGGTTAAGAGTGAGTGAGGGCTGGAACCAAGACTTTGATCCAGGTCTTCCGACACCGGCTCCACTCGCTCCCGGACGGTTGGTGGGAGAGGGAGCACATGAGCCCACTGACCCCCATTCCTGCATTTCATCCGAGAGCGGGCGAGGGTGTGGGGTTCCTGGATTGGTACCCACCCAGTTGGTGCTTTAGCATTAAGGAAAAGAAAGAGCCTCAAGCCCCTCTCTTCTCCCTGTCTCCCCCGCGGTCCCGTCCTTTCCTGCTCCAGCAGCGCTGCAGGGGAAGAGAAGGTGGGGCCTCCCAGGGCTGGGAGCCCTCCCCACGCTGGCTCTCTCCTCTGGCTCCCGGTCTCCCTGGGGCGGGAGCGTGCGCTCCCATTGTTGTATCCCCGTGTCACCTTCCCTCCCTTCCTCTCCTGGAACACCACCATCTCACATTCTCTTTGGTTTTTATCTTCTTCAAGCAAGTCGCAGTCCCTGACCAATGCCTTCAGCTTCTCTGAATCTTCCTTCTTCCGCTCTTCAGCCAGTGAGGATGAAGCCAAAGCAGAGACCATCCGGAGCTTGAGGAAGTCCTTTGCCAGCCTCTTTTCAGATTAGCTCTGCAGACACACAGGGGGCCCCCGGCCCAACTGGGAAAGGCGTCTGAGACACTTGCCAGCAACCGGCCGCCACACTGGGTGGTGATGTCCCGTGCCCTTGACGTGTGTGGCCCCTTCCTCCGCTCCGTTGTGCTCAGTGGTGTGGTACAGCCCAGCAAAGGAACCAGGTGACGGTCTCAGGGCAAGGTGCCTAACCAGCGAGGGGCACCTGGCGTCAGAGAGGGTCGAGCCCCCTTTCCCGTAGTCGTGAGAGTTTCCTCTGAGGTCCCCGTCTGCTGTGACTTTAGTGGCCTTACTGTGATAGCGCCATCATGTCTTACTCTCCCTTGTGAAACCAGGGTGCCCTTCACCGAGGACAACTGCTTGCTTCACCGAGCTCAGATGCAGTGCTAAGCATGCCCCCCTCCCACTGTAGTCAGTGCTGCCCATTTGGGGAGGAGAATGTTCTTGCCCTCCCCCAAATATTCTAGGCTGTACCTGTTAGGGACTCACTCACACCCGGATCCCTTGTCACACCTATTTAGCTGTTGGAAACACCCCTTCCCAACACACGTGGTTCCTCGACTTCTGTGGTGGTGAAGCGCCTGTGGTCTGCTGACTCCAGCAATCAAGGACCTGTGGTCCCCCCTTCCCCACCCCCACCCCCCGATCACCATCCCCTCCGGCGCAGTCCTCCTGAGCGGACCGTGGTGGTCTTGAGCTCCTCTGAAGCCGTGCTGTAGAGAATGCATGCCAGTACGCCAAGTTTTGTGTTCCTTTCCAAATAAATGTTAAGACTTTTGGTGTAATAAAAGCAGCAGCATTCACCAGCATTTGATTCAGCCGTGAGGTCTTCCCTAGGCCGCCCTGTTGACTGAGATGTTGGTGACGCCTGCACGCGAGTGTGCACGAGTGGAGGGCAGAGAAAGGGTGAAGCTGTCGGTGTGTATGTGACTGTCTCTGCACGTGGTTGAGAACATGACTGTCCCTCAGACGCTCCCTAGGCCGCACTTCCTGACATCGCCTGGGCAAACCTTTTCCTCCAGGATGGCTGGACCTCCTTCAGTAACTCAGCCATTCCACCAGTTGTATGGGATGTAGAGCCTTTCCCTTAATAATAAGCATGGCACCCTTCCTTCCATAGCGGCCAGTCCGAGCCACTTGTCAGGTCCATCCATTTCCTCAGCTCCAACCCACATGGAGGTGCCAATGAGGCAGGACAGACCTGCTCTGGTGAGTGGGGTCCCCAAGCCCCCAGCATCCTGAACAAGTCTGCGCTGGAGGGATTTCAGTCTGGCTTCCTCATGACTCTTGGGTGCTCAGGAGTGTGTTCCCCCGACCACAAGCGCCGTGAGGATGCACACTGAGTCTGCCCTGATACTAACATCTTACCTAAATAATGTCCTGTACACGATGCCCACCCCACCAACCACTCAACCAGATAATACCCATCCTGATGTGCGGTCTTGCTAACTCCTCACAAACAGTAGGTGCTGAGAGGTCTAAGAATGAAGTCCTCTGGTGCCTGGGTCTCCCTCCGAACTAAGCCGAGGCTCCCAGGGTTTGAGGATCTAAAATGGCCTCTTCTTCTTTCTTTTTTTAAATGTTTGTTTCCTGGGGCTTCCTTCCCTGGCGACTCAGACAGTAAAGAATCTGCCCGCAACGCAGGAGACCTGGGTTCGATCCCTGCGTGGGGAAGATCCCCTGGAGATGGAAATGGCTACTTCAGTATTCTTGCCTGGGAAATCCCATGGGGACAGAGGAGCCTGATGGGCTATAGTCCATGGGGTCACAGCTGATTGACTAACATGCACATTTGTGTATTTAATTAAAAAAAAAATTTTTTTTTTGGCCGTGCCACACTACATGTGGGATCTTAGTTCCTTGACCAGGGATTGAACCTGCGCCTCCTGCAGAGGAAGTTCAGAGTCTTATCCCTGACTCTGTCCAACTCTGTCCAAGTTGTCCTTCTGCCAACTTTTTACACTTAAAAAACAGCAAGTAGAACCTCCACTGAGTGACGTCTGGGGGACAACCCTTCTCCCACCACAATGCACATAACCCGGGCACAAACAGCCAACAAAACAAACAAAAGGAGGGTGGGAGGGTAATACCTGAACTCAAGGGAGTTGATCTTCATGGTTGCTTCCACTTCCAACCGAGAATCTCCCACTTGCTGTCACTTCTATCCCCATCCCCTGTTCCAAATGTGTTTTAATAGAATGAATTTGTTTCATTAAAAAGTATTTATTGAGCATTTCTTTTGAGCCTAAACACTGTGACGGATTCAAGGAAATATTTACTAATATATCCACAGTGGCTGCTAAGTTCTGGGCACAATCCTAAGCACTCAACATATATCAATTCATTTGTTCCTTGCAATGTGATAGACGCTATTGTTTTACAGATGAGGAAATGGAAGCAAATCAAGAGTCAATAACTTGCCCAAAGTCATCCAGCTGGTCTGTGGTGGAGCTGGGCTTTGAACCCAAGGAGCAGAGCCCCATGGCCTTGCTTACTTTGTGACATTATTTTTATTTAATCTAGCAGAAGCAGCAAGGTACAGTTTTATTGAACTGTACAGAATGTGAGAACAAAATTATAAATGTACACAAAAATTCTTCACATCCATACCTACCTCCTTCCTTTGCCTTCTCTCTGTCCCTTGGCCCCAGGGAAAGGAGGGGTGGGAGAAGGTTAGGGTACTTGTTACCAGTGTTGACCCCTTGTCCTAGAACCATGAGTAACATACACAATGCACCTTATTCTGATCAAATATAACTCTGGTTCTTAAAAAATTACTCATTCTTCCACATGTGATGTCAGAGCAAAAGCCGCAAGTGGCTTATTTAGAAGATGAGTCAGCCTGGAACTGCTGGGGTGTCAGAAAGGGGAGGCATTTACCAGAGGTCACACAGCTTCCTAGTCCAAAGGACACAGGGATCCTATCCAGCCCTTGGTAACGGGGTAGGGCCAGAGGTGGGGGAGTTCCATTCAGAAACAGCAGTCTTGATTTATAAAAAGACAAACCCAGAGACTGGGAAATTTGCTACTTTCAGCAATCAGTAAATATTTGATGAATACCATGATAAAAAGTTATCTAGAGCTTGCATCTCCAAAGGTCGGAGACAGTCCTCCATAGATGTTGAAACCTTTGGTTTATCAGCCAGCTCTGACCACTGTGCCACCTTCGCCGCAGCTGATGGGGATTCCCTACCCACATCCTCACCCCAGATGAACAGCGATAGGTGCTTCATCCCTCCCCTCATGGAATCTCCACCTCCTTGGGTCAAGACAAATTCAGTTCTCATCGTTTATTTGTTCACAACACTTTATTGCGTCCTTACTAAGCTCAATGCATTCTTTGAGTTAAGCAAGGCTTCTGCCCTCACAAAAGTTATAGCCCAGGAGGGGAGGTAGCATATAAACAAATATAAAGTGGGGAACACTAAGTGCCATGAGGCTAATGCAGCCAGAATGTTAGTTTGGAAGACTGTTAAGCTTGAGAGGATTGGTGAGGATGTGAGGAACAAGCATGTTGCAAGTGGGAATGTATGTTAGCACTTTGGGGAACCATTTGGCAAGACCTAATACATAAACCCCCTGGCTCAGCAATTCCATTTCTGGACACTCATTCTAGAAAATCTCTTGCACATGTAGTCAAGGAGGCAACCTAAAGAATATTAGTGTCAGCACTGTTAGTGAAAAATGGAAACAAGCAACTGTCTGCTGTGGAGGAATTAAAACATAAATTGGTTTATTCTTACACTGGAGAACTATATAGGAGATAACAAAAAGGTTTGAGGAATTCAGATAAAATATGGAAGGGAAGTGGGAAAGATGAGCCAAGGGAGTGTAACATGGACAACAGCCATACATGCGGTTGGAGTGGAGCTTCCTTCTAGCCAGGCGGTCAGAGAAGGTGGCACCCAGAGGGAGCCGTGAGCAACCCACAGGGTTGGGAGGCCTGCCGGCCGCTGGGAATGGGGGGAGTGCGCAGAATTCAGGCACTGAGGTTTTCAGTGGCAAGTTTCATCTAGTTCTATCATCTTCATTTTACAGGTGAGAAAACACAGACAACTTACGGAGCTTGCCGAGGTCAGGAAGGAAGTTAGTAATAGAAGCAAGTGAGGCTGAGTCCCAGACGTCCGATGGGCTGGCCGCTCAGGACACTGTCCTTGGTGAGATAAGTGAGTCTCTTTCACTTCCAGGGGCTTCTAGCGAGGGTGCAGCTGCCAGGAGCGTTTCCCAGGGGCTGGGAAGAAATGGAAGGGTCAGTGTTGGGCAGTGGAAGGAGTTCTCAATTTACATCTGAGTTTAAATCTTGGTCCCCGGTGGCTCAGAGGTTAAAGAGTCTGCCTCCAATGCGGGAGATTCGGGTTCAATCCCTGGGTCAGGAAGATCCCCTGGAGAAGGAAATGGTAACCCACTCCAGTATTCTTGCCTGGAGAATCCCATGGACAGAGAAGAGAAGCCTGGTAGGCTACAGTCCATGGGGTCGCAAAGAGTCAGACATGACTGAGTGACTTCACTTGCACTTAAATCCTTGCTTGGCTAGTTGTTAGCTAATTGACTTTGTGGCAGCTTTTCCGTGCCTTGGTTTCCTGATCTATGAGAATAATACTATCTTTCTGAAGAGGTTAAGAGTTAAATGAGGGAGTTCACCTAAAGTCTGTTTCTAACACTGGTCAGCATGTGAGAGAATCATAAGATATCCCCTCCATCTCACACAGAGAAGAGCAGCGTCAGCTCCAGCCCCCCCACCCCCTTGGCCAGGACTCCTTTGAGAACAGCTACACAAACAGCAGTCATGCCTTTCTTCCTCTCCTGTAACCAGTTGGACATAAAGACCACTGTCAGCCCATCCGATGCCTTTTCCTAGGGCTATGGCTCTTCCAGGTTGAGTTGGTGAAATTGAGTTGAGGGTAGACACCTGGGGACGCAAAAGCTGCCACCTAAACATCCCACTAGCAACGAACACAAACACACACACAGGCCAGAAACCACTGCAGCTACAGAAATGACTGCACAGACCCCCTCTGACTCTAGTGGACTAATTTTTAAACACTCATACCATATGATCCTCCCTGCAGCGGTGTGGTTTCCCTCAACCAGCTCCTTTGGGGAGGCTGAACATTTGTTCCAACAAACCT
This sequence comes from Bos indicus x Bos taurus, assembly GCF_003369695.1. Lineage (NCBI taxonomy): Eukaryota > Metazoa > Chordata > Mammalia > Artiodactyla > Bovidae > Bos > Bos indicus x Bos taurus. The sequence goes on from NC_040097.1 coordinate 3,856,443, forward strand.
GCTGCTTATGCTCAGAAAGTAATTGCCCTCAGATCTGTAACCCTCAGAGAGCATCGCCAACTCAATGGACACGAGTCTGAGCAAACTCCAGGAGACAGTGAAGGACAGGGGAGCCTGGCGTGCTGCAGTCCACGGGGTCTCAAAGAATTGGACACGAGTTAGCTAGCAACTGAATGACAACAACAATCACTGGAGCCCCCAAACTGGAACTTCTGTAACTCTTGGAAGATCCAGAGTTCTTTGCCTCGGAACCTAGAAATTCCCACGCCAACTGTTCTGTGCATTGGGCACTTTGGCAGGTCCTCAACACACCCCCAAAATGATTAAGAATTTTTATTTAAAAAAAACACTTAAAGTTCTTTTGTACTCAACTCTCATGATTAAGCTAGATAACATGTAAGGTTCAAAACACAAGGTGACTATAAATTAGTGAGATCATTTTTTTGTGTGGCTTGTAAACTGGTTTCAAAGGAGATGAATCCCAGAGAAGGAGTCCTGTAGGTTTTGAGTAGTTTCTCTTTGAAATAAATGTCAAGACCCATCAAGAGTATAAGATCGATAAGATTCTGAAAGAAGATACATTTCAACAGGCAAATTCTGTTGTTTGTTTAAAATAGTCTTCTTACTGTCTAATTCTCAGGTCACAGACTACACTCAGAATAATGTTTTCCTCCTCAAATAATTGTGATCATTCTCCCTTACATCTGTGTAGTATTTCGCAGTTTATTTAGAACCTTGGACTTTAAAGGCACTTTACAGTTTATAAAGCACCGATTCATCTCTCAACTTGTTCAATTTTTCACAACAGCCCCCTGAGCCTATTCCTCATTATAAGTGACTTCCGAGTGTCTGAGCTTTGGTATCTGGCTCTAATATTGCTCTTCCTCCTACACATCTCCCTGGACTTCAAAGCCTGTTGTTTGTAAACATGTGGGGAAATCATGCAATTCTTCATTCTCTCTGGTAGACCCTTCTCTTCTTCAACACCCTCTCACTGTCTGAGAACTTGCTTTCCATCTTGGTTGTGGTGTAGTCTCATGCGCACACACACACACGGATGCACATTTATGCTTGTCCACTGGTCTATATTTTCAGGAGTCTTTTCTCCTGTTTCATGGTCTGTACGCCCCAGCGTGTCACTTTATCGGGGAAATAACTGGAGAGAGAGGGGAGGAGGGAACACCAGACAACTGTTTCAGGGACGCTGCCCCACATGTAAATGAATGTCCCCCAGGGAACACCACCTCTCTGGGAATTTTCGTTCACCTCCATATCCGAACACATCTCTTTTGATAAGAATCCCCACCCTCCAGCTGACTCCTCAGGGCAGCTCCCAGCAGAAAGCCACAGCCATCCCAGTGGATCAGGGATGATGATCAGTGACAGCCTAACAAACCCTAACTGCTCTAGATCCAGTTCTAGGGGAAGGGAGATTAGCTCTATCAGATTACTGATGGGAAGGTTGGGTTTGGACCTCTTGAATCCACTCTGGAGCTCATCACTAGTGACAGAGAATTGCAAGACTGGACCCAAAGGAGCCCTATGGGAGTTCACACAAGCCTGACCTGCCAACATGCTGAAGACCCTCAAACTCTCCCTGAGGCCTGAGCGGTTTGGCGAGTGGACTGGAATGACAATAAATAAATAAATGTGTATTTATTTGTCCTTGGAGCCTCACTAGGCTTATACAATGCAATGCTTGGGATCTAATGATACTTTTAATTTGAATATTTAATACCAAAACAGTGATTTTTCTCAATATATTTCAATATTAGGAAAAGTCAGTAGACTATTTCTGCTTAAAGACTATTCCTTTATTCTGTCCCCACAGCTATTTTATTCACACCTTATTGTGACAGCTCCCTAATTGGGTTTCCTAGCTTCCATCTCTTGCCTATTTATGCCAATTTTCTTTATAAAAGTCTCTGATCACCAAAAAATCTTTCAGTGGATCTCCAGGCTTAGGGAGGAGAGCCTAAATTCCTTACTTTGGGGTATAAGGGCCCCTAGAGTCTAGCCTCACTTTTTCCAGGGAGGCAGTATGTCTAGTGGTCAGGGGTTTGGACTTTGGGGTCAGACTTTGGGGTCAAACCTGGTTCCGCTGCTTGCTTGCTGTGTGACCTTGGGCAAATGACTATATACTTCTCTAAACCTTAGTTTCCTTACTAGAAACTATTTTAGTTGTAACACCTCATGTTTGTTGAGAGGATTAAGTGAGATAAATACCTGGAGAGTGCTCCGTGCAGGTACCTCAAATACTGATATATAAGGAAGATCCTAATCATATTATTTATCATCAGCATTACTTTTCAACCTTACCTTTCCCTGTTTAGTTGTAGCTGATTCCCTGTTCTTGCTTGTTTTCTTGCTCCACACATATGCTCACTTTATCATTTTCAGCTGTCCTCAGCCCCTTAAAAATTCTATTCCTGGGACTTCCCTGGCAGTCCAATGGCTGAGATTTCATACTTCCACTGCAGGGGGTGAGGGTTTGATCCCTGGCCTACGAACTAAGGTCCCATATGCTGCAAGATGTGACCCAAAATATACACAAAATTCCTGTCCTTAAACTCATTACCCATCCAAATTGTGTATATCCTTCAAAGCCCAGCTGGAATATCACCTACTCCTTGAAGCACTTGTGGCCCAACTTGGTGTCCCTCAAGGTTGCTCTCTCCTCTAAACTCTTACCACACATGTATTGCCTCTACTACTTACATAAAATTTTTGCAAGTTCACACAATTCTATTAAAATGTATACATCTATTTTGTCTCTTTGTTCTATTTCTAATTTTGATGACTTTTATATTGAATTACTTGCCTTTTTTTTTTCCTACCAAAAAACTTGCTTTAGGCTGTTCTGAACACCATATTTTTTCCCCCAACATTTTAGTTTGAAAATCTTCAACTACACAGAAAGTTGAAGTAACTGTGTAGTAACTGAATATCCTTATATTCACTACCTTATCTACAATTAACTTTGTATTACGCTTACTTTGTCCCATTCCTATCCATCCTTCTATACATACAACCATGCATCTCACATTTTTAATGCATTCCACAGTAGGTAGGAAACATCAGTGCCCTTCACAAATCGTGATACAAATTAGTTCCACCTGGTATGGATTTTGAGATGATTTAACTTATCCCCTCATTTTATAGATAAAAAACTTAAAGCCCTAAGATATGAAGCAATTAGTCTAACATCAGTCAGTCAATCAACAAACATATACCGATCATCTACTGTATGCCTGGTATTCTGCAAGGTCCTGGGAACATAGAAATGAATAAAACAGATAAAGGCTTTGCCATCATGGAGCTTACAGCTTAAGGGGGAAGATAGATGTTGGATAGATAGTTGTAAATGGTGAACTAATTAAGTACATGGGGATTCAGCTAAGTGGTGGGTTAGAAAAAGGATTCTGAGAGAAGTCATTACTTACCGTTCAGACCCTCACTGTTGGTAATTTCCAAAGGCTTTCATGCATGATAAGAGACACCTCACAAATTCCTCCAGAAGAGATCAGGTGCTGTAGGTAGTTGAAGGTGAAGCTTTCGTGGACAAGAAGACTCTCAGGGCCGTGGAGGCGTCAGCCTGAGCCCACTCAGTAAAGCTACAGTGTGGAAACACTGGCCTCCCAGCACTCAGGTCAGACTGCAGGAAGCACGTGAATTCAGGCAGAGGGACTCTAGACTCTCAGGAAGCCCCACGTATGGTGGGCTAAAAGAATTACCAATGTAAGGATTTCAGAGTGGCCTCCTGAGCTGGACTTGGTATCTATTTTTAGAGGTGTAACTTCTGAGTAGCCTGAGTACATGTGAGTGAAACATGATTTTTCCTTAGGAAATTTCTAGAAGATTCCCTCACGTTGAATGGTTTAAAGATTTCAGTTTCTCTTCCACATTTTTTCTACTGGGATCTATTTTACTGTTCTAAGGTAAAGAAATAGGTCCATTGCTTGTCTCAAGACAAGGATGTAGGGCAGAGATTTATCAAGGCCTGGTGTCTCATCTTTGGACTTCTGAAGCCAGTTGGCCCTAAGCTAAGTTCATAAATTAATTGCGGACACACCCAATAAGATCCTTTTTCCTAAAACTGCCATTTCAAAGAACATCATTATATCTGAAAGGGACTTGGTTTCTTGTCTTTTCTTTCTTGTTTCTTTTTAAAAATTTTATTTTGCATTTGTAAGTAGACCACATGTTGTTGTTTAGCCACTAAGTTGTGTCCAACTCTTTGTGACCCCATGGACTGCAGCATGCCAGGCTTCTGTTCTTTCACTATCTCCCAGAGTTTGCTCAAACTCATGTCCATTGAGTCAGTGATGCCAGTGATGCCATCCAACCGTCTCATCCTCTGTTGCCCCCTTTTCCTCTGTAGATAATCCTAAAATCTTGCTGAGTGAATGGTTATCATGAACAGAGAGGACTATGTTTTGTATTACTGTTTCCCAATTATTATTTATTAGTTGTTATTCCCAATTATTATTACCCCAGAGTGATCTCTGAATTCCTCCCGTGGGACACCCAGTCTAATAAAAAACAGTTTACCACTGGTCTAGGTCAACCCTGCTACTCAGTTTACAACATCTCTGATGATTGTTCACCCAGCCTGTCTTCAAATATAAGAGTTTAGACTTCCTGTTTAGTGGAATCTGAGCTAAGGGTATATTATAGCCATCATCAAAATACAGAAGTAGAAGCTGCTGATATCAAGATCTCCCTGGGATACCCAGGACAGGATCCTTCAAGCAACAGTCAGTATGCATGTGGGTCAAAGCACTTAGAGTAACAGGGTAGAGATGCAGTGTCAACCTCTGGGTCAAATCCAGCTTTCTGCAGCCCAGGGGAGGCAGGCAGGAGTCCTACCGAGCGTTCCTTGGAAAATGGGGTTGGGCTCTTTGGCAGCATCTTTATTCCTCACAATTGCTTTAAGCCTCGGGGCTGCTGGCTGTTTGAAATAGCATTTTAATTAAAACATTTACCCTAAGTGACAGGATCAGTCTCATGAAAGGTTGCAAAAACCAAGCGCAGAGAGTATTAAAAACGTGTTTCATATTGCCATTTCGCCACTGTGGCCGTCTCAGGCCTCTATCTTCTGTTTTGAAGTCCAAGACTTTAATAGATGAAGTCTCCTAGGATCACAAAATATGTGTCTCTTTGCCTCCATGAAAGGGAGCTTCTTAAACAACCAATAAACATTGGTTTATTGTGCCACATTAGAGGTGGCACTGTGGGAAGAGGGGTTCCTCATATCAGGTTCCACGTCTGAATGAACTGAGGAGAAGAAGGACTATATGTGACGAGTGATCGTGGATAAGCACAAACGGGAAGCTGGACTTCCTACTGGTGGTTGTCCAGAGCCTCCTGATATACCACTGGAGGGCTAAGCCAGAGTTCCCATTCCACCTGAGTCAGGTGTTACCATCTTCCAAACACCTAATACCTAACAAACAAACCCTCAAAGCCCAGGCTCATGAGAGAGAAGGGTGGAGAGAAAGGCAGAACTCTATATGAAAGGAAGTAATTTCTTTTAAAATATACTGTATTTAAATACAATATTCAAGTGAGCATAGGATTCCACACTCTACTGTGAGAAAGGGTGTGGCTGCTAGAAACCAAACTGGGAAGAAACAAAGAATCAAAGTTGGATTTTGGTAGAGGTATCCCAGCATGAGTAAAATGCCAGCAAGGCGCTGGCTGGGAGACTTTATATACTGAGCACAATACAAAGCAATGTTCTAACAAAACACTTGGTGAACCCTCAGAACATAGAGCTCAGGCCGTGAGACAGAACTCTGAAAGACAACACAAAACCTAGCAATCAATCTCTCTGCTTCTGAATTACGCTGACAGTGGCGGCGTTCTTCCAAACACAAATGATTGGTTATGGTAAGGTAGCAATAGGGTGCTGGCATAGGGTGGTTTCGGGTTGTCTGTGTGTGAATGGGAGTCAGTTGGGTCCCTGTTGCATAATTCCCATAGCTGGAGATTAACTGTATGTGCAGTTTCTGTCCCCAACAGATCAAAAGGTGAAGTCCCTTGAGTGGGATGAAGTGACAGTGGGTGGTGGCCCTGAAAGCAGGGGGCTCTGGGTGGTAACAGAACTGTATTCCATTCCCTGCACTTTTGCTGCTTCCACTTTATTCTAAACTCACCTCCATCAAGAATTTTTCTGGAGAGTTCCCTGGTGTACCTGTGGTTCAGACTTCACTTCCAATGCAGGAGATGAGGGTTCAATCCCTGATCAGGGAGCTAAGATTTCACATGCCTCACAGCCAAACAACCAAAACATAAAGTACAAGCAATGTTGTAACAAATTCAATAAAGACTTTACAGTTGGTCCACATCCAAAAAAAAAAAAAAAAAAATCTTTCTACTTGCTGGCATTCAGTCTAAATATGGGGCACAGAACCAGGACATTTGCTTTCTTCTTGAGAGCCGTAAAAATCTTTCAGAGAGAAACATCCACTTAAAAACCAGAATTTTAAAATCTAATTTCGATGTATATGTAGAATAATTAAATCTTGAAATTGGAAAGGATTTCAGAGGGTATCTAGCCCAAACTCACCTATCACCAACCCGGCATGGAGCAGTGTACGAGACTGGCAAAGTACAAACAGATATAGACAGAGAGGGAGATAGACGAGAGATAGCCCAGTCTTCAGGCGACCATCTTATTTAACGTATGCTTAGTCACATCCGACTCTCTGCGACCCCATGGACTGTATCTCCTTCCAGGTTCCTCTGTCCATGGGATTCTCCAGGTAAAAATATGGGACTGGGTAGCCATTCCCTTCTCCAGGGGATCTTCCCAGCCCAAGGATCAAACCCAGGCTTCCTGTGTTGCCGAAGTGCTCGTTATCATCTGAGCCACCAGGGAGCCTAACGTGGTGTGTGTGCTTAGTCGCTCAGTCATGTCTGACTCTTATTTAATGACAAACATCAAGGGCACACCCAATAAAATTGGGTTTAAGACAAGAGTGAATACAGTCACCATTATTGTTTAACCTGGTATTGGTGTGTTAGTCAGTGCTGTTAGAAAAGAGAAACCAACCAAAGGAGTAACAATTGGAAAAGAAGCATAAAATTATCTCTTTGGGGAAAAATCCAAGAGACTTGATGGAAAACTACAAATATTTAGAGAGCTTAGTTAAGAAGCAGGAGATGGTGTCTCCCCGCTGCCCCACCACCCCAACACACACACACTTTTAACACGGCACGTTTCTGTTTACTCTTTGTTTTATTCCATTAGTCTATTTTTAAATTTGTAGTCCAGTGCCACATCATTTTAATTACATTAACTTTACAATACGTTTTGATGGTGTTAGGAAAATCCCAGTCTTTTTTTCCTTTTCAAAGTCATCTTGACTGTTTTTTTTCTTGCATTTTTTTCCTGTTCAATATGAAACTTAGGGCCAAATGTCAGGTTCCATTAAAAAGTCTTTTGATGTTGTGATTGAGAAGGCCTTGAATTTGCCAAATATTTGTGGGAGAAGTGACATCTCTATGATAGAAGACGTCCCACTGTGTAGCATACATTGTCCCTCTAAGCCAGGCAGGCCTTCCCTGACCACCCTGTTTTAAATTGCATCCCTTCTCTTTTTTTATTGTATTAAAAATAATAATTTTTTAATTATTTTATGGTTGACTTACAATGTTGTATTAATTTCCTCAGTACAGTAGTGACTCAGTTATGTATATACTATAATATATGTATTATTTTTCATATTCTTTTCCATTATAATTTTTCACAAGATATTGAATATAGTTCCCTGTGCTATACAGTAGGACCTTGGTGTTTATCCATCATATATATAATATTTGCCTCTGCGGTCAGCAAGCAACAATTAGAACTGGACATGGAACAACAGACTGGTTCCAAATAGGAAAAGGAGTACGTCAAGGCTGTATATTGTCACCCTGCTTATTTAACTTCTATGTAGAGTACATCATGAGAAACGCTGGGCTGGAAGAAGCACAAGCTGGAATCAAGATTGTCGGGAGAAATATCAATCACCTCAGATATGCAGATGACACCACCCTTATGGCAGAAAGTGAAGAGGAACTAAACAGCCTCTTGATGAAAGTGAAAGAGGAGAGTGAAAAAGTTGGCTTAAAGCTCAACATTCAGAAAACGAAGATCATGGCATCCGGTCCCATCACTTCATGGCAAATAGATGGGGAAACAGTGGAAACAGTGTCAGACTTTATTTTTTTGGGCTCCAAAATCACTGCAGATGGTGACTGCAGCCATGAAATTAAAAGACGCTTACTCCTTGGAAGGAAAGTTATGACCAACCTAGATAGCATATTCAAAAGCAGAGACATTACTTTGCCAACAAAGGTCTGTCTAGTCAAGGCTAGTCAAGGTTTTTCCAGTGGTCATGTATGGATGTAAAAGTTGGACTGTGAAGAAAGCTGAGCGCCAAAGAATTGATGCTTTTGAACTGTGGTGTTGAAGACTCTTGAGAGTCCCTTGGACTGCAAGGAGATCCAACCAGTCCATTCTAAAGGAGATCAATCCTGGGTGTTCTTTGGAAGGAATGATGCTAAAGCTGAAACTCCAACACTTTGGCCACCTCATGTGAAGAGTTGACTCATTGGAAAAGACTCTGATGCTGGGAGAGATTGGGGGCAGGAGGAGAAGGGGACGACAGAGGATGAGATGGCTGGATGGCATCACCAACTTGATGGACATGAGTTTGGGTGAACTCCAGGAGTTGGTGATGGACAGGGAGGCCTGGCGTGCTGTGATTCATGGGGTCGAAAAGAGTTGGACATGACTGAGCAACTGAACTGAACTGAACTGAACTGAATCCCAATCTCCTAACCCTTCCCTCCTCTACCCACCTGCTCCCCTTCGGCAAGTACAAGTCTGTTCTGTATGTCTATGAGTCTGTTTTTGTTTCAAAGATGTGCTGATTTGTATAATATTTTAGATTCCACATGTAAGTGATATCATATGGTATTCAATGTCTTTCTCTTTCTGAGTTACTTTGTTCATGTATAATAATCTCTAGTTCAATCCATGTTGCTGCAAACTGCATTATTTCATTTTGTTTATGGCTGAGTAATATTCCATTGTCGGAGAAGGCAATGGCACCCCACTCCAGTACTCTTGCCTGGTGAATCCCATGGACGGAGGAGCCTAGTGGGCTGCAATCCATGGGGTCACTAAGAGTCAGACACGACTGAGCAACTTCACTTTCACTTCTCACTTTCATGCATTGGAGAAGGAAATGGCAACCCACTCCAGTGTTCTTGCCTGGAGAATCCCAGGGACGGGCGAGCCTGGTGGGCTGCCGTCTATGGGGTCACACAGAGTCAGACACGACTGAAGCGACTTAGCAGCAGCAGCAGCAGCAGTATTCCATTGTACATACAGTGTATGTGATGGGTATGTATGTATCTTTATCCATTCATCTGTCAGTGAACACTGAAGTTGTCTCCATGTCTTGACTATTCTAAATGGTGCTGTTATGAACGTAGGTGCATTCCTTTTTGGTAGGTTTATTCCTATGTATTTTATCATAAATCTCTGGAGGTCTGTTTCTAAAATCTCTATTATATTTTATCAGTATGAAAGTGAAAGTGAAAGTTAAGTCACTCAGTCGCGTCTGACTCTTTGTGACCCCGTGGACTGTAGCCCACCAGGCTCCTCTGCCCATGGGATTCTCCAGGCAAGAGTATTGGAGTGGGTTGCCATTTCAGTATATCCTTTTGTAAATACCACATTGTCTGAATTATTGGAGCTTTATAGTGAACCTTGTCATCAAGTAGCTTTACCCTCCAGCATTTGTCTTCATCAGAACTATTCTTACTATTCTTCACCTTGTCGATTTCCACAAAAAGCCTTCTTTTTAATTAGAATTGTATCAACTACTGAAGAACTGACATGTTAATAACACTGAACCCACCGACCCATGAACGTGGTATATCCCTCTATTATTTAGGTCTTCTCTAATTCCTCTAAGTAAAGTTTTGGACTCTTCTGTGTCGGCTCTTCCACATATTTTGCTAGTTTTTCTTCCTGGATATCTGATTTTTTTCATGTTATAAATATGTATTTATAAATACATGTTAAAATAATCATTTAAAATTTTGTTGTCTATTTTATTTCTGGTGTCTGGAAATACAATGGATATTTTTGTATTGTACGCTGATCTAGTATCTAGCAATTTAGTGTTTTGTCTGTAGATTATTTTGGATTCTGGATGTGCAGTCATGTCATTTGTGGATGATGACAGTTTCATTTCTTTTATTCCAATCCTTACATCTTTTTTTTCTTTCTGGCCTTATTATGTAGCTAGGACTTCCAGTATGTTGGCTGACATGTGATAGCAGATATTCTTGTGTTGTTCCTGATTTTAAGAGAAAGGCTTTCAATATTTCTTCATTAAATATATTTGCTGTGTCTTTTCTTATTTGGTTGGTTGTGTGTGTGCATGCTGAGTTGCTTCACTCACGTCTGACTCTTTGTGACCCTGTGGACTATAACCCGCCAAGCTCCTCTGTCCATGGATTTCTCCAGGCAAGAATACTGGAGTGGGTTGCCATTTCCTTCTCCAGGGGATCTTCCCAACCCAGGGATTGAACCCAGGTGTCCCGCATTGCAGGCAGATTCTTTATCATCTGAGTCACCTGGGATCTAGATTCTAGATAAACAGATTTTAAATTCAGTAGGTCTTTGTAGATAAGGATGTGATCAAGGAATCTGGTTTTTACAATCACTCCTCTAAAGATTCTGCTGGTAGCCAGGTTTGAAAACTACTCTCTTAGGGAAGTCTTGGGAGTTTGAATTTTACATGCTGAATTTTAAAAAGTCACAGCTAAGTTTCTACTAACATCTATATTCCTTTACAATAACAGAATTTATATTCTCTCTGTATTTTTTGCAAAGGACTTTTATGTAATTTCATCATTTGACCCTCACAAAGTCCTATATTATCCATGTTATAAATTAAGTCTAAAGTAAATAGGAAAGAAAAACTAATTTTTTTGTATTCCTTCCAAATACTGTGCCAAGTGGTTTAACTTGACTCATCTCGTTTACTTTTTACAACAGACCTTCATAAAATATTCTTGCCCTCAAAGACCTTACTTATGCTACTTGCCAGAGGACTTGTAACTAATAAGTACTGAATTGGAATTTAAGGCAGTGAAATGGTTGGGAGTTTGGGCTCCAGAATCAGTATGCTGCTGCTTCTGCTAAGTCACTTCATTCGTGTTCGACTCTGTGCGACCCCATAGACGGCAGCCCACTAGGCTCCCCCGTCCCTGGGATTCTCCAGGCAAGAGTACTGGAGTGGGGTGCCATTGCCTTCTCCGCCAGGATCAGTATACTTGGGTTCATTTCCTGATTTTGTCAATTGTAAGCTGTGTATACTTGGGCAAAGTTACTTGAGCTTCACAATCCTCAGCGTCCTCATCTATATATACATGAGTAATAATAATAATACCTACTTCACAGATTAATTTATTATGAAGATTCAGTAAAACACACAAAGAGCTTAGTACACTGCCAGGCACCTGGTAAACCCTCATAAATGCTAGCAGTGTTTATTATTATGTTTTACTCCAAAGCCCATACTTACTCCATCATGCCAACATCTCCATAAAAGAATGTGATGAAGAAAAAAAAATACATAATACCCAGTGGCTCATTATTTATTATTTTTACCTCTAAAGTCCTAAATTATATAACTTCCTATTCAGTAAGAATTTCATAGATATACTTCACAAATTTCCAATTGATAGCATCTGAGCTAACATGTTTGATGCTTTGTCTTACATGGTTGTATATAGTTTCATGGTGAATATTCCGCCCCCTTTCATGCCCCCACCAGCTGAATCCGCATTATTTCTGTAAGCTTTTGGAAGCTAGAACTAAGTTTTGCCCCTATATAATAGTACTATGAAATCATTAAAGGATGTTATCACAGTTTGCTTTCTACGATAATAATCTATATACCTATCTATCGTAAAAGACATCCCAGGGCTGCTGCAGCTGCTGCTAAGTCACTTCAGTTGTGTCTGACTCTGTGCGACCCCATAGACAGCAGCCCACCAGGCTCCTCTGTCCCTGGGATTCTCCAGGCAAGAACGCTGGAGTGGGTTGCCATTTCCTCCTCCAATGCATGAAAGTGAAAAGTGAAAGTGAAGTCGCTCAGTCGTGCCCGACTCTTAGCGACCCCATGGACTGCAGCCCACCAGGCTCCTTTGCACATGGGATTTTCCAGGCAAGACCATGTCTAATTCAACTTCGTATTTCCTTGGTGTTTAGTAAAACTTTGTATTGTTTAAATATAACTATTAACTGAATGTTACTATAATCTACTATAATCTTTAGAAAACATTTAGAAATAAATTTTATTGAAGTATAGTTACACACAATAAAATCTACTCATTTTTAAAGGATACACAGTTTGATGAGATTTGGCAAATGTATACTCTCATGTAACTCTCCCCTAGTCAGAGTAGAGAACATTTCTATCACCCCAAAAGCTCCCTCATGTCCTTTGCAGTCAATTCCTGCTTTGTTACCAGCATCCACCCACCCCCAGGCTATAGGCGACCCCTGATCTGATTTCTATCACTAAAGATTTGTTTTATCTGCTCTAGAATTCCACTAAATGGAATCACATAGTGAATACTCTTTTGTATCTGATTTCCTTTGGTTTTTATAATGTTTTTGAAATCATTCATGTTGCATATACCAGTAGTTTTCTCCTTTCTGAGTCATAGTTCTGAACGGCTTATCCACTCATCTGTTGATGGACATTTGAGCTCTTTAGTTTGGGAGTATTATAAATGAAAGTGCCATAAGCATCCATTTCCAAGTCTTTGTGCGGTTCCTGTTTTTACTTTTCTTGAGGAGTATCTAGGAATGAAATTTCTGGGTCAGATGGTAAGAATACATTGACTTTATAGAAGACTGACAAATAGCTTTCCAAAGTGGTAGAACTATATTACACTCCCTCCAGCAATGTGTAGCAGTCCTTAGGTGTTCTATTCTCGCTAAAACTTGACAGTATGTATTTTTCGTTTTAGCCATTTTAGAATATATAGTGGGATTTCCTGGTGGCTCAGAGGGTTAAGAGTCTGACTGCAATGTGGGAGACCTGAGTTCAATCCCTGGGTCAGGAAGATCCCCTGGAGAAAAAAAATGACAACCCACTCCAGTATTCTTGCCTGGAAAATCCCATGGACAGAGGAGCCTGGTGGGCTACAGTATCCTTGCCTGGAAAATCCCGTGGATGGAGGAGGAGCCTGGCAGGCTACAGTCCATAGGGTCACAGAGAGTCGGACAGGACTGAGCAACTTCACTTTCACTTTCAGAGTGTATGGGCTTCCCTTGTGGCTCAGCTGGTAAAGAATCCACCTGCAATGCGTGAGACCTGGGTTCAGTCCCTGGCTTGGGAAGATCCCTTGGAGAAGGGAAAGGCTACCCACTCCAGTATCCTGGCCTGGAGAATTCCATGGGCTGTAGTCCATGGGGCCCAAAGAAAGGGAAAGTGAAAGTCGCTCAGCCATGTCCAGCTCTTTGCAACCCCATGGACTGTAGCCTACCAGGCTCCTCCGTCCATGGGATTTTCCAGGCAAGAGTGCTGGAGTGCCTTACTGTGGTGTTAAGTTGCATTTCCCTAGTGCCTCTATTAAGTATCTCTTGTATATCCTTTTTTGGTGAAGTATCTATTCAAATCTTTTGCCCACTTAAAAATAAGTTTCTTTGTCTTCATAATATGTATAGTTTCTTTATATTTTCTGCATATAAGTCTCTTGTCAGTTAAATGTTTTTTCTTCCATTCTGTGACTTTTTTTTTTTCATTTTCTTAGTGGTATTCTTCTAAGAGTAGATTGCAATTTTGATGAAACCAAACTTATGTTTATTTTTCTTTCACTGTTAGTTCTTTTTTTTTTTTTTTGCATCTTACAGAAGAGATCTTTGCTTATCCTAAAGTTTTGAAGATTTTTCTCCTAAATGTTTTTCTAGAGTTTTACAATTTTTGATTTTACACAAAGGTTTATGACACATTTCAAGCTAGCTTTGTGAGATGAAGGTGGAGGCTTGTTTCTTTCCAGTTCTTCCAGGACCATTGGTTGAGAAGACTTTTCTATCTGAAATATTTTGTTGAAATTAATTAAATTATTTATGATTGGGCTTCCTAGGTGGTTCAGTGGTAAAGAATCCACCTGCCAATGCAGGAGACGCTGGTTTGATCTCTGGGTCAGGAAGATCCCCTGGAGAAGAAAATGGCAACCCACTCCAGTACTCTTGCCTGGGAAATTCCATGGACAGAGGGCCCTTGAGGGCTACACTCCATGGAGTCGCAGAGTTATACATAATTTAGCAACTAAGTAACAACAACATATATAAACACACACATATATTTTTATTGCACTTTGTGTTATTGTGCTTTGTAGATACTATGTGTTGTGTTGTGTTGTGTTGTGTTTTATAAATGGAAGGTTTGTGGTAGCCTTGTGTGGAGCAAGACTATTGGAGCCATGTTTCCAATAGTATTTGCTCACTTTGTGTCTGTGTCATATTGTGGCAATACTCGCAATATTTCAAACTCTCTACCAGCAAAATGATTATGACTCACTAAACCTCAGATAATGGTCAGCATTTTCTAGCAATAAATTTTTAATATTTTAAAATTAAGGTAGATATGTTTTTTTTGTAGACATAATGCTATTATACACCTAACAGACTATAGCATAGCATAAACATAACTTTTGTATGCACTGGGAAACTGAAAAATTTTTGTGACTCACTTTGCTGCAATATTCCCTTTTTGATGGTCTAGAACCAAACTGACAGTATCTCTGAGGTCTGCCTGTACGAACAATGGATTATTATTCAGCCACAGAAAGAAATGGAGTTCTGATACTCTATGTCATCCATTTCAGCATGAATGAAACTTGAAAACATTGTGAAAAAGAGCCAGATACAAAAGGACAAATAGTGTATGATCCCACTTACTTGAAATAACTGGAGTAGGCTAACTCACAGAGACCAAAGTAGAATAGAAGAAACCATGGACTGACGGGTGAATGACAGGAAATTATTTCTCTTATTGAAATATAGTTGATTTACAATATTATGTTAGTTTCAGCAAAGTGATTTAGTTATATCTAACAACAGACTGGTTCCAAATAGGAAAAGGAGTACGTCAAGGCTGTATATTGTCACCCTGCTTATTTAACTTGTATGCAGAGTACATCATGAGAAACGCTGGGCTGGAAGAAGCACAAGCTGGAATCAAGATTGTCGGGAGAAATATCAATCACCTCAGATATGCAGAGGACACCACCCTTATGGCAGAAAGTGAAGAGGAACTAAACAGCCTCTTGATGAAAGTGAAAGAGGAGAGTGAAAAAGTTGGCTTAAAGCTCAACATTCAGAAAACAAAGATCACGGCATCTGGTCCCATTACTTCATGGGAATTAGATGGGGAAACAGTGGAAACAGTGTCAGACTTTATATTTTGGGCTCCAAAATGACTGCAGATGGTGACTACAGCCATGAAATTAAAAGACGCTTACTCCTTGGAAGAAAAGTTATGACCAACCTAGATAGCATGTTGAAAAACAGAGACATCACTTTGCCAACAAAGGTCCATTTAGTCAAGGCTATGGTTTTTCCTGTCGTCACATATGGATGCGAGAGTTGGACTGTGAAGAAAGCTGAGAGCCGAAGAATTGATGCTTTTGAACTGTGGTGTTGGAGAAGACTCTTGAGAGTCCCTTGGTCTGCAAGGAGATCCAACCAGTCCATTCTGAAGGAGATCAGCCCTGGGATTTCTTTGGAAGGAATGATGCTAAAGCTGAAACTCCAGTCCTTTGGCCACCTCATGCAAAGAGTTGACTCATTGGAAAAGACTCTGATGCTGGGAAGGATTGGGGGAAGGAGGAGAAGGGGATGACAGAGGATGAGATGGCTGGATGGCATCACCGACTCGATGGACATGAGTTTGAGTGAACTGCGGGAGATAGTGATGGACAGGGAGGCCTGGCGTGCTGCGATTCATGGGGTCGCAAAGTGTCAGACACGACTGAGTGACTGAACTGAACTGATGTCTATTTCAGATTATTTCCATTATAGTTTATTATAAGATATTGAACATAGTCCCCTGTACCATAAGTTAATCCTTGTTGCTTATCTATTTTATGTATAGTAGTTTGTATTTGTTAATCCCATACTCCTAATTCACCCCTCCCCTTCCCTTTCCCTTCAACCACAAGTTTGTTTTCTGTGTCTGTGAATCTGTTTCTGTTTTGTGTATAGATTCATTTGTATTATTTTTTAGAGTCCCCATATAAGTGGTAGCGTATAATATTTGTATAGTAGTATAATATTTGTATTTCTCTTTCTGACCTAACTTTACTTGGGGTGGTATTTCCTAGGTCCATCCATGTTGGTACTAATGTTTCATTCTTTCTTTATGTCCAAGTAATATTCCATTGGATTAATATATACCACATCTCCTTAAGCCGATCATCTGTTGATGGATGCTTGGGTTGTTTGCATGTCTTATATGCTGCTTTGAACCTTGGGGGTGCATGTATCTTTTCAAATTACAGTTTTCGTATTTGCTGGATATATGGTCAGAAATGGGATTGCTAGATCATATGTAGGCCTATTTTTAGTTTATTACAGACCTTCCATATTGTTTTCCAAAAAAACAATATGGAAAAGTTGGCTGCACCAATCTACCTTCGCACCAACAGCGTAGGAGGACTCCCTTTTCTCCACATCTTCTTCAGTATTTATTATTTGTAGACTTTTTAATGATGGCCATTCTGACTGGTGTGAGGTGGTACCTTATTGTAGTTTTGCTTTGCATTTCTCTAATAAGTAGCAATGTAGAGCATCTTTTCATGTGCCTGTTGGCCATCTGTATGTCTTCTGTGGAGAGATGTCTATTTAGGTCAAAAAAAATCTATTTTTTGATTTTTTTTATTGAGTTTTATGCACTGTTTGTATATTTTGGAATTAAGCCCTTGTCAGTTGCATCATTTGCAAATACTTTCTCCCATCTCATAGGTTGTCTTTTTGTTTTGTTGCTGTTTTCCTTTGCTATGCTAAAACTTTAAAGTTTTATTTGGTCCCATTTGTTTATTTTTGCTCTTATTTCTTTTGCCTTGGGAGATTGATTTAAGAAAATATTGATCTGATTTAAGTCCAGGAATGCTGTTTTGCCTGTGTTCTCTTCTAGGAGTTTTATGGTATCAAGTCTTTTATTTAGATTTTTAAACCATTTTGATTCTATTTTTTTATATGGTGTAAGAGAAGGTAGTCTAATTTCATTGATTAACATGTAACTGTCCATCTTTCCCAGCATCACTTACTGAAGAGACCATCTTTTATTCATTGTATATTCTTATCACCTTTGTTATAGATTAATTAACCATAGGTATGTGGGTTTATTTCTGGTCTCTGTATTGTATTCCATTAATCTGTATGCCTGTTTTCGTGCCAATACCACCCTATTTTGATTACTGTTGCTTTGCAGTATTATGTGAAGTCTGGGAGTATTATGCCAGGCAATTCTTATTTCATGGGCATGGAGTTTCTGTTTTAGACGATGAATTATTTTGGAAATAGATAGTGGTGATGTTTGCACAACATTGTGGGTATAATTGATGCCGCTGAACTTAAAATGGTTAAAAAGACAAATTTATGTTCACATATATATATACATACACATTATAGATAGATATATATAGGCACAATAAAAAAATTAAAAAATATTCCATTCCTCCCTCCTGCCTATACTTTTAAAATTCTGTATATTATAAACACTCAATACCTTGTTGTTATTTTCCCTTCAAACAGTAAATTATTTTTTGAAAGAAATAAAAAAGAAAAAATCTTTTAAATTTGCCCACACATTTGTTATGTCTGAGACTCACCATTCCTTTGTCTAGATCCAGATTTCCCTCTGATGTTGTTAGCCTTCATCCTGAAGTGCTTCCTTTAGAACTTTTTGCAGTGCTAGGCTGTTGCTGCTGAATTCTCCCAGGTTCTATTTGCTTGACAATGTCATTATTTCACCTTTAGTTTTTAAGACTATTTTCACTTGGAATATTGGAAAATTTTCTTTCAGCATTTAAAAATCATCTAGTTTGTGTGGTTTCTGAAAAGAAGTTAAAAGTCATTATCTTTGTTTCCTCTAAATTAAAATGTGTGTTTTTCCCTCTGTCTACTTTTAAGATTTTCTCTTTATAACTTGTTTTCAGCAATTTGATCATGAAGTGTCTTGATGTACTTTTCTTTGTATTTATTTTGCTTGGAATTCATTGAATGTGTTTGATTCATGGGTTCATAGGTTGGTTTTGTTTTGTATTTAATTTGAGGGAAAAGAGAAAGTGTTAGTCGCTCAGTCGCGTCTGACTCTTTGTGACAGCACAGACTGTGGCCCTTAAAGCTCCTCTGTCCATGGAATTCGCCGGGCACGAATACTGGAGTGGGTTCTCATTCCCTTCTCCAAGGGATCTCCCTGATCCAGGGATCGAACCTGGGTCTCCTGCATTGCCAGCAGATTCTTTACCCTCTGAGCCACCAGGCAAGCCCAATTTGAGGGAAATTTGGCCTTCATTTCTCCATTTTTTTTCCTGCCTCTCCTCCTTCTTGGACTTTTGTTACATTCATGTTTGACCACTTAATTTTGTCACACAAGTCACAAAGCCTCTATCTTTTTCCAAATCTTTTTTTCTTTTATACCTGGCCTTTATAGTTTCTATTATCTATGGCTTCAAGTTCCCTGATCTTCCATCACACGTTCTTAATTACTATTATTCTCATTTTTCATTTCAGATATTGTATTTTTCAGCTCTAGAATGCCTATTCAGTCCTTTTACACATCTTAATTTCACCCTTCATTGTGTTCATGTTTTTATTCAAACCCTTCAATATTTGTGTTAGCTTTCAAAGTTCTTGTCTGATATTAACACCATCTCTGTCATTTTTAGAACTGTCTTTGCTGACTAATTTTTAATCATGCCTATGGATCACATTTCCTGTTTCTTCACAAGTCTAACAACTTTTTCTTGGATAGTGGATATTGTGATGTTTTGTGTTGATTGTTTGAATTTTGCTATCTTCCTTCAAAGAGTATTATGGGCTTTCGGCAGGCAGTTAAAATACGTAGAGATGAATTTGGCCTTTTCAAGGCTTGCTTTTTAAGTTTTGCTATGTATGTGTGGGACAACCTTAACTTATAGTTAGTTTAGCCTCATTTCTAAGGTATGGTCTTTCGGGGGTGCGTGCTGAGTGATCCAGGTGCTTAAGGGGGTCCACACTTGAATGTCTCCTAGCATTGTATGACCTCTGTGAACTGTGCTCCCTGCTGCTCATGTTTTCCCTGGTAATTGTTATACATCATTGTTATTAGCCCTGCTTTGTGGTCTCATTCTATGCATGCTCTTATTCAGGCTCAAACAACTTCTGAAGCTTTTTCTCAGTGTAGCTCCCACCTCACTATTACTCTAGCCCATAAACTCCAGGATCTTCAGCCTCCCAGAACCCCAGTCCCTGTCTCTTCTCTTAGCAAGACCTACATGTTCTGCTTCTGTCCCCCTTCCCTATACTGAACTCCAGAAAGTGCAGTGGCTCACTGGGGTGCACATATGCCTAACCCCTTTTGTCTGTCTTCTCCTGAGGACAGCAGTGCTATGCTCTCTATTGTCTGCTGTCTGGAAAACAATTGTTTCATAAATTTTGTTCAGTTTTTTCGTTGTCTAGCTGGAGAGCAAGTCTGGTACTAGTTATTCCATCACAGCTAGAAGCAGAACTCCAATCTGCATTTCAGTCTCATGGAAAAATAATAGCTTATAGCTGTGTTCCGACTCAAGGTTAAATAGGGATGAGTGAAATATAGTAAAATAAATCACCAATTGTGTAATCAGGTACCCTATAGCTTGGAGAAACTTTAAGTTTTCACTTTAAAGTAGAATGCTTTAAGTTATATTACCAGTTTAATTTAAGGTTCATTCTTTCTCCCAGGCCATGCGTATTTCTTGACATTATCCCTTCACAACCGGCCTTTAGTTGATCTTCAAAACAAAAGAAATCTAACTCTAGTGACACTAGCTGTCTTCTGTGATTCCTAACATAAAATTAGGAAAACTTGAGTATATTCTGTATATGCCTTCAATTACTGAGGTGCAAATAATAAGCTCCAATTTGCTTCAAGGTTACTGGAATTAAGTCATCCAACCATATTCTTGAGGTCAAGTATACTAACATTTGTATACAGTTTCATAAAGAAAATAAAATCTTTATAAGATATGGATGTGTAAGATCTGCTTTTGAGATTATGTCCAATTTTGTCGATTTAGTTGGCAAAGCGGTTGCCAGGGTATAATGTGTTACACTTTTCACACTGTGAGTCAGTGTGTTCGCTAGAAATGCCATATAAGCCTGAAGGCTTATCTGAGGACAAAGGACGATGAGGGGAGGAGAGAGACGGAATGGATCCATTTTGAGGTGCTGAGGATTAGAAGACTCCTCAGATCCCTAGGAGATCCATGTTTACTGCACCAGCCTTCAGAGTAACCAAGACGCGGAAACAACCTACATGCCCTTCCACGGACGAGTGGATAAGGAAGATGTGCCACATGCACACAATGAGACACGATCCAGCCCCCAAAGCGAGGGAAACATGGATGGACCTCGAGGACATCATGCTAAGTGAAGTAAGCCAGTCGCAGAAAGACAAACACCTCGTGGTTCCACTCATGAAAAATCTAAAATAGTCAAATGTGTAGAATCAGAGTGGAATGGTGGTTGGCAGAGGCTCGAGGTGGGGGAAACGGGGAGCTACTAATCAATGGGCTAAACAAGACAGTATGTTCTAGAGATCTATGCAGCCTTGTACCTAGAGTCCACAGAGCTGCATTGTATGCTGAAAAATTTAAATGGGTAGATCTCACGTTAAGTTCTTGCCACCATGTGTGTGCTCAGTTGCTCAGTCGTGTTTGACTCTTTGCGACCCCATGGACTGTAGCCCACCAGGTTCCTCTGTCCATGGGATTCTCCAGGCAAGAATATTGGATTGGGTTGCCATTTCCTACTGCCATAAGAATTAAATTACAAAAAAAAAAGGATTGCTGATTGTGTTCATGATATAAAGATCTTACAAAAATGTTAAAAAATCAAGGTTAAAAAAAGACTGAAGTCCAGTTCTTTAATGACTTTCAGGTTTTTAGCACATGCCTGGTGCTTTGACTTTATGAATGGAAAAAGGTGGCATGTATCCACTGGCTTAATCTAAGGTGTCAACAATCCCTCTCTGAAGCTATTGAAATAAGAGGAGTGCCCACAATTACTAAAGATCTTCCGGTGATAAAAGAGAAATTGCATAAACTCCTGGCTCCATGCATGAGAATGATTCAGCGTTTCATAAAAAAAAAAAAAAATACTTTCATTGACTTTCCAGTTAGGTTAATTTTCAGGAATACTTTCTCCTCATACTTAACCGTTGAAATGCAACAACTTCTCACTGCCCCCCAGGTCGCAGGCATACAGCCTCTGAAAGCTGGTCCGAAATCTGCTTTTACTGTGTCTTCTTTATAAGACAGGAAAGAGACTGGCTGAATGGCTGAGCCGGAGCAGAAGTCTACCTGCTGGCAGGAAATTTTCTTAAGCCATGTAAGCAAGGACAAGATGACTGATGAGGCAAAGAGCATGCTCCAAACCTGCAATCGACCTGCAAGAATCAGTACCTGGCCTCGTGCTTATCAAGTGCACTCCCCAGGGGACCTGATTAAGGAAGGAAAGAAATAGGATACAGAGCCACTGCCACAGACACGTGGTGGGAACATCTACCTAACAAAGCTCTTGTTGAAGCCATGCCTAGTGAGCTTCAGATCCTCCAGAGAAGGGGGTGGAGTCTGAACAGCCATGAGTAAGCAGTCAAGCTTTTAAACCATCAACTACATGCTGGAAGGAAATTTTCCTGAAATCTGTTTTGGCTTTATAAACAAAATGTAAGGAATAGTGCTTTCTTGATGATCTGATCATCAGAGTGATGGACTGTGTGATAGGACGATGCCATCAGGCATAGTGAGACGCTAGGATCCGTTTTCTCTACGACACTAACTGATTCTGGACGCCTTGCCCTTTAAGTTGTTGTTGTTGTTGTTGTTGTTTTCCTCCTTCGTGTCATTTTTCTTTGGCTCCTATCTCACAGGTACACTGTCAGCGGTTACAATGTCCTGTTATCAAGACGTTTTTAATTCTCTTCTGCATGTGTCAGTTCTCATCGAATGTGGGCGTAGATGACGTATTGCCAGGTTTCTTGTGCAGAGACTCCTGTGAATCAGGTTCGTTATCTGTGGTGCATAGACTTGGTGACCTTTAGTGCAGGACCCAAGTCCTCCTTCCCCCAGCTGAGGACTACGTCCCCCAGTAGCTGACAGCACTGACTGCTGAAAGCTTACAGTCGAGTTTCTCTCTGGGCATTGCCCTCAGCCCTGGGCAGCTGCTTCACCCCAGGTTACGCTCTCTCCCAGGTGCCGCTTACATCCAGTACATGGGCTTGTACAAAGACCCAATCTTCTCGTTTTGACTTGAGGCAGCTTTGAAAGGCCACCCCAGCTCCAGAACTTTTGGCAGGATTGGCTGAAGCTTTGTTGCAGCTTCTTCACAGCTCGACTTCTCCTCATACGCAGTCCTGCTTCCCTCACTGCCTTCCAGGGCTTGCTGCTGAGAAGATCCCGGCTGACCCTCCTGCAGGCAGATCTCCACCTCCAGGTCTGTGTCCCAGGGAACCTCCACTAAGGCAGGTGGTGTGACCTCAGCCCTGCCGGTGTCCTTCACAGCAGTGGTACCTGTGTGTCTTAGGACAGGTCTTCCCTCTTGCCCCATTTTGCTCCCAGTTCTTGATTTCCATGTTTTCCATAGAATTTCTTCTTTGTGTGGAGATTTTGAAGTTGACTAGTGGAGGTTATAAAAATGAGGTTTCCAAATAGATTAGATTATAGGCTAACATTTATTCAGAGAACCACCTTTATTGAAGAGGTCTCCACTGGTAGACTGAAGTGTCAAGGATTTTTTTTAATGTTATTTTATCTCTTCAATGTTTGAAACGTTTATTTGGACCATCCTCTATGTTTTCTTAACTCTTTTAAACCAAAGTTGATGGTCCAAAACAAAAGATTATTTATGGACACATATTTTCCCACTGTTGGTATTTGCTGTTCAGATGCTAAGTCATGTCTGACTCTTTCGTGACCCCATGGACTGCAGCACACCAAGCTTCCTTTTCCTTCACTATCTCCAGGAGCTTGCTCAAACTCATGTCCATTGAACTGGTAATGCCATCCAACCATCTCACCCTCTGTTGCCCCCTTCTCTTCTTGCCCTCTTTCCAGAATCAGGGTCTTTCCCAATGAGTTGGCTCTTTGCATTTCCTGCTGTGGCTTTCTTCAAATTCCCTAGCTCTCATATTCTTGCTGGTAACATTTAGACAAGTATTATATACCTTCATTCTTTTCTTTAAGATCTTTGTTCTATTGTTTTGATAGCTTGCTCTAATTATCTCCCTACCCATTAATTTTTTTAATTGAGGTATAATTGACAATCCTACCCCATTGATTCTACCTGGAAGTTTCTAATTTTATTTAAATAGCCTGTTTAACCAAGTGGAATTCAGAGACTGGAAAAGCCATTGAGAAAATGCTAAGTATGCTAATATAGTACAAATTTTTATTTACTTAAATCACATATAAACAAAAATGTGTTACTGATCAAACCTGGCATCCTCTAAACGGATGTCCCCTGTTTTACAGACTAATAGACACCGAAGGACCTCAGAGATCATCTAGTGCAAGCGCCTCGTTCTGTGGAGGCCCCAGGGTGAGGCGACAAGCACCAGAATGTGAAGTTAGATCCCTCATCTGTCAATTCAGAAACCGTACTTCTTCACCACAGTTACCACTGAATTCCTTTTTCTTTCTCTCTAACTCCTTCCATGAACCCAGGACATTCTCTTGACTCAGTACTTTAGATACCACAGTTATTTTAACTTCATTATCCTTTGAACCTCAAGTGGGTTTCTGGCATTCCTTTTTCCTAATTCAGTTATGCAATCCATCAGCAGAATTTAACCAACACAAATTAGTTGGGGTGAGAAAATATTTAGGCACTTTCATCCAATACTAGGGCTTTTTGTTTTTTAAAAAATAACCTTATGAGACTCTTTTTTTTTTTTCCTTTTAATCTGTGCCTGTTGACTCAGAGAACCAAGGACCCCAAGTGGCCCGTTTGTATGGGCTGCTAAAATACCAAAGACTGGGTGGTTTATTAAAAACAGAAATTTCTTTCACAGTGTTAAGAGGTTGGAAGTCCAAATCATGGCATTGGAAGACTCAGTGTCTGGTGAAGGCCTGCATCCTGGCTTATAGACAAAACCTCTTCACCATGTTCTCACGTGGTGGTCCGGGGCAAATATGTGTTCTTCGGCCACTTTTTAAAGGGCACTAATCCACTTTCTAGTAGATTTCCAGCCTCTTAATCACCTCCCAGAGATCCCACCTCCTAATACCGTGACCTTGGGGATTAGGTTTCAATATATGAATTTTGGAGGGACACAAACATTCAGACCATAGCAGATATGACTAATACAAAACTCAGTGTTATGAGCTGTATGATGTCCCCTCAAAATTCATATGTTGAGAACCTAAGTCTCAACACCTCAGAATATGACTGTATCTTGAGATAAGTTCATTAAAGAGGTAACTACATTAAAATAGAGATGAGACTTTTTTGGAAGCTGTGAAAGAAAGTGAAAAGTGAAAAGTGTTAGTCACTCAGTTGTGTCCAACTCTTTGTGACCCCATGGACTGTAGCCTGCCAGGCTCCTCTGTCCATGGGATTTCCCAGGCAAGAATATTGCAGTGATGAGTTGCCATTTCCTTCTCCAGGGGATCTTCCCCACCCAGGGATTGAACCCATGTCTCCTTCATTTCAGGGATATTCTTTTACCATCTGAGCCATCAGGGAAGCCCTTTGTAAGCTCTACTTGAACCCTATGTTGGAGAAGGAAATGGCAACCCACTCCAGTATTCTTGCCTAGAGAATCTGGTGGGCTGCTGTCCCTAGTGTCGCACAGAGTCGGACATAACTGAAGCGACTTAGCGTAGCATAAACCCTATGTGCTAAAATAATCAGAAAATGTGCAAGTTCCTTTTACAAAGCGCCTTACATACTATGCTTCTTTGTGTGAGTTTTAGCATCACTTGTGGCAGAATGAAACTATTATTCTGATCAAAAAGTACGTGCAAATTAGTTCACACCCTGTATACTTAGTCTGCCCCTGAAATAAATTGGTTAGCTAAATGAGTAACAAATAAATTATTCAATGATGCAAATATTCATCATGGAAAGGCAGGCTGAGCTTTCAACTTGAATAAGAGTCTTAGAATTACTCTAGAGAGATAAGACTGGTGCCAAGTGGAAGGAGCAAGGACTCTAATTTTATTTCACAAATATTTTCCTTTCATATCTCTGGTCTTTGTCAGTCTCTCTAGAGTCACCAAGGGAGACAGGCAATTGATAGTTTCTTGCAGTAAATCATTTTGCTGAGAAATCCTGCATAGCAGGTATTGCCTGACTTAGCTGAGAATGATAAACTAGCAATGTTGTTATTCAAGTTAGAAGGACCTGAAGGAGCATAAAAACTACCTGCGGTGTTGTTGTCATGGTGTCTCTTTAAAAGAGTGATAAAGAACTTCAGTTTTGGGTGGGAGGTGGCTTGCAACTTTTTTTTTTTTTTTTTGGCTTTCAGCATGACCTGAAGAATTAGAACTCTCCAAAGCCTTCAATTTGAGTTAAACTATCCAGTAAAGAAGCCGAACCCGGTCTTGACCTTATCTATAATTTCGTCCTCTAGCAGTTATCTCCAAAGATACGAGAGAACTACAAAGGTTTCAGTTACAGAACATCTCCCAGTTCCCTGGCCGTCTCATGGAGTTTTCTCACAAGCCTGATGTGGGCGGATCTGATCTTGCTTCTTATATTTGCCCAAAATGAATGGACCGAGCCAGAATGAACCACGTCCCTACCCCAGGTTTGGCGGGTGCTGATCCCTTAAGGGCAGCACGTCCATGAGGTGTTCTCGTTTAGAAATCCTTGACTGTCCTGCACCATCACCACGACCACCACCGCCATCACCACCACCATCCCCATCAAACCACCAATCTCCTGGCGTTCTTTACTGAGGCCCTGAGATTCAGGCTGAGACCTGCTTCCTTACAAAAGACTTGTTTCCTTCCTATCTGACATAGCCCAGGTAGCAATCACATTTCATAATGTTTTTCTCCTTTTGTTCTCAGGTGTTCTAAGCCGGCTCCCCGCAGCGCACATCAACAGTAGAACTCCTGGGGCGGACCTGGCTCCCAGACCATCAGGAGAGACTTGCCAACCAGCTTGCTCAGGATGTCTCCGTAGTGGAAATTCTGGGACTGGGGCCTGTTTGGAAACACCAGAGATAGTTCAGTTCAGTTCAGTCGCTGAGTCGTGTCTGACTCTTTGCGAACCAATGAACCGCAGCATGCCAGGCCTCCCTGTCCATCCCCAACTCCCGGAGTCCACCCAAACCCATGTCCATTGAGTCGGTGATGCCATACAACAATCTCATCTGGAGACCCCCACCCAAAAAAAATAGCATCGGTGCTTCCTTTTAGAACAAGACAGAAAAGCACATATATCATTTTAAAGAAGCTGAGCTTTGGACTGGTCGAGAGAGGAGATGGTGGGGAAGAGCCCCTTTCTTACTGAGCGTATGTTGGCTTGTTTTGTCACTCATAATTGGAAAAAGCTCTGTTGCCCTCCTTCTGCCAAGGTGTTCCCTGCATAACCTGGGTTCCAGTAAAAGCGCCGAATGCATGCAGTGTAAGAAGTCCTTCCTTCACTCTATCTTTTCAATCACAAAGTATGTTGATTCACTAAAGTCCAGACTTTTTGCTGGCACCACCTTGACCTCCGCTGCCCTACTTTGGCCTCTCATGATCGCCTCCATAAAAGCCACAGGTGAGTCAGCTGAAATGGGAAGGAGTAAAGAGGTGTGTTTCTGGCTCCTCCACTCAAGACTCTGAGCAATGAAGGACTGCAAACAAAGTCTTTCAACCTGAAACTCTCAAGGGTAGGGTGTGGGAAAGTGTGCGGCCCAGTGCATGTTCGGCAGGTCGGACATGTGTACTTTCCTTCCATTTAATGATTAGAAAGGAATTAACTCTCCCTGCCGCACTGCAGTCCAGCTCTCACGCTCTCCTCATGGAAAATGCCACCGGGACAACACCAAGCTTCAAAACCCTTGTGCTTTCTGGCCAGGGATAAAGGGTTCCCTCTCTCCTACACTGATTTCCGCCCCTTCCTCGTTTCTCATTGTTCTGAAAATGTTTGTAATTTAATTGCTAAACATGAGAAATGTGATTAGTAATGTTTGGCTCCTCTGGTTGATTCTGTAGAAAGACTTTTTCACACGTTGACGTCAAGCACCCGCACACACGTTGGGCGGTGGTCTGCTAACAGCCCAGAGCCTTGGTCTGCCTCCATGCCAGGCTGCAGTGTCAGGGCCCGCTCCTTCCTGCTACACTCCAACATTCCTCATAGCTGGAAGAAGTTATCTGCAGGCCAACCGAGAAGACAACATCGCTCCTCTCCTAACTCCGTGGAATGTGCCCCGGTAAGAAATAAGAATTCTTCATTCAAAGCCTGGGGAGTCTGATGGTCTGCCTCTCATGAAGGGTCAGCAAATATTTTTTCAGGAATCCTGAATTATTTTCCTTGATGTGAGAGCTTAAAAATCTAGAAAAACATTATGAAATGTGATTTCCATCTACTTGGCAACGAGTGAGGGGATGGTGTTGCGTTTAAACACACACACACACACACACACACACACACACAAAATACACTCTGTGGAGACAGGTCT
This sequence comes from Bos indicus x Bos taurus, assembly GCF_003369695.1. NCBI lineage: Eukaryota > Metazoa > Chordata > Mammalia > Artiodactyla > Bovidae > Bos > Bos indicus x Bos taurus. Next base: position 3,884,390 of record NC_040097.1, read on the forward strand.
TAACCTGTATGTTGGAACCCCTGCTTAAATCTCAGTAGACAAAAGCAGAGAGACAGTATATCAGAGGGGTTTCAGCACGCGGACCTGAGTCAGGCTGCCCAGGTTCGCGTCCTCGCTCCCTTCCTTACCGAGCAGGAGACTCCGAGCAAGTTGCTACATTTCCATGTGCTGAGGCTCCCCCATCTGCAAACCGGGGACCAGAGTAGTCCCTACCTCATGGAGCCGTTATGAGGATTAAATTAATGTTCATAAAGCTGCTCACAGCATGCCTGGCACATATAGTAAGCTCTAGAGGTGTTTGTTAAATAAACGAAATAAAGATGCATGTCACGGCCGTGTTAGTCAGATCAGGGTGCCGTGACTACACCACAGGACGGGTGGCTTAAACAACAGACATTTACCGTCTCACGGTTAGAGGCTGGAAGTCTGAGACCAAGATGGCCTCAGGGCTGGTTCCCCGTGAGGGCTGGCCATGATGGAAACATCTGTTCCAGGCCTCTCTTGTTGGCTTGTAAGTGGCTGACTTCTCCCTGAGTCTTCCCTCTTGTAAATATCTGTGTCTACATTTACCTTTCTTCTAAAAAATATTTATGTATTTATCATCTACTTGTCTGCAAGTAAAAAATTTAGTTGCAGCACATGGGATCTTCTTTGCATCACGTGGGGTATTTCGTTGCAGTGTAGGGACTCCCTAGTTGCAGCAGATGGGCTTAGTTGCTCCATGCACGTGGGATCTTACAGTTCCATGACCAGAGATCAAACCTGCGTCCCCTTCATTACATGGCAGATTCTTAAGCACTGGGCCACCAGGGAAGTCCCCAGACTTATACTTCTTTATAAGAACATCTGTGATACTGTATAAGGGCCCATCCTAACGACCTCATTTTAACTTAATCAGGTCCGTAGAGATGCTGTCATCAAATATGGGCACAATCTGAAGTGCTGCGGGTTAGAACTTCAACAGATGAACTGGGGGATGACACCCAATTCATCCTGTAGCAACAGCAGTTTCAATGGGGGTGCCTCGACTCCAGAGGCAGCGCTTGGAGTGGAAGCAGCCACGTGTAACAGCAGCTGCCAAATCACGTGGAAGGGCGGGTCTTTTATTTGCATGTTTTCCTTTAAGCCTGTTGTCTTCATCAATCAAACTCTTATTCAACACTATGCTTAAGCCTCTGCCTCTCCTTGAGACTTAATGAGTTCAATAAGCCCATACTAATTCTTCAGAGTAGCGCAGTTCTTAAATGTTGTTTGGCTTATTCAATTGGTCCAAAGTCCATTTTCGTGCCCTGTTGGATTCTCCCTAGTTCCAGGGTCCTTCACTAAAATCTGTCAATATTTATTTGACTTTGATGGTGTGCTCATAATCCTTCTCCTTTCCATAAACTCAACATTTCTTATGAATAATTTAAAAATTTTGTTTCCAATTCTTCTTCATGACATGCCTTCATGGGTGAAATACAGAATGCTCACGCCATGCATGCAATGACTATAGCTTATGAAAGACTGGATTTGTATTAATATCCACCAGGTCAGAAAATATCTTATGTTCTGAATGAGGAAGGAAAACCAGAGAAACATCACAGAGTCAATTGATTTTAGAAACAGTGGTGAAGATAAAAATCCAAGAATAACTTAGAATAAGTTGAAAGGAAATTGTGAAAAAATTACTTCCCCAAACCTGGGATAAGGAGAAGGAGGCAGCAGAGGATGAGATAAGTTAGATAGCATCACCCAGCTCAATGGACATGAATTTGGGCAGACTCTGGAAGCTAGTGGAGGACAGAGGAGCCTGGTGCTTCAGTCTGCTGCTGCTGCTGCTAAGTTGCTTCAGTTGTGTCCGACTCTGTGTGACCCCATGGACAGCAGCCCACCAGGCTCTCCCATACCTGGGATTCTCCAGGCAAGAACACTGGAGTGGGTTGCTGTTTCCTTCTCCAATGCATGAAAGTGAAAAGTGAAAGTGAAGTCACTCAGTTGTGTCTGACTCTTAGCGACCCCATGGACTGCAGCCTACCAGGCTCCTCCATCCATGGGATTTTCCAGGCAAGAGTAACGGAGTGGGTTGCCATTGCCTTCTCCAGTGCTACAGTCTATGGGGTTGTAAAAAATTAGACACGACTTAGCGACTGAATAACAACAACAACAAACCTGGGATGCCGTTCACTAGGTTTTGAGCTTCTTAAGAGCAGTACCATTGTCTTATACTGCTCCCTCTCTCTCTCTTTTTAAGCCTCCATGGTGACTAACAGAATTCTGGACATATATAAGAGCTCAATGGATATTTGTGTATTAAAAGCCTTGATTGAGGCTAAGGTTTAAAAGAGACAATATTAGCATTTATCTGTAGGAAATTCATTACATGTTAAAGGCAGTACAAGTGGAAAATATATACAGACTCATAAAAGGAGTTCAGAAGCGGAGGCTTTTTTCTTAAGATATTGTTTACTCTAAAAAAAAAAATATTGTTTACTCTAAGGGAAAAAAAAATCCAAAACCAGTGAGGAACTATCTACTTGATTTAAGATAATAATTTAACCCTCCCACTTTAAAAATAAGGAGAGAGTACAAGAAATTGCGCACCTTGGGAGGACATTCATCTAGACCGAATCCCTCAGTTTACAGATGTATAGAGGACTCAGCAATATTAACTTCTCTGTGGTCATACAGTGAACTGGACACTAAGCTGATTTCCATATGTTACGCTTCCTGCCTTTCTCCTGTTGATTTATTTAGTAAATAAATAATGTAAAATATACTCCAGTTTCCTGATGTGTACAATTAAGGAAGAGGCAAAGGAACTGCTGGAAACGGAAAGCATGTGCAATAGCCAAGAGGTGGAAGCACCCCTCAACTGGTGAATGAACGGAGAGACCAAATGTGGTCCATACACACGACGGAACATTATCCGTCCCGAAGAAGGGGGTGATTCTGACACATGCTGCAACATGGAACTAAGTGAAGGGAAGTAAACTAGTCACAAAGCGACAGAATCTCTAAGACTCCACTCATATGAGGTCCCTAGAGTCGTCAGATTCACAGAAACAGAAGGTAGCATGGTGGTTGCCAGGGACTGAGGGGAGGAGACGTAGGGTCTTGTTCTTTAACCGTCGCAATTTCAGTTCTGCGAGATAAAGATGTTCTGGAGGTTGGTTGCTCGTCATTGTCAATATACGTAATGCTAGTGAACTGGACACTTAGAAGTGGTTAAGAGGGTAAATTCTGAGTCGTATGGTTTTTTTTTTTTTTAAACCACATTTAAAAGAAAAAAAAGGAAAGATGAGACAAACACAAAATGACAAGAGAGAAAAAGACAAAGAGGGTGCGATGCAAAAAAAAAAAAAAAGCGCAAAGATCAATACAGCATTTCCCAGCCACAGAGCTCCTCACCACCCACCCACTAGCCTCCCAAGCCAGCCTGTCTTCTGATTCTTAGTTCTGCTTAACTATGCTAACCAAGATCACTCTGCTATTCATACCAGCAATGCCTGCTCTGCTGGCAAACTCCTGATCCCAATTCCTACACACACATACACACACACACACACACACACACCACGGCAGGCCCAAACACGCCTCCATTCTGCAGCCCTCTCCTCCCCAGAGCTGACTAAGTCACCAAGCTTAAAATCTTTGTCATCCTGTCTGTCAAGGTGGCCAAGAGTCAGAACTAAACCAAACTGTGAGGATAAAATTCATTTCAGGATCCCCTTCCCCTCCCTCCTCTCCTTTCTTTGGTTACTCAGGGGCCCATGCAGCTCCCAGGCAGACAAGACGCTCTCACTGCGGTCAACCAGAGGTTCCTGGGTCAGGCAGCCCCTGTTTTGCATACCTTTTTCTCCACGGCCCATGCACCATCTCCTTCCCTCCATCTCTACCCCACCCCACATCTCACTCCCTACTAGGGTCACCATCACCTGTACATGCTCTCCAAATCTGCTCTTAGGCAGAGATCACGCTAGAAGTAGAACCAGACCATAAAAGTCACACTGTGGCAGTATGGAGAGATACTTTCACCACCAGACACATCGACAGCTGAGTGTCGCTTCTGCTTTGGCTCAGCCACTTCATTCTTTCTGGAGCTATTCGTAATCGCCCTCTGCTCTTCCCCACTACCATAGTGGACACCTTCTGACCTGGGGGCGGGGGGCTCATCTTCTGCTGTCATATCTTTTTGCTTTTTCATACTATTCATGAGATTCTCACAGCAAGAATACTGGAGTGGTTTGCCATTCCCTCCTCCAGTCTCCAATGGATCTTCCTGACCCAGGATTTGAACCAGGGTCTCCTGCATTGCAGGTGGATTCTTGACCAACTGAGCTATCAGGGAAGCCTATCCAGTGGACCACGTTTTGTCAAAACTCTTCACTATGATCATCCATCTTGAGTGGCCCTGCACAGCATGGCTCATAGCTTCACTGAGCTGATGTGAGCCCCTTCACCATGACAAGACTATGATGCTTGAAGGGGGGAGAGATAATAGTGCATTTATATGTGATGATCTCTCGGGGAATATTTGCTCTCTTTTAGGTTACGATTCAAACATCCATGTCTTTAATGGTGGAACTTTAGCTATGAGAGACAGGCCTTTGGGGGCATGGTTTTAGGGTGTTTAATGATTTGGCTGTCTCAAAATTCCTATTTGTTCATATGGTCAATTCTGAAGAATCCTCACTGGGAGACTTTGAAGCAGTTAAAATATAATTCTTAAATTCCTGGTAAATAAAATTTCAGCCTCTTCCTCACACTCTTCTTACAAACCCGCTCGCTGCTTTTGCATAGGATCCAAATTCTTGTTTGAGCATCACCTTTTAAAATTTCCTGTTGTTTATGTTGGAGAAGCTAGCGAGCAGGGATATATGATAAAAAAAATTCCTAAGGTGGTAGAGAAATGGTTACAGGTATTATGGAATTATCGTCTCCTTATTTCACTGGAGGCCAACTTGGCAGAAAGGATTTTTTTGAACTCTGTGTTTCTATTATGATGGGGTACATGTGGATTCTGGAGGTGAACCCCTGAAAAGAAATTCTTCTCTGAAAAGCATTTCAGTGAATGTCACAAATATCCTTCTAAATACCAGAAGGTCAGGCCCTGTGGTCAATACATGGCTGGCCTTATGACTGACTAGGAGAGTCCCTGGTCATTGTGAATGCAGTAATATGAAGATTTGTGATATAAATGTCACTTTTTCTATTTTTGTCAAACTGCACAGCATGTAGGATCTTAGTTCCCTGACCAGAGATCAAACCCCATGCCCCTTGCAGTGGAAGCATGGAGTCTTAACCACTGGACAACCAGGGAAGTCCCTACCTATATGTTTTTTGAGTGATAACTCATCTTTTATTCTCTAGTGAGACATCCACATATCTGCCTGTCATCCTAAATGAATGGCCTTTCTGTTCTCACTCACCGTGAGCTCTAAGAAGGAAAGATCAGATAATGTTCACTATTTTTAATTGCACTTGGCTTAAGAGTTCCTCCCATTTTTCCTTTTATTGCTCTTGAAGTGTCATGCCAAATAAAGCAAGACTGTCTCCCCTAGCATATTTAAAGCCACCCCCATGTTCCTAGCACCAGGATCAAGCAGGAGAAAGTTCAAAATGAGCACTCATTTTTGCAGGAAGGTAAGTAGAAATAAACCATTTCTGTAACACAGAGTGCCATGGAGAAAGAAAAGTTTGTAATCGCCAATAAACCAGTGAAGCCGCACCACCATCTAGCTAGCATGGTGCCTTGTAGTTAGAATGGCCTCAAAAGGCAATCCTGTTCTATAAGGAGAAGTGAAGTGAAAGTGTTAGTCACTAAGTCGTGTCCAACTCTTTGGGACCCCATGAACTCTAGCCCGCCAATCTCTTCTGTCCGTGGGATTCTCTAGGCAAGAATACTGGAGCAGGGTACCATTTCCTTCTCCAGGGGATCTTCCTAACCCAGGGACTGAACTCAGGTCTTCTGCATTGCAGGCAGCTTCTTTACCGTCTGAACCACCAGGGAAGCCCCCTCTGTGGAGAGGGGTTGTGCTATTTGTGGGTGATCCAATAAAGCTTCCAGTAATTCTGCTTTCTTCTGCTCTCCTTTAGTGTTTTCCTTTGCTTATCATTTGGGATGATGACTCATATTTACTACTGGGCAGTTACCTTCGACTATTCAACTTTTATTTTAGACTTGTCTGCACCCTTTCCAATGGCATAGAATTCCTTTTCCAGGGAACATGTTATGGCAAATCCTAAAGAAAATCCAGAAACCTGAATAACTCTTATTTGTAAACCAGTTACCTCCTTTCATCTCCCAAAAAGGGGTTCATTTTTCTTTTAAACACGTTTTTTAAAAAGAAAGAAATACCATAGTCTTCCCAAGGGCTAAAACCTTAGTTTGCCTCTGTTTCAAATATTTCTTTATCCCACTTGAATTCCAATATTTTTTGAACAAATTAAACAAAACCTGGTTATTAGGGGCCAGGAAAGAAATGTGCCTCTCCTTGCTGTTATCGTTCAGTCAGTAAGTCGTGTCCAACTCTTTGCAACCCTGTAGACTGCAGCACGCCAGGCTTCCCTGTCCTTCCCTCTCCTAGGATCCTTCAAATGTTATTAAGTTTGGCTTGGGATGAGACCCTGGGCTTCCCTGGTGGCTCAGTGGTAAAGAATCTGCCTGCAATGGAGGAGCCTCGGCAATGCAAATTTGATCCCTGGATCAGGAAGATCCCTGGAGGAGGGCATGGCAAACCATTCCAGTATTCTTGCCTGGAGAATTCCCTGGACAGAGGAGCCTGGCAGGTTACAGTCCGTAGAGTCGGACAGACCGAAGTGACTTAGCATGCAGGGGTGGAACCCTAGAGCAATTTAATTAATTTTCTTTTGCTGAAACCAGTGTTTTGAAAAGAGGGGTAAAACAAAACGATTTTCAAATGTCAGGCATTAGAATGTCAACGTTTGCACTATGTTTTATAATTGTCGTCATCATCACATTGAAAAATACTTATTAAGCTATTGAGTGTGTATGGTGCTGTGGTAAGCAGAGTATAAAGAGAACTATGTCGAGATAATTCCCATTTTTCTGGATGGAAAGGGAAGCTGAGACCACGACAAAACATGAAGAATATAGGTTGGTTCCAGTGGATAAGGCATTATGAAGATTAAAAAGAACAGTTAAATTTATTAAAAAGCAAAGCAACCATACAAAATTATAGAAGTAGGAAAAATATTTAATTTTATAGATCAGAAAACCCTGCAAGAGAAAGGCAGAGCGACTTGCCCAATGCTACAGAAAATTAAAGACACACTCGGGATGACAATGTAGTCATCCACTTTTTAAAAATATTCATTTGGTTATGAATTTGGCTGTGTTTGGTCTTAGCTGCTGCATGCAGGATCTTCTGTGCATGGCACGGTTTCCTTGTAGTGCATGGATTCTCTATTGTGGTGTGTGGTGCTCAGGTGTAGTTGCTCTGAGGCATGTGGGATCTTAGTTCCCTGACCAGGGATCAAACCCATGTCCCCTGCACTATTACACATTCTTAACTACTGGACCACCAGGAGAGTCCCTTATATCCAAATTTAATATTCTTTTCATTGCACTGTTTTGCCACGATGTTTTCAGTAAGTTGTTTATAGATGTTATCTCAGCAAAGATTCAACACTTAAAGGTTAGAAGCTACAGGATTAGTTTATGAGAACCAGGAAAAGATCAGAGGCAAGCCAAGAGCATGTCTGGGAGATAGAAAAGTTATGAGAGTTAAGCAGGAACGAGGGAGATGCACGCCCCTCTCACGCAGGACGGGAGCACCACAGCAGAGAGTGCAGCGCAGGGGGATGTGACGCCTGGGCTCTGCCTCCTATTCGCTTCAGGACCCAGGATCAGGGACTTATCATTTTCCTTCTTTCCTGGAGAGGGCTTCCCTGATGGCTCAGACAGTAAAGAATCCACCCACAGTGCAGGAGACCTGGGTTCAGTCCCTGGGTCAGGAAGATCCCTTAGAGAAGGAAGTGGCAACCCACTCGAGTATTCTTGCCTGGAGAAGCCCATGGACAGAGCAGCCTGGCAGGCTACAGTCCATGGGGTCACAAGAGTTGGACATGACTAAGTGACTGATACTCCTTGGTGGAGAAGGCAAACGAGTTGAACTGAATTCCCTCTGAGGTGTCCTTTCCTGCTCTCACATGTTGCAATTTCATTATGTGATGGGCTCCAAACCATAGGTAGTTCTGGAAAGAGAATCCGGTATTGTTATGGAAGAAGGGTAAGCTTCCCACAGGGTCACACGTGAAATGTTGTCATCCAGAGCCAAGAAGAATGTTCTCTCTCACTAAAGACCTCAGAAACTCAGAAAACCAGGCAGCGCTTTCGTTTGTTTCCATCTCCATTACTTCTTTATCACATAGGAGGATTTGGTTAGGGACTTTCTTTTCACTCTTTGTTAGAACTATGAGAGGTAGGCTTTTTTGTTGTTGGCTCTAGATCCATATCTATGTATGTACTCATATATATTAAAAGCTTTAGGAGTTACTGATGAAAGGAAGCATTTGTTTGTTTCTTTCTTTCTTTATCACTCATTTGTTTAAATTCTCTCCTCTCTCTTAAGTTCCAAATTTGGGGTAGTAGGTGAGTTTAGGAAAATGTTCCTCCAGGGACTGGGTGCTCCTCATTCTTGAATCTCCTGGGGAAATACTGTGGTCTGAGAGGATACTCATTCTTGCTCTGACTTCAGTTCAACCCCTCAAAAGACAACTAGGTCACACCTGGTTTCTGTTATGTTTAAAAACTCGGCCACCAGGTTGCCCGCTTGAGACCAAATTGATCACTAAAATAAACGTAACCAACCCGTCCTGACCCAGGTTTAGAAACCCCAGGGTACAAATCTGTCTTTTTTTTTTTTTTGATGTGCTAAACCACACAGTCAAACTTGTGCATATGATTATTAAAGAGTTGCAATCATAACTCATTTCAACAAAAAGCCAAGCTAACTTAAGACAGATTTAAATAAAGTCATGAGCTCTGCACAGCCCATTTCCTCAGGCCTGAGATCAAGAGCAATGCACATCCAGTCATACCACCCAAGTGTCAGGACACAACCTGCAAGTTTCTGTGAAATGTCTGTGTTTGGTGTTATGTCACTTGTTCTGTTTTGTCTGGATGGTACTGAGTGTCTAGATGTTTGGAAACATCCAGATCATAGACCTGAAAACTTTCATTTTGACGGGCTATTTGGCATTATAACCAAGAAGCACTTCCAATCAATAACGTTGACATCATCAGCCTTTGATAAAGCATATGCTTTGTTTTATTTCAGATTGACACGAGAGAGTAAAAAAACCTCATAACCATAGCATTTTAACTCAGCTTTGCATGTTGGCATCCACTTGCTATTAATACAAACTATAAAGCAGTTAAATGCCTCTTAAGTTTTTAGAACATTCTCACTCCTTGCCTGCTTGCTTGCCTGTCTTTTCTTTTTTTGCATTAAAAATTTGATCTTTGCCTTATTGGAACTATGAAGAAATCTAAATCTGAATAGCCCTTTTTATAACACACAGTCATTGTTTGTACTTGCAAAATTGGATTAAGAAATCACTGGTGTTCTTACACATGTCTTTTTGCCAAAGAAAATTCAGTGTATTTCTGCCTAGCCGTGAAATTTCCACCAACCAGAGTGAGTGATTTTGTACCACCCACACTCTTCTCCTTGGCGTCCCCACTTCCCTAGGGAAATATCAGCTTGAAACCCATAGAACATGTAGAAACTCCTCTTGTGCCCTGCTCTGTTACACCTGTCCTGCAGGTGAAATAATTTCCCAGCTTGTACCACATTATGAGGTCTAGTGCCTACTCCGTAAAAATCAAATAAACATCTTTCCTATGTTTCCACCTTTCCATCTTGTTCTTTATCCAAAATTAAAGACAACAACCTTCTCTTGATCAGAACTCCTCTCTCTGTACTTCTTTTTCTTACTCTTAGGTATCAAACTCCACTTGGGTGCTAATTACTCTCTTGAGCACAAACATAGTTGGTTCATTGGTAAATGGACCAGAAGATGTGGGTTCAGTCCCTGGGTTGGGAAGATTCCCCTGGAGAAGGGCTTGGCAACCCACTCCAGTATTCTTGCCTAGGGAACCCCATGGACAGAGGAGCTGGTGGGTTACAGTCCAGGGTGTCACAAAAGCGTCAGACACAACTTAGCCACTAACCAACAACAGAAACAGCACAAATGATTAAAGTTCTTCTTGAGTTTTGCCGCAAATTCTTGATTTATTTAAAACCCCAAACTTTTCTTTTCCTGAAACCAACACACACATACACACACCCCACCCCACATTAATTGTTGTTGTCATGTTGCTCAGTTATGCTTACTCTTCGCAACCCTGTGGACTGCAGCACACCAGGCAGGCTTCCCTGTCCCTCACCATCTCCCAGAGTTCGCTTAATCTCAAGTCTGTTGAGTCAGTGATGCCATCCAACCATCTTGTCCTCTATGGTCCCCTTTTCCTCCTGCCTTCAGTCTTTCCTAGCTTCAGCATCTTTTCCAATGAGTCAGCTCTTCGCATCAGCTGGCCAAAGTATTGGAGCTTCAGCTTCAGCATCAGTCCTTCCAATGAATATTCAGGACTGATTTCCTTTAGGATTGACTGGTTTGATCTCCTTGGAGTCCAAAAGACTCTCAAGAGTCTTCTCCAACACCACAGTTCAAAACCATCAATTCTTCAATGCTCACCCTACTCCATGGTCCAACTCTCACACCCATACATGACTACTGGAAAAACCATAGCTTTGACTAGATGGACCTTTGTCAGCAAAGTAATGCCTCTGTTTTGTAAATATACTAAGTTTGTCATAGCTTTTCTTCCAAGGAGCAAACATTTTTTAATTTCATGGCTGCAGTCATGATCTGCAGGGATTTTGGAGCTCCCCCAAAATAAAAAGTCTGTCACTGCTTCCATTGTTTCCCCATCTATTTGCCATGAAGTGATGGGACCAGATGCCATGATCTTCATTTTCTGAATGTTGAGTTTTAAAGCAGCTTTTTCACTCTCCTCTCTCACCTTCATCAAGAGGCTCTTTAGTTCTTCTTTGCTTTCTGCCATAAAGTTGGCATCATCTGCCTATCTGAGGTCATCGATATTTCTCCTGCAATCTTGATTCCAGCTTGTGCTTCATCCAGTCTGGCATTTCACATGATGTACTCTGCATATAAGTTAAATAAACAGGGTGACAATATACAGCCTTGACGTACTTCTTTCCCAATTTGGAACCAGTCCATTTTTCCATGTCTGGTTCTGTTGCTTCTTGACCTGTTGTGATCCACACAGCCAAAGGTTTTAGCATAGTCAATAAAGCAGAAGTACATGTTTTTCTGGAATTCTCTTGCTTATTCTATGATCCAGCGGATTTTGGCAATTTGATCTCTGGTTCCTCTGCCTTTTCTAAATCCAGTTTGAACATCTGGAAGTTCTCGGTTCATGTACTGTTAAAGCCTCCCTTGGTGAATTTTGAGCATTACTTTGCTAGCATGTGAAACGAATGCAATTGTGCAGTAGTTTGAACATTCTTTGGCATTGCCTGTCTTTGGAATGAAAACTGACCTTTTTGAATGTGATCTTGACCCCACACTAATAGTTTTAAACAATTAATATGAGTATATACGTTTTATCATCGGTATAACAATCAAAACTTTTTACCTGGCAGCTCCTCTTGGCTGTACCTATATCCTAGTACTATCATAAAGGGAAATGCAAAATAAATTTGTAATCATCATACTGAGCAGAAATCTGGAGTTAAAAAAAAATTTTTTTGTCTCAACAATTCAAGTATATAAGTGAAATAGCATTACAAAGCTTACCACAAACAAACAACACCCTCCCCAAACTACAGATCACTTCCTCACACCACCGTCTCTGAATTCTGCTCCTCAGAACTTCTCAATCTTTCACCGCTTTCTTCTGCTATTTCTCTGTTTCTTCCAATATTTCCCCCTGTATTTCGAGATGATTTGCTTATACTGCTTTTTCTTTATCGGTCAGCTTGGGCATTATCTCACTCGCAACTATGGAGGCTGTGAATTTAGCATCTTACATCCTCACCCACCCATGTCCATCCCTTTCCTTCACTCCTTTTTGTCTTTTTTTTCCATTTTTCTCAGTACAGTTTTCTCACAATATTTGGAAAGATGAACATTCTGTGTTTACATGTATTATTTCAATGTAAATATTGCTCACAAAATATTCCTTTTCTTGTACAAAGTTATTTCCCCCTAGAGTTAATAATTGTTTCTTGCCTTTTTTTTTTTTACTGCCACTCTTTCTTCCCAAACTCTGTAAAGAACTGTAGAATTCCTTTCAACACAGCCAGATCATCTATTGGTATTATTCTGGGGCATGGGGTGATATCTTTCTAGAATCTCTCCATCCTCCCCCTCCAGATAGAATTAGTGGTTCTTTTTGGTCTCCTGTGAACTTGCCAACCTTGCCTCCACCATTATCCTGAGAACTGTCCTTCCTTTCCCAATGGTGTTTCCCACTTTCCTGGATTTGTTGTCTTCCTTGTCATTGTTTCACTCCATTTCTTTGTTGGAGTTCCATCATCAAGTAACTTGCCAAGGAAAGGTGAGTGGGTGGCAGTTTTTAACAACTTTCTCTTTGTAAATAACTTCAAGATTACATGACTAAATTTTAATTTTCCCCATCTTCTCCTATATGTAACATTTTGCCCCATGTGCACACACATACACATGTGTATGTGTACACATATAATAAGAATATTTTTTCTGAACCATTTAAAACTAAGTTCTGTACATAATGATCCTTTATACCTAAAGACTTCAACTTATATTTCATAAGAATAAAGATACTATCTTGTATGTTTATAGCTCTGTTGTCAATTTTGGTGAATTCAACACTGACACAATACTTTTATCTGCCCTTCAATTTTGTCAGTTGATCTAAAGATGTGTTTTATATTATTTTTCCCCCTCCAGTACGGGATCCAGCCTAGGATCAGGCATTGTGTTCAGGAGTCAGGTTTCTTTAGTCTCCTTTAATCTGGAACTTTTCCACAACCAGTCTTTGTCATTTATGATGATTTGTTTGGGTGTGTGAACCCAGAGCCTCCTGTCTCACTCATGTATACCCATTTAGCATTCCCTCCAGAAAGGGTCCTCCCAGCCCCAACCCAGGTAAATGCAAGATCCACCTTTCCCACCAGGGCTGCCAAAACTGGTCTGCTTTCCCCACCAGAATGATGTTGTTATTGAGAACCAGGGAAACAGGAAAAAAGGTACAGTCTCTATCCTCACGGAGAAGGCGATGGCACCCCACTCCAGTACTCTTGCCTGGCAAATCCCATGGGCAGAGGAACCTGGTGGGCCGCAGTCCATGGGGTCGCGAAGAGTTGGACACACTTTCACTTTCCCTTCACTTTGGTTTTTTAAAGCACAAAGCCCTGCCCCCTTTCTTTTATTTTAAATAGAATGCTCCACATTTTGGTTTCCCCGTGTTTCTTCAGAGTGAGATTCAACTTATGCGTCCCTGGTCAGAAGCACAACATAAGCGATAACTGTGTTTTCCAAGTCCTCGCATCTGGAGATGCCCAATGTCCATCTGCTTCTCACTAACGATGTTAATTTTGGTCACCTGGTCTAGGTGCTATTCAATTTTTTCCCCACTGGATAGTTATTTTCTCCCCTGTGGTGAGACACCGGTGGGTAGACACTTTCAGGCCATGCTAACATCTTCTTCATCATTGAAATTTCCCCCTAGGTTTCGTAGTCATTGATGACTCTTGCTTGAAACAATCTTTAACAATTGAGAATGATGATTTAACTCCTGCACTTACCAATCAGCACTCAGCATTCTTCCAAAAGCAAGAGGATTCCCTTCTCTCCCCATCTGTCCGTCCATCCCTCTGTCTACCCACCCACCCACCCTCTATCAATCTATCAGGCTGCAGTCCACGGGGTGGCAAAGAGTCAGACACAGTTTAGCGACTGAACGACAATAACACTTAATCCTAATTCAAGTGGAAATGGCTTCTGGATATGTGTAAGGTGCATGTAAGTTTGTTCTGTGATCAAGGAGAAAGACATGATCCTAAAAGATTAGTGTAAGGGAGAAATGTGATACAGCTGTTCAGGGAAGGGCACAAACAAACAAAACTATATTATATTTCTTTATATAATATGTAAAATTGTACTTCACAGGCATTGACCCATGTAACTTTCATAGGACAGATTTGGAGAAATGGGACAACTTTAAGAAGAGCTAGTAGCCTGATGTTAAGATGATAGATTTTATTTCCCCCTCCTTCATGAGGCTTCCCTGGTGGCTCAGACGGTGACGAATCTGCCTGCAATGCAGGAGACTTGGGTTCGATCACTGGTGGGGGAAGATCTCCTGGAGAAGGAAATGGCAACAGACTCCAGGATTCTTGCCTGGGAAACCTGGCAGCTATAGTCCATGGGATTGCAAAGAGTCTGACACGACTGAGTGAATAACACTTTCACTTTCTCCTTCATGAAGTTAAGCTGCAGGGAGGATTGTTACTGTTCTATTGGAAACCTCTGGGGGTCATCTTGGTAGTTGCTGAAGAAAAAAACTATTTCATTTCAAAACATAAAAAAAAAGAAGACCCAGTAATGGAGATTATCATATGTATATGATACAAATGACCTACACTTCACCATTTAAAATGACAATTCAAATATAATATGGAATACAGGGATAAATGTAATATAAAATTAAATCAGAAAACTACGTTATTTTTGCATATTCAATGACTAATGTCCAACACGTATTATGTGCCAGGCACAATATTAGGTGCTTGCTTCCTAGATTCTCTGGCTATGTTTTCATGAATATCCTCATCAGAAGAAAATGTTTTTTGAGAGAAATGCAGACAAACCCAAGTTACAATGATGAAATAGGGAAACAGTGGTTGACTCTATACAGTTTAAAAAAAAACAAAATTGGAGAGTGACAAAATATAATCTGTCTAGAGTGCAGTTTGACCTATCTCAGAGGGATTAACTCAATAAAATATTGCCTAAGCATCTGGGAAGACTATACTTTATAATCCTGGGACTAACTTGAAATTAAGCAATCTGATGGAATCAATAGTTTATTTATAAATATTCATGTGTGTGTGTGTGTAACCACAGCAAATTTTCATGTAAAGTTTGTCTTCATAGGAACATAATGTGGGAAAAGGAAGACCCATTGTATGGTCCACTAGATTCACAGTAAGAAAGTCCATATATTGTTTAGGATTTTCAACTTTATACTCCATTAAAACTTACAGAGTTTTAGTTGAATCATGTGATAGAGGAAGAAAGGGATATTTTTCCTACACAATTTCTTTATAGAATTTGTTGCTGGTGACGGGTAGAGGGAAGGGGGACTGGAACCCTCTGTTATGTATTGTTGAATTTAAAAAGGAGCTCATCTATGGCTGATTCATGTTGATGTTAGGCAGAAACCAATACAATTCTGTAAAGCAATTATCCTTCTATTAAAAATTGAGTAAATTTGAAATGTAAAACAAAGGAGGTCATGATATGTACCATCATATCCACTCTGTGTTTAAAGTGAGGGCAATATTTATGTATTTATAGAGAGGGTCTACAAGTATTTACATGGTTAAAAGAGTTTATATCAAATTTGCAGCCTATGTCAGGCCAGCTGGTGACCATTGTAGTTCTAGTCAAGGCTTGTGGTCAAGATATCATGTGGGTCAAGATAGATGCTAATATGCTTCTGTTGGGAGTGAAATTTGGTACAGCCATTTGCAAAGCATTCTAGAGCTTCACATCAGAAAAATACAAAATAAAACAGTGCAGTCCCTCCTCGGCTCCCTCGCTCCTGTCATCCGCGGGGCTGGGCTAGGCGGCCGCTCTCCCCGCCCCCGCCGCGGCACCCGGGCTGGGGAGCGCCTGGCGAGCCCCGAGCCCAGACGCCCCCTCACCCAGCCCCACAAGCCCAGGCACAGGGGCGAGGGCCCGGACCCCACGACCGGTACCAGAGTTCGCCGTCTGAGAGGCGAGGGGTCCCAAGAAAAAAAAAAAAAAACAGTGCACATCAGGTTGGCAGCAATTTTAAAATCTGACATACTAAGTGTTGGCAAGTAGGTGGGAAATTTGATACTGTGTATGCTTGATAGATACAGTATAACTCCAGAGGATCATTTTCAAGAGCACTGTGTGAACTCAGTCACTCAGTCCTGTCTGACTCTTTGTGACCCCATGGACTGTAGCCCACCAGGCTCCTTGGTCCCTGGGATTCTACAGATGAGAATACTGGAATGGGTTGCTATTCCCTTTTCCATCCCAGGGATCGAACCTGTGTCTCCTGAGTCTCCTGCTTTGGTAGATGGATTCTTTACCACTAGTACCACCTGGGAAGCACATGAAGAGCATTGGCAATGGCTAGTAAAGTTGAAAATAAGCCTTCTCCGTGACTCAGATACTGCAGCTTTTCACTTCAATGGGCTTCTCTTGTCATTCAGCTGGTAAAGAATCCTCCTGCAATGCAGGAGACCTGGGTTCGATCCCTGGGTTGGGAAGGTCTCCTAGAGAAGGAAAAGTTTGCTCATTCCAGTATTGCAGCCTGGAGAATCCCATGGACTCTCCATGGGACTGCAGAGAGTCCATGGGGTTGCAAAGAGTCTGACATGACTGAGCGACTTTCACTTTCACTTCATTTCAATTCCTGGTTGAGTACTTATATCATCAAGTATATTTTCTAGAAATGCTTTCATCAAGTATATTTTCTAGAAATGCTTTATCTCCAGAATCTTTGCCTGTCTGAGGCTATCTATTGCCTGTATGTTTCTTGTGCTTGTCTGTTGCCTGATGACACTTGGGTATAGAATTTTTCAGTGAAAAATCCCTTATCACTCAAGACATTTAGATGTTGCTTCACTGTTTTCAGATGAATGTTCCTGTAAAGAAGGCTGAAGGCAGCCTGATTCCTTTTCCTTATGTAAGTGGTTTGACCCCTTTTGCAGGAGACCTGAAAGAACTTTTCTGTCTTCAGCACCCCACCAGTATTCTTCTTGGTGTTATTTTCTATTTTTTCCCTGAATCCCTTTGATATGCAAATTGAACTAATCATTTAAGAAATGTTTCTCTCCGTCACTGAATATATCGTTGACATGGTTTTCCACATGTTCATTCCTTGCCTTTTAATTTTTAAAACATCTCTTTTTAAAAGCATTAGTAGTGCAAAAGAAGTGCGGAGATAATATTGAAAGAAATGAACCCTTAAGAATATATGGAAGTCAAACTCCACCAGAAAATTACTAGAACTAATCAATGAATATAGTAAAGTTGTAGGACATAAAATCAACACACAGAAAAAAAAAAAGAAATCTCTTTGTTCTGGAACTGTGTTGCTTAGTCCTCCGTTCCTTTTCTTGACAAGTTCCTTTTGGACCTTATTGTGTTATTTTGTTGTTTCATTTTCTTCTTCACTTTCTCAAGAGTGTGACGAATACAATATTTAAACATTTCTTCCCTTTCCAGGGTAAGTTTTCTTCCAATTGGGATTCTTTGCTATGTTTGTAAATTCTCCTTAATTCCAAACCTTGCTTATCTGAGTAATATTTGAATCCGACCCTCAGAACATGAGTTTAAGGACTCCTGTTAATGGATTGTGGTTATGATCTGTCCTGTGGGAGTAGGAAGGGGCTTGAGAGGGTTGGGACTTGGAACAGATGAAGTCTTGGAACTTTACCCCCACCCTTCCTAATGAGTCTTGTATAAAGAGGTCATTTGCTTGAGTTTCGGGGAGATGGGTTGTTCTTATATTCAAATAGCTAAGGCAGTGAGGTTCTCTTGAGTTTCAGTGATGTTTCCCTGTTCCAGGGTCATCAAACTCGTGTATTTAGAATGAAAGCACTGGCTGTTTTCCATTTGGAGTCTAGGGTACCCTAATGTTCCTTCCTCCCACCCACTATCCAGAGACTTTATTGGCTACTTAGAACAAAACAAAAATATCTCTTTCACTGGTAAATCCTATGAGGACCTTTAAATTAGATTCAGGATCTATTGATCTAAGGTCATACGGAGGAGCTGTGAGTCAGAAGTTCTCTACATTTTGTCATCTGTATCTCCAATCTCCATAGTGAGGTTTTCCAGGATTTTCTCTGACTACTGATCACCCCACTGCACTTCTCTCAGTTGAGAGTCTATTCCCCATATTCTCCTTTTAACTTGACAAAAGGTGTGATGTATCTGATGCTATTTCTTAAATTTTGTAGCATAAGACGGAGACCCTTGCATGGAGTCTCCATCACTTGCGTATTCTTTACTCTTTCACTTCCTTTCGTACGTTTGGCTTAACTTAGGAGGAGAATCTTCTCTTGTGATCTTGCATTTTAATTACCATCTAAAAGTCTTTGCAAGTTCATATTGTGTATATATCTTCCCTGTTGTGAATGTGATTCAGTTAAGTATAGAAGATTATTTGCATTGAAATTCTCTATGGCAGATCAGGTCTTCAAAGTTTTATTTGAGTGTTTCCTTCTTTAAAAAATCTTTTGTGATCATCATTGCTATTTTTACACATTTATTCCTACAAGCAGCCTACAGACCAGAAGAAGATGGAAGAAACGATCTTTTGAGCAAAATACATTTGACTATTTTTAAGTCTTGGGGAAAGTCTTGGTAATAGTAACAGCATGCCTAGAGCAGATAATTTTGTTTAGTTTAGTGAGTAGCAGTATCTTAAAGGTTCTCTATCCACTATGAGTTTACCTTTAATATAAATAAGTAGAGTATGAAGGAAAATGAAGTTTAATACCTTCCAAGATATTAATAAATTAGGTTTTCACAGAATGATTTTTGTCACATTTTTTTAATCAAGTATATCTTCTACATAGATTTACCCAATATATGCCATACATTAAAAGGTCAACTGGGCATTTATATTAATAGTCTAATACCAAAATGTCTATAGGAAAATTTTAAACTAGCATTAACAAGCCATTGAAGAGAAAAAATTACAAATAGCCATTAAAAACGGTCACCTTCAGTTCAGTTCAGTTCAGTTGCTCAGTCGTGTCCGACTATTTGGTGACCCCATGAATTGCAGCACGCCAGGCTTCCCTGTCCATCACCAACTCCCGGAGTTCACCCAAACTCATGTCCATCGAGTCGGTGATGCCATTCAGCCATCCCATCCTCTGTCGTCTCCTTCTCCTCCTGCCTCCAATCCCTCCCAGCATCAGGGTCTTTTCCAATGAGTCAACTCTTCACACGAGGTGGCCAAAATATTGGAGTTTCAGCTTTAGTATCAGTCCTTCCAATGAACACCCAGGACTGATCTCCTTTAGAATGGACTGGTTGGATCTCCTTGCAGTCCAAGGGACTCTCAAGAGTCTTCTCCAACACCACAGTTCAAAAGCATCAATTCTTCAGCACTCAGCTTTCTTCACAGTCCAACTTTCACATTCATACATGACCACTGGAAAAACCATAGCCTTGACTAGATGGACCTTGTTGGTAAAGTAATACCTCTGCTTTTTAATATGCTATCTAGGTTGGTCATGACTTACCTTCCAAGGAGTAAGCCTCTTTTAGTTTCATGGCTGCAGTCACCATCTGCAGTGATTTTGGAGCCACAAAACATAAAGTCTGACACTGTTTCCACTGTTTCCCCATCTATTTCCCATGAAGTGATGGGACCGGATGTCATGATCTTAGTTTTCTGAATGTTGAGCTTTAAGCCAACTTTTTCACTCTCCTCTTTCACTTTCATCAAGAGGCTTTTTAGTTCCTCTTCCCTTTCTGCCATAAGGGTGGTGTCATCTGCATATCTGAGGTGATTGATATTTCTTCTGGCAATCTTGATTCCAGCTTGTGCTTCTTTCAGCTTAGTGTTTCTCATGATGTACTCTGCAAAAAAAGTTAAATAAGCAGGGTGACAATATACAGCCTTGACGTACTCCTTTTCCTATTTGGAACCAGTCTGTTGTTCCATGTCCAGTTCTAACTGTTGGTTCCTGACCTGCATATAGGTTTCTCAAGAGGCAGGTCAGGTGGTCTGGTATTCCCTTATCAAATACATTCAAATTAAAATAAGATACCTTATTTGCTCATCAATTTCACAAAGATAAAGATTTTATTCTAAGTGTGAGAAGAGTGTAATGAGATACTCTGATCTGAATAAAAATGAATACAATCTTGATGGAAATGTAATTTGAAAATTCTTAGAAAAAATATGTGAGAATTTAGCATTCTCATCTAGACATTCAGTTGCGAGGACACCATCCCAAGGAAATGACAGGAGAGAATATAAGTATTTAGGTACAAGACCATTTATTGCAGTATTACTAATAAGAAGGAAAAAACTGAAGACAACCTAATGTCAAGTACTAGGAAAATGCAAAAATAAATTTTACTACTTTTAGATATAATATTACATAATCATTAAAACTGTATTCTGGAAGAATTTGGGAACAGTACAAGGCATAACATTGAATGAAAGAAGCAGACCATTCTACTTATGTTAAATCATGACATATTATTCACATGAAATGAATTGGGAAAGAAACATACCACAATATCCTTAGTCAAACTATCTGGGTAAGGGAGGACAAGCTATATTTATTTTTTTCTTTAAATTTGGCTATATTTTCCAAATGTTCTTCAGGGAGCACACATTCTTTTATAATAAAGTAGATTTTAAAATACGTATTGTATATGCCATATATAATATCTATATATCCACAATGTGTCTCTGACAGGAAAGGGACAGATACATCCTTAAAAAGAACATCTCAGGGCTTTTACAGTATGTTCTCTACTTCCTCTACTAATTTTATTGTTTGCCCTTCATAAATCTTTCCCTTCATTTCAGTCACGCTGAGAGCTCTTGCCTAATCTCGCTGAATGCGCCACGTTTATCTACAGATGCTGTGTTTTTGTGTGGGTTTTTTTTTGTTGTTGTTTTTCCTGTATGCCCTGGGCTTGATTTCAGGAGCAAAGACATTCATTTCTTTGGAGAAATGGCTTGTAAGGACAAGACAGGGCCTAAGGTGGAGAGGATATAGGGGCACTGGGCAGAACACGAAGACAGGAACGCAGGGAGAAGGGAGTATGGAGGAACTCCAGCTATCAGAATCAGGACACCAAGAAACAAATTAAATGTCTGCAGAGATTCCCTGGTGGCTCAGTGGTGCAGAACCCACCTGCCAATGCAGGAGACATGGGTTCTATCCCTGAGTGGGGAAGATCCCCTGGAGAAGGAAATGGCAACCTACTCCAGTATTCTTGCCTGGGAAATCCCATGGACAGAGGAGCCTGATGGGCTACAGTCCATGGGGCTGTAAAAGAGTCTGACATGACTGAGTGACTCAACAACAGCCACCTGTGGTGCTGGTTTAAAAACCCTGCAATTCTCACACTCAAGGATATGGGAGATGGCCATATTTTGTCTAAAACAAAATCAAATTCTAAAGCTAAATTTAAAAATGATTTGCAGTTAGGAAATTCCTGGTGGTCCAGTGGTTAGGACTTGGCACTTTCACTGCTAGGGTCTGGGAACTAAGTTAGGGAACTAAGATCCTACTGCAAGGCCAGAAAAAAAGAAAGACTCAAAATTATTGTTATCATCATTTATTTTCATGAGAAGGCATGATGGAGAATTCAGTATACCCCTAATCCTTACCTCATGCAAAGAGTTGACTCATTGGAAAAGACTCTGATACTGGGAGGGATTGGGGGTAGGAGGAAAAGGGGACGACAGAGGATGAGATGGCTGGATGGCATCACCAACTCGATGGACGTGAGTCTGAGTGAACTCTGGGAGGTGGTGATGGACAGGGAGGCCTGGCGTGCTGCGATTCATGGGGACGAGAAGAGTCGGACATGACTGAGCAACTGAACTGATCCTTACTGAATAATCATCTAGTTCAACCTCTGGCAAGCTTCGTCTAAATATGAGCCTCCCAACCTCTCTCATATTGTGGGGCACGTGAGAAATGGTGAGGAGGGCATGGCAACCCACTCCAGTGTTCTTGCCTGGAGAATTCCACGGACAGAGGAGCCTGGTGGGCTACAGTGCATGACGTTGCAAAGAACCGGGCACTACTGAGCGACTTTCACTCCACTTCACTTCAGGGCTGAGTCCAAGAGGACCCTTGAGAATGAGAACGCTTGGCCAGCCTTGGGTCTCTTCGGGCCCCAGGGCTGCCCAGCTCCCCCAGGGCTGAAATGATCACTGTCTCTGCACACCCGAGACACATTCCCTGCACACCAGCTCTGATATACATCGCTTAGCCAGAGGTCCATCTCTTCTGTTTAGAAATGCCCCCAGGAGAAGAGATCCTACCCCTCTTCCAGAGGTAATTTTTTCCTTTTGGCTATTCCTCAGATTTCCCTATTTGAACAGCAGTCAGAGATCCCTTAATTCAAATCCCGTGCTCCTCTGGGCCTCCACATCATTGACGGGCCTTATTTTAGGTGTACACTCGTCAGTGCATCCTTTAAAGAAGCTGCTTCCTATCTTGCTTTCTTTTGCAAACCACCCTCCGTAAGGCATACCTCACTCAGTGACCAAGCTCTGACCCATCCTTTCACAGATTGCTTAATAAATATCTTTACTATCAGGGGTGAGCAAAACTCTACAAGCAGATACAGAAGTAAATCAGTAGCCATCAGCCGACGGGTAACGTTTCTCAGGTTTGGTGTGGGCTTTGGGGAGAGAACAAGGAACAAAAAGAAGAGGAGATGTGGTGGGCTTGTGTAGACCACTATCTTCTGGTGTTTCCCCTTCATTAGAAACAGACTCATCTCCCTGTTTCTTATTCTCTGCTAAAGGACTAGGCTGAAATTGTCCAGCCCAACTCTGCTGACCGTGTTTCAAAGGAACAATGGGTATGGTCAAAGGCATTACATAGAAGCACTCATAGCTTATTTTTTAAGGGAATAATTTAAATAATATCTATTACAAACTGCTTGGGTTTAATTTCTTTCCACCGAGGCCAGGAGAATGACCAAATAGGCTTTGACTTTTTAAACATGCCAGCCAATAACTAAACTAGTTCCTACCATGATTGGTTGGTGGGAAGTGGTATGCTAGACTCTGGATTCATTGTTTTTTCTGTCACTCTGCTCCCCCAGTGTAGGAATGTCTGTGTATAATATCTGTATAATCACATCTTCTTGCCTTCTACCAAATGCTTCCTTCAGATGATATGTGCATCCCTTACACTTGGAAGTTGTAGCTGCTGACCCTTCCTTAGCTTCTATTTTCTTTATAAATAATACTTAATCCTAATAGTAATAGTGCGCACCTTAGAAGAGTTTCAAAAAGGGGATTTGGGCAAACAACTTACTCTATGGACCCTGAGGAACATCTAGACCTAGGATACTCAGAGCTTCCTCATCATAACTTTTTAACAGAAACAAGTGTTAAGTGGGATCTGTTTTTTTTTTTTTCTTCCCCAATGCATATAAACCATGTTATTTGCCATAGGTTTATAGAACGGGATGTGTAGGCAGGCTTTTATGAAGCTGTTTTCGTTCATCTTAGTCAACATGCTTGCAATCTGGGTACGTGCCAACAGGTTAGAGGTGGAGCCTCGTGTATGGCTTTATACAGCACTTGGCTAGGTCTTCCTAGCCCTGTGGATGACTGAGAGCAAGGGCAGCGTACTGCCTAGTCGGCCTTGTTCTTCTTATTGTAAAAATAGCTCAGTAATACCCAGCAACTCCACTGCCAAGGTGTTTAGCCAAGAGAAATGAAAACATATGTCTACATAAAAACTTGGGTACGATGTTCCTATCAACATTATTCATAGTAGCCAAAAAAGGAAAGCAATCCAAATGTCCATCAACTGACGGATGGGTCAACAAAGTGTGGTGAGTCCATACAATAGACTACTACTCAGCAATGACGGGCAACACAGCACTGATACGTACTACACCGACGTGCTCCAAACCGTGCCCAGTGAAAGAAGAGTCATAAAGCGCCATGATCCCATTCGTATGAAATGCCCAGAATAGGCAAATGCATAGGGACAGAAAGTAGATTAGGTTGACATGGCCTTGGGGAGGGAAGGAGAGAAAAAGGGGAATGGCCGTTGGTGGGTATGAGTTTCTCTATGGGGTGGTGGAAATGTTTTCAAATTGGTCGTGGTGGTGAGGTTTTCGCAACTCTGTAAACATACTGAGAGCTACTGAATTGTGCACTTTGAATAGATGAATCATATGGCATATGAATTATGTGTCCATAAAACTGTTATTAGAATAATAGCTCAGTTATGACTCTCCACCCCTTAAGTATGGGCTGGGAATAGTGACTTCCTTCCAAAGAGGACAGTATAGAAAGAGGGGAAAAAGAGTCACTTCACAGTGGAGAAACCCAACAAACACTACTTTAGCCTGGTGTCGGGGTTGACATGATACAGTGAGAATGGCAAAAGGTAAACTTCTGTGGTCTGCTCCCCCAACTCCATAGTCCAAGGCTAAACAGGAGAAAAGCATCAAACAAATACCAACTGAGGGACCTTCTGCAGAACACCCAGTCAGCACTCCTCGAAACTGTCGAAGTCACTGCAAACAAGGAAAGTGTGAGGCACTGTGACAGCCGAGCGAAGTCCAAGGAGGCGTGATGACCAATGTAACACAGCGTCCTGGATGGGACACTGGGCAGAGAGAGGCCATCCGGTGAAAACCGAGGGAATGTGAAGAAAGCATGAACTTTGATAATAACATATGTAACACTGGCCTATGACCTGTGGCAAAGGCACCGTGCTCATGGATAATGTTCATATCAAAGGAAACTGGGTGTTACCTAACTTCCCCTTGGCTCAGTTTCTTCTCGAAAGTGAGGATAATCGTAGTACCCACATTACTGGTTTGGGGGAATTCAGCCATTTTACATACAATGCTTGAATGCATGCATGTGTGCTAGGCTTCAGTCATGTCCAGCTCTTTGTGACCCCATGGACTGTAGCCCACCAGGCTCCTCTGTGCATGGGATTCTCCAGTAAAGAATACTGGAAAGGATTGCATGCGCTCTTCCAGGGGACCTTCCAAACTTAGGGCTCGAACTGTGTCTGTTATGTCGCCTGCCTTGGCAGGTGAGTTCTTTACCACTAGGACCACCCGGGAAGCCTTGCGATGCTTGAATAATGCCCGACAAATCGTAAGTGATCAATAAATACTAGCTATTATGATTACTAAAGTCACTCACACTTTCAGATACTTATTTTAAAATGAGAGAAAGGTTAAGAAAAAAAAATCGACCTAGTGCAATTAATAAGGCTGACTTTTATAAGAGGCTCAGAAATGCTGCCTTTTACGATGTTTTTTAAGCAAATACATGCCTATTTCAGAGGGAAGTGATCTGGAATGGAATATGTAGGTACATGTTTCTCTTTAAACCACTTATGTTTCAGATGGAACTGAAAGGAAGTGAAATAATAGATATATATATCCAGGGGGGAAATATAAAGTCAAGAGATTGTTTTAAATTCAGAATTTGCGGTGGAGAAACAAGTGAGAAACCTCCTGGTTGTTCTCACAACCCTCATGCTAAAAATAGGAAAATTATTTTTAATTATAGTTTTTTTTTTCACTGTCACTCACCTTTATCCAGTGGCCTTCCACAGGCATAGTAAAATTTCAGTGGGAAACTGCACCAGGGATCTCTAAATACAGAAGCAGCAAGGAACTCTAAATACAATTAGTCCTCAAATTAAAAGCATGTATATGTAAAAGACCAATCATAAAATACTGAATGCCCAGTTCAATGAAATTTCAGATAAATAAAACCTACTTATATGTATGTCTCAAATATTACACAGGAATATTATACTCAAATATTATACTAAATAATTATTTGCTTTTATATGAATTTATATTTAACTGAATGTCTTTTATTTATTTATAGGCAACCCTACCTGAGGATAATTATGCTTTTCAATGTTCATGACAGTTTCTTTCTAAAATTTTCCAAAGAAACTTGGAAAAAAATTAACAGAAGCCCCTTTGAATATCTCATACATTTCCTAACTGGTAGTGCTGTACACCGTACTAAGAATGCTTTCTTTCTATCAAAGATCACTGACCCACAGACACAAAAATTAGAAGTTACCACAGCTATATCTTTGGAGAAATAGATATTGTATCAAATCACCAGCTTTCTCATCTAAATTCAGGAAAGAAAATGCTTTAAATAATAGAGATTTTTTTTACAAGAAAGAGAAAAACGTGAATGAATGAAAGAGAAACAGGGAGAACAGCGGACGTAGAGACAGAGGGAGGCATGCAGGCAGATACAGAAAGAGAAAAAAAAACCATGGAAGGCAGAGGAGAGGACAAAATGGGGAGGGAGAAGAAAATAGAGGAAGCGAGGCTCGGCACTGACACGTGCATTTGTGGAGGCACAGTGAGTGCTGTGCAGAGCCTCCGTCTTCATGGAACAGCCGGCAGCGCAGCAGGGCCCTTTAGGGTACGGTGGTCCGAATAGCTCGGTCACCCTCTCCCTAAGGACTGGACGCAGTTAAACTGAACACTGCGGCAGTAGGTATCCTACCTGCCCTGGTGCCAAAGAATCCTGAGATGACACTTTTGCAAAGGAAGGAAGAGAGGGAGGGAGGAAGGAAAGAAGGAAGGAAGAAAACGTTCCCAACTTTAAGTTCTTTATTGTTTTTTCCTCCTTAAAAAAAAAAAAAAACAAAAAACTGAAGTATAGTTGATTGACCATGTGTTGATTTCTGCTGTACTGAAAAGTGATTCAGTTATACATGTATATGCATTATGGTTCATTTTCTTTTCCACTATGGTTTATCATAGGAACTGAGTATAGTTCCCTGGGCCATGCATCAGGACGTTGTTTATGCATCCTGTATGTAATAATTTGCATGTGCTAATAGACTCTCAATCCACCCCTCCCCCAGCCCGTCTCCGTGGCAACCACAAGTCTGTTCTCCAAGACTGTGAGTTTGTTTCTTTTTCACAGATAAGTTCCCTTGTGTCATACTTTAGATTCCATGTATAAGCGATGTCACATGATACCTCTTTAGCTCTATGTATTTTTTTTTTTTTGTCTACCTCTGCAAAAGAGTCCCCCTGGAGGAGGGCATGGCAACACTCCCGTATTCTTCGGTGGAGAATCCCATGGACAGAGGAGCCTGGCAGGCTGCAGTCCATGGGGTCGCAAAGAGTCAGACACAACTGAAGCAACTTAGCACACACAAGCACACAGCAAAAGATTCTTTAAAAAAAAAAAAAAAGGCACTCTGGAGTTTGACTTGGGAATTAAATCTGTCTCTGTCCTTCTCTGTGTCTCCCTGTCTCATACACACACACACACACAGACACCCCACCCCCAGTGATTTCACTTTACATGTATGACCCTGACTCAGTTCAGCTTCCTTTCAGCATCCTTGAACCTGGTTCAAGTGCCAGAGTGAGAAAGAGCTGAGTCACCAGAGATAAAGTATAATTCAAGTAATCCATCTATAAATCATAAAGATTTAGTTGTACATTAAGTTGTTACCAGGCCTAAAGAATCAGACTTTGAGAAAAGATTCTGAGCTGCTATAGTTCGGGTCATTCAAAGAATGAAAATTGGTGTAATAGCATTTTACTACCAAGGATAGGATAGGGTGCATATATCTTTTAAAGGAAATACAGACACGGAAATTTTAGAGGAAAATTTCCTTATGTGTCATGGAAATAAGAAATAAGTGTGACCTTGGTTAAAGCACAGACATATCAAAACTCTTTCTTATATGTGCCCAAGTTCTCTAAAGAGAAAGTGACTAATATCAAGAAGCAAGGATGGTGAGAGTCGTCTTTGGGGTTGTTTAATTTAGAAAGAAGGCTGGACAATAGACAATAAATTTCTTGGCTTTAAATAAGACCCTGATGACATGTTTCATTTTGATTTCTGAGATTAATTAATTATGGGAAAAATCTTAGAATTTATTTAAAGGGTCACATGGGAAAAGTCATACACCAGTAGAGGGGTTTGGTCTGAGACTGAAGAGTTCCAGGACAGGATGACTGGCAAGTGGAAAATTACTAGGAACCAAATTACGGCTAGTGTTTTGGTTTTCCAAATTAGAAAAGAGAGATTATTTTTGATACTGCTGTAGAGATCACTAGAACCTTTACAAGCTTTTGCGGGGAAAGAACTTGGTGTACAAGTTATACCAGTTACAGTGAGAATGAGAAACTTTTCTGAATTCTTCAGCATTGGGTCTCAAGTCCCTAACACAGTGCTTGGCACACACACACACACACACACACACACGTTTTGTGTGTAATAAAACAATGCATTGCACGATCAAACCTTCCAATGGAAGAGTGCAAATTCAAGAGAAATGTCAGATTCTGACAAATGGAAGATTAATGAAAAGGTTTAACGAAGAAAGAAATCAGATCCTTTTACTACATTGGATATAGTTTTAGCGGTTGAGATTCCTCAAGCATTGGCCAAGATTATGGCCAAAAGGCCTGCAGAAATAAGAGCAGCAGAAGCATCAGACTTTAACCACTATAACACATCTGTTGAACTTTAAAACACAAAGGCGATGATTTATTTTTAAACTCTCCTCTATGTCTGAGAAGAGTTTCACATACTTCATTTGCTTTTCAATTTTTGTTGTAAACTATAGACCATTTGAGGGATTTTTCTACATGAAATATATCCTGAAAAACACTTTTTTTTTTAAGAAAAAAAGAAAAATATAAAATCCAACCAAAGATCTCATCTAGAGACCTCAATTTTAGCTGGTCTTCTCTGCAACCGTCTTTCCTTGTTTGTCTGAGGTTTTCTGCAAAGATAATAAAAATATGACCAAGTCACATGTCCAGTCATATACTCCTTCTTTCTCAACTTCCCTCTTTATCTCATGCCTCTCTGGTGCTGGAATTCTTTTACAACTTCTGATTATTTTTAAAAAGCAGTACTAATAGTTCATCCCTAAGAGTGTTATTAATAGTTTGTTCTATATATTACTTTTGTCAAAAAAATCCTTAACTATCATTTATTTTTTTTTCCACCAAATGTTATCCTTGCTTAATCTGCCTGTGACTCCAGACTTCGCAGCTTTCCACATGCATTGCTTCACATTTTCCTATGAAAAGATCACTTTTTTTTTTAGAATTGCCATTCTAGAAACATTTTTCTTACAAGAACTTCTGCTGAAACTAAATTCATCCCCGCCAAAAGCATCTGTTTAGGTAAACAAATCCTCAAATGATATTTTCTGTTTGGTACCATTTGCAGCATTGAGGAAAATAATTAATCAAGTAATTTTTAAAACTGTAAATAGCTATAGTTTGATTCAAAATCATGAAGTTTTCAACTATAGCACTGAGTTATATTCTGCAGTATCTATTTTTCCATGTGAAAACTGCTCAGCATAATCAAACTTGGGAAAAAAAATCTTATCACTAATAATTGCTATCCCACAAATTCGATCACATTTATGCCAAGAGTAAAACTTTCACTTTTGTGCTGAGTAGTAAGTGGAAAAGTGGGCTTTAATTCTTTCCCCTAATTTAGGATGACTATTTATTCAGTAGCTACATTTTTTTGGCGCTGCGTGGGGATACAGGTGCAGTTCCTTTCCAGATTTCACATTGTCTGGAATGTTCCATGTTTTGATCCAAAATATACTTTATGTTCCACAAATGAGAGGAAGAGCTTGGAGGCCTGGATTATTTTCACAAAAGTAAGTTTGTAACTTGTAAAAACTGACTTACTCAAGAAAACTCAGCGCTTTACATATTTTATTCACATTTTCTTGATCAACAGGACACTCTTCTCCCTGTTTCTCCATACCTTACTAAATAAGAAAGTCACACATGAATTTCTGAAAAGTTCAGGAAATAGCAGGAAAAGAAAAATCACCAGTATTCCATACCCTAGAGATAAGACCTTTTGACAATTTGAAGTATTTGTCTTCCGATTGTCAGTTGATTTTAAATTTTATGCAAGTTTTGCATCTGAATTTTAAATAATACATTGCATGCCCTTCCTTTACAACTTCCTAAGATGGGAAAACAGTTTTATTAGCTACTATCTCTCCTCAAAAAAAAGTCTTGGATTTGCTTATGTGAAATCGGGAGAGAGATTCAGAAATAAAAATATCTGTTGTGACGTAATGGAGGGAAGATCACCAAAGGGAGTTAGCCTAAAGACCACGTGTGCAAACTGATGAGCCCTAAATACAGCACACAAAGCCTACAGCGCTTTACTACCTGCAGGTTGAAGATGCTTAAATACGTTTTACCCTGTGAGCCCCTTTAAATCTTTTCCAGTTGGCATTTTTGTTGTTTGCTTGGGGTTTTCTGTTTGTTGTTTTGTTTGTTTTGTCTGAATGATTATGGGCTTGGATGTGTTCAGTAATATTAGGTTATAAGAAATGTTCTTTTGTTATCAGTATCCTAGGTTTAAACAATGAGTACTAATGGTTACATATTTTCAAATAACTTTTTGGTCTGAATAAATTATGGCAAATAAATTCTTTCCCTCAAAATATGGTCACCAAGTAAAAGCAATCAAAGTCCGATATATTTTACCTTATGGTGCATTTAGCATTCCTTAAGCTATTTATTGTATTTCAATATTTAACTAATCATTTCCGAAGACAAATATTTACTTCCTTTCAAAATTAAATGAACAAACATGAAGTCTTACTTAGGGTTTAAACTGGGTGGCCTGAAGCTTGCTATTTCTTTCTAAGAACATTTAGGGTAGATGCTGAACTAACATGTTTATGACTTCTATTGGCATACAAGATAGAATGTTTGGTGTTTCTTTGGTTTGGTTTTTGACAATCAATTTCCTGCACTGATAGTCGGTCTTAGAATTTTCATCAGTTTTCAATTCAAGTTATTAAAATGGCAGCACGTGTCACCCTTGCCCTCTTGCTTGTTAACTAAACATTAGCTAATTCTTTAAACTGGAAATTTCTGGGGAGATGATCCAGAAACAGAGAGAAGACGACGGTAGCCAAATATAATGGGATACATTGCAATGACATTTTCATAAGTAACTTGTAAATCTGTATGCTGCCATTTCCCAATACATAACTACTTGATTTCTCAGGCCACTGGCTTCAGAAATTACACTCTCCCACAATACAAAAAAATAATGTCACAAAGGTGAAGTCTAAGATACATATTGACAATGAAGGGCCGCAAGCACACAGTGGGCAAAAGTCCTAACAAACTTGAAAAATATTTAACCGAACAATAATGGAGCCGTGCCAAATGCTAAAAGTCACCAGAGATAATTTTAATTGTTGTAGATATAATGGTGTTCAATGACAGCTGTTTGGGAACAAAAAGGTTATTTCCTGCAAATTTCAGTAAGTTTTCTCCTAAAATAAACTCTCATTGATTGTTAAAATTACCAATTGTCCTTAATGGCAAATGGACACCCAAATTGGCTAATAACTCTGAATATGGAGTCACTGCTACATGTTGATGTGTAAACACTATCTGGAGGAAAAATTAAAAAGACATCATTCAACCCAGGGTTATTTCTCCCTATGGAGATATTACAGGACTCTTATGTAAGAGAAGTAGTTGAAAAAAATATCTAAAGCAAAAAGCACTTACGAACTGATGTTGCAACTTTCCCAGTAAACACAGCTTCCTCTCTCCTTTCCCCTGTCTTTTTTTGGAAATGACAAGAATAAGCTTTCGAAAAAGTGAATTTTGCCAAACTATAAATTAAATATAGTAATAATTTAACAAAAGAAATCTAACATATTAGTCAATAAAAATGCATTTTGTGAGCTGGCCTAATCGTACTAGAACAAGCTGCTTTAGATGATGTGTTTTATTTATGCATTACAAGTCTATTTTTTAGTTTATCTGACATGAGGTTATAATTTAATACATTATGCTTAATGGTCCAACGCTATTTTTTGTTTTTCTAGATTTTAAAAGTTTGACAGCTAACTTGAGTAAACGTGGGGAAATATAAAGAGGCCACAGTTCTTTTTCTTAAATCCAGAGAAATAGTCATTCATTAATTGCTAATTCATTTTATTTTTTCTAATTAAGGAAACACATACTTATTATTTTTTAAATTGGAAAGTTCAGAAAAAAATAAAGACTGACAATCACCTTGAACACATCACACCACCTAGCAATAACCACTGTTAAAACATACTTATTTTTCTCTAGGCATTTTTCTATTCATGCGCATGTAAATGTTTTTTTAACAAGGTGTACACAGCATCCTGGTTTTCCTTTAAGATTTTAGTTATCAGTTTAACAATGATGAGAAAAGAACCTCTTAGATACTATTAGAATTCCCATTATTATTAGATATGTAAGAATTTTTTTCTTTTATTTCATTCTGTTTCTGCATCATGGGACCCACAGTTTTCAACTGTAGCTTGTTAGGTAATATTCTAGTATTTTATGCTTAAGTATCCCTTTTAAGAATACTTTGGGGCTTCCCTGGTGGCTCAGTGGTAAAGAATTCACCTGCCAATGCAGGAGACACGGGTTCGATCTCTGATCCAGGCAGACCCTCCATGCCACAGGATCTGTGCGGCACCACTTCTGAGCCTGTGCTCTAGAGGCCGGGCGCCACAGCTGCTGAGCCCTCGCGCCCTAGAGCCTGTGCTGCAACAGGAGAAGCCACTGCAGTGAGAAGCCCGGGCACCCCAGCTAGAGAGTAGCCCCCTTGCCACAACTAAAGACGACAAGCCCTTTCAGCAACGAAGACTCAGAGCAGCCAAAAATAAGTGCGTACAATTGTATATATGTGTATATACTTTTAACACTTTGTTTCGAACAAAATACTTACGTATAGTCTTTTATGCATCAAAATATGTTCTTAAAAGATGGAAAAGTTAAGAGGAAATTCCTATGAGGTTTAGCTTTCTCAAACAAGAAATTAAAGATGGAAGTAATTGAATATAATCACTACTGTTTGCCCATCAAAGCTTTTAGAACTTAGGCATGTTATTTCACTCTCCTGTAAGACACATTTAAAAATGTATTCCACAGTGACTTTAAATAGAATAGATACATATGTTCTGACATGAAAGGACTTCTGGAGTGAGAAAATTCACAGCACAATGCATTTCAAATAATTTAGGCTAAACAACTATAAAAGTGTGTGTGTTATAGCCCGTATGGACTTCTATACCTATGAAAATGCACAGGACGCCTCATTCTGGGAAGGGAAGTGGAAGTGGGGAGGAAGTAATGGGGAACTTTTACAGTTTACTCTAGATATTTCTGTATCCCCTTCAACAAAAATAAATTCCTGCACTACCGGTGTAATTATTTTTAAATGGAAGAAATTAGGGTGACCCAACATCATTTCACCATTTTCACTGGCCTTTTACGACTCTGAATTCTTGTCACTTCTGCAGCCAGCAAATCTCTCCTAAGACAGCTGAAAGCTCCTGGAGAGGCAGGCACAGTTACTTTGCATTTTCCCCCATAGCCCTGCCACTGGAGCCTCAGCACAGAAAGTCCTAGTATGTCTAAAGGTATAAAATAATGACCTAGACTATGATTTCTTTAATTTTTATTTTATATTGGAGTATAGTTGATTAACAATGTCATGTTAGTTTCAAGTGTACAGCAGAGCGATTCAGTGATATGAACACATGTATCTGTTCTTTTCTCATTTAGGTTATTAGAGCAGAGTTCCCGATGTTGTACAGTAGGTTCCTTGTTGGTTATCTATTTTATTTATTTTTTTGTAAACAATAGTCTTTATTTTTACACAAAGCACAGTTCCCCAAAGAGTAAGTTGGAGCTAGAAAATCCATCCCGAGTGTGAAAGTGTTAATGTTAGTTGCTCAGTCGAGTCCGACTCCTTGTGACCTCATGGACTGTAGCCCTCCAGGCTCCTCTGTCCATGGGATTTCCCGAGCAAGAACACTGGAGTAGGTTGCCATCCCTTCTCTAAGGTTATCTTTTTTAAATAGAGCAATGTGTACATGTCAATCCCAAACTCCCAATCTACCTCTCCCTCTACTCTTCCCCCCTGGTAACCATAAGTTCATCCTCTATGATTCAGAAGGACAGAGGAGCCTGGTGGGCTACAGTCCATGGGGTTGCAAAGAGTCGGACATGACTGAAGTGACTTAGCACATTTGCAGAGCAGCAAAACTATGATCTTTTGGAGAGAAAGCTACAAAGAACTCTGGAGGGTCTCAGTAGGGAATTCATTATGAGTCCTTTGTAAACTAAACATGTTGAATTTTACTGCCCTTTCTAGTATAATTGGACTTCCCTGTTAGCTCAGACAGTAAAGAATCTACCTGCAATGCAGGAGATGCTGATTTGATCCCTGGGTCAGGAAGATTCTCTGGAGGAGAGAATGGCAAACCACTCCAGTGTTCTTGCCTGGAGAATTCCACAGAGAGAGGAGCCTGGTGGGCTACAGTCCATGAGATCGCAGAGAGTCAAACATGAGTGAACAGCTAACACTTCTAGTGTAATTACTAGAAGTTCAGTTTAGATAAAGTTTACCCACACACGGCATACGTTTTTTTGAAAACAAGATTTGGGAGAAACGAAACTAGTCAGTACCAGCAGGATCACCTAGGAGCTCTGAAATGGGCACTTTTTTTTTTTTTTTTTTCTGTTACGAAGAAAAGAACTCTGAGCATTCCACCAGAGCATAGCAGCTGATGAAAGGAAAGAAAATGCTAGATTTTATCGTGTGAACGTAGGAAGGGATCGTGTAAATGGGGCCTATCTCTGACTGCTAGTACTGACCTTGAGCATAGATAGGTAGTGCCAACTTTGATATGGTAAGTAAAGTTGTGAATTGTAGTGAAATACGAAATTCAGTCTACTTTATCGTGAATGATATTAATTACATTTTAATGGATTCCAGAGTGAGAAAAAACTGGATGGACACCCACTGAAGGTGATTTCTTTCATAAAGCATGCTGACATACATAAAGTGTAACAAACAGCTTCAACTGTTTAAACTGACAGCCTCTCCCCAGATCTGTTCTGATTAGAAATACATCAAGACTTCATTCTAGAGACGACTGTTTTCCTTCTCACGAGCGCTGGTCCTCAGCTTATCATCATGGGCAAACCTCTCTAATCCTAAAAACAAAAATAAAAACCACTTTATTTAGACCCAGCTTCTCCTTTGGAACATCTATCCTCTTTCCTTCACTGACAAACGTCTCTAGAGAGTTGCCCCACATTCATTAACTCCAGTTTTTCACCACCATTGGACACCAGCAGTGGCTGAGAGGCTGGACCCAAAGTCAGGTACAGCTGGCTTAGTGTCCATCTGTTGCAGGCAAGTTGTCTCGTCTCTGGTCAAGCCCTTTCGGTGCCTCACTGACTCAGCTGTAGTGTGAGGATAATGCCTTAATACCTCAGAGAGCTGCAGTAAAAATTAAACAGCAGGATACCTTACAACACCTGGCACATAGTAGATGCTCAGTAAGTGTTCCTGACCAACACGGTCTCTGCCTCCGTCTCCTCCTTCACCAAAGTCACCAGGCTCGTCTTAACTGACGGCTCTGTACCATCTGACAGTATCGTCTTCCCTCTTCCTTTGACCTTCACTGTACCAGGCCGTTCTCATTTTTCTTTTTTCTACCCCTCCAGTGGCTCCTTCTCAGACTCCTTCTATCCCTTACAAGTTCATCACCTGCAGAGAGTTCTCTTCAGCCTCCTTTTCTTGCTCCCCCTGGCAACCCAGGCACATCAAAGGCTTCAACTGCCAGCATATGACGACTCCATTGCATTTCCACCTGAGAATCCCTTCCAAAGTTACAGGCACAGGGTGCCAATCGTCCGTGGACATCTTCACCTGGATCCCATCCTACAACCAACACTGAAAACCTAGTGTGTCTCAAACTCGGCCTATTAATTGCTCAAGTTGGAGCAAATCCTTTTCTTCTGTTTTTCTTTTTAAAGGTCTTGGACTCTCCCTCCTAAATATGTTTATTATTAATATGGCTGCACTGTACTCATCCTTCAAGATGAAGCTCAGGTAGCACTTCCCTTCCCAGCCTTCCTGTGTACCCCCAGAATCATGCAACCCCTCTTTCATTGTACTTACCCATTGTGTTCTGCTTTTCTTTAAGTTTCTGCCTCCTCTACAGGACAATAAGCTCCCTAAAAGCAGGATGTTTCTCTTCCAGCTAACACTGTGCGTGGCAAAGAGGATGTGGCAAAGAGGACGTACTTAATAAGGACTTGACAGTGAACCTATACCAGCTCCCCACCCCCACCCCTTCAGCTCGGTTAATTCATCTCTGCTATCTCAGGCACACGATCCATAGTCCAGAATTTAGTAAAATTATGAGAGGAGGCTCAATGACCTTACAACTTCCAAAATAGTAAAATTTGTTCCTCGATAAGTAAGAGTTAACTATACACTAGAGTTCAAGGGATCCTTGCCAAGTCAATAAATTACTTGGTGTTTACCGAATACCAACTGTTTTCCCCATGCACAGAATATGTTTACTATTTCCATTGCTCACATTTCTCACTGAGGGTAGCTGAAATTAAACAATTTTTTTTTTTTCGTGAGAAGGAAGAGATTCTTTTGGTAAGATATCATCTTAAATGATGGCCCTCAAATACTTGAAAAGGGAGTTCTGTCTTAACTGGGACTTGGACTCTGATTCACACAACACTGTGTGTGTGTGTGTGTGTGTGTGTGTGTGTGTGTGTGTGTGTGTGCACGCATGCGCGCGCATGTGCAGGACTTTTTGCGACTCCACAATAGAGAAAACATTAAAAACGTGGCCTCGTATTTGAGCTCTAACACAACTTTTCAGTTTACTGCTTCGGATCTCTTCATTATGGCAGAGGTTCTCAAATTTTTATTGTGGGAAAGGAGCACACCCGTGTCAAGGAAGGAAAGCAGAATTGGGACTGATGATGAGAATCTGGCATTATTCAAAACCTTTCCATTTTTTTATGAAAAAAATTCTGTTCCTGTATAACTTGTGTAGTTAAAAATAAGACTTAAAATAATCACCTAAGATGATGCTTACATTTGATTCACGGGCTCAAGCAGGTGGTACTAATTAGTCTAGGAATCCTGGATTCCACCTTTCGAGGACTGGAAACACACAAGTACACAAACATCCACTGATACGCAGCCAGATTTGAGAGCCATTGATCCTTGATTTTTATGTAGAAACACTTCAAATATTCATGAAAGGTAACAGTAAATACTCTGTCATAAACAAACAGGCAAAGTAAACAAAAAAACTGCTGAAAAAAATTGGCAGCTACAAATATTTAACACTAAAACAATGGCTAGTTTGCCAGAGTTGTGGGATTTATCTTAGAAGTAGTCATTCATTTTATCACACTTTTTACATCAGCTTCCCTTCTTTCTCTAA
Source organism: Bos indicus x Bos taurus (assembly GCF_003369695.1). Classification (NCBI taxonomy): domain Eukaryota; kingdom Metazoa; phylum Chordata; class Mammalia; order Artiodactyla; family Bovidae; genus Bos; species Bos indicus x Bos taurus. Next base: position 3,921,709 of record NC_040097.1, read on the forward strand.
TGGTAAAATTAAGGACCTATTAAATTCTAGGGTTATTTGTCAGTGTTTAGGTATCACAAATATGTTTAAGGAGCACAAATAAACAAAATTGCTCTTATTCATCGATTCATCTTCTAATATTTATTGAGTACCTACTATATGCTAAGTACCTAAGTACTTTGTATGTAAAGTACCATGATTTGGGGGTTCTTCCTGTTTGGAATAGACTGTTATTTTTGAACATAATAATAACTCAATAAATGTGCATTGACTCACTGATTAAATTTAGTGTAGAAAATACTATTATTTGAGCTCTTTTGAAATCTCTATAAGAATGCCTTCAGAAAAGTTGCATTGTTAGAACAAATCAGCATCAGGAAATCCTCTGAGTAGTGATGGTATCAAATACAAAAACTGTATTGGAGGATCATAATGTAAAGTTGAACAATACACCAAATCCTTTTTAAACAAAAAAGGCAAATTTAAAGGAACTGTATAACATATTTAAAATAGAAATGTACTTCTTAAGCTTAATCAGATAATTTTCAGCCCAACTCGTAAAGAGAGGCCCAAAGAGTGCTCGCTTCTAGAAAATAATCCCACTACAGCATCAGAGTACAATGAAGTGCTTGACTTCTTTATCGAATTTCTAAAGTTGAAGTATAGTTGATTTATAATGTTGGGTTCATTTCTGCTGTAACACAGAAAAGTGATTCAGTTATACGTGTATATTGTTTTTTAAATATTCTTTCCCCATTGTGATTTATCATAGTGTACTGAATATATCAATAGTTCCCCATGCTATGCAGTAGGAAGTTGTTTACCCACTTTGTATGTAATAGGTTACCTCGTCTAACCCCAAGCTCCCAATCCGCCCCTTCCCCGCCCTCCCTCCCGCATGGCCAACAGCAGTCTGCTCTCTATGTCTGAATCTATTTCTGTTTCATAGGTTCATTTCTGTCACAGTTTAGATTCCACATATAAGTGCTACCGTATGGTATTTGTCTTTCTCTTTCTGACTTATGAAGCCCTTGCGTTTCAATCCAAGACAGTAGACTAAGTACATGTATTTACCAACCGTCCCGATTCCAAAAGCCCAGGCAAAGCCACCTTTACATGAATTAGAAGGAAGCCCTCTCTTTCAGCATGAATGAGTGCGTGGCTGGGACATCAGCCCCTCTTTGTCCACCTGGCCAGCCCCTATGGGCACAGTTATAACCTGAATGGTAGTCTGCTGCAGCCCTGGAATAAGAGAATAAGAGGACAGAAAAAAAAAAAAACACAAGGCTAGGTGGCTGGAGAAAAGAAAAAACATTCTGGGTGTTTTATTTGGTACGGGAAGGATATAATTAACCATCTTTTTCTCCCCATCATTCTCTTAGTTGAGATATAATCCACAGACCATAAAAGTCATCCTTTTCAATGGGCAATCCAGTAGGTTTTCATATATGGAACAGACTTGTGCAGCCATCACCATTACCTGAAACATTTCATCACCGCTCCCCAAAGAAGCCATGCTCAGGAACAATCAGTCCCGATTTTCTCTGTGCCCCCTTAAATCCCCGGGCAACAGCTAATCTTCTTTCTGGCACCATGCACTTGCCTATTCTGGACATTTCATATAAATGGAATCATATGATATGAAGTCTTTTGTGACCGACTGTTCACTTCAGTTCAGTTCAGTCGTGTCCAACTCTTTGCAATCCCATGAATTGCAGCACGCCACGCCTCCCTGTCCATCACCAACTCCTGGAGTTCACCCAAACTCATGTCCATCGAGTCAGTGATGCCATCCAGCCATCTCATCCTCTGTCGTCCCCTTCTCTTCCTGCCCCCAATCCCTCCCAGCATCAGGGTCTTTTCCAATGAGTCAACTCTTTGCATGAGGTGGCCAAAGTATTGGAGTGTCAGCTTCAGCATCAGTCCTTCCAATGAACACCCAGGACTGATCTCCTTTAGGATGGACTGGTTGGATCTCCTTGCAGTCCAAGGGACTCTTAAGAGTCTTCTCCAACACCACAGTTCAAAAGCATCAATTCTTCAGCACTCAGCTTTCTTCACAGTCCAACTCTCACATCCATACAAGACCACTGGAAAAATTATAGCCTTGACTAGACAGACCTTTGTTGGCAAAGTAATGTCTCTGCTTTTGAATATGCTATCTAGGTTGGTCAAAACTTTCCTTCCAAGGAGTAAGCGTCTTTTAATTTCATGGCTGCAATCACCATCCGCAGTGATTTCGGAGCCCAATAAAATAAAGTCTGACACTGTTTCCACTGTTTCCCCATCTAATTCCCATGAAGTGATGGGACCAGATGCCATGATCTTAGTTTTCTGAATGTTGAGCTTTAAGCCACTGTTCACTTAGCATAATGCTTTTGAGGCTTATACTTCTATTATCAGCACTTTGTTCCTTTTTAAGGCTGAATACTATTCCACTGTAGGACTTGATTCTGTTTATCCATTTGTCAACTGATAGACATCTAGATGGTTTCCACTTTTTTGTGACTATGAACATTGGTATACAGGTGGCTTGACTTTTTACAGGAAGCTTATATTCTATAATTTTTAAAAAATAATTAAAAAGAAAAAAGTCACAATTTACATAAAAGTCCAGAGCTGTGATTTCTTTCTATTTTCTATTTTGTTTTTCCTCTTAGATTTAAGTATCCTTCCATTATTTGGTTGTATTGACTTCTGTTGCCCCTATATTACAATTGTTATTGATTTTTGCAGGTTTGTAAATATTTTATTGGTTTTATACAACATTGCCTCTTTTAAGATGCTACATGATAGATTTAAAACTTGGAGGTGGGGGGAATGTCTAGTCAGTCTAGTATTAAATATAGTAATTGAAAAACCATAATGAGAATTATGTTCTGTAGAACCAGACTAAATATTGCCCTAAATGCTAATAATTCTATTTCTGTCATTAATAAATGATGCAATTCATCTAGGCTACTGCAATTCCACTTGGCAGGAGAACAGTTAAAGAGGTCAATTAAATTTACCTTCTTAAATCCCTGTACAGGGAAGAATCAACTTCTTACTACCACAGGAATAAAAAAAATATTTTAAAATTCTGCATTCTAGGTGAAGGTATGCAGAAATTGACCTACTGAAACTTTGAGAGAATAAATGGATAATTACAGGAGATTAAAATCAGAAAAATACTTTTGGGAGGAGAAAAAATTCCATGTACCCATATCACCATGGTAGGAAGGGGTGGCTGCCAGATACAATGTCAGTAAACAAAGTATTCAGTTCAGTTCAGTCGCTCAGTCATGTCCGACTCTTTGTGACCCCATGGACCGCAGCAGGCCAGGCCTCTCTGTCCATCACCAACTCCTGGAGTTCACTCAAACTCACGTCCATTGAGTCGGTGATGCCATCAAACCATCTCATCCTCTGTCATCCCCTTCTCCTCCTGCCTTCAATATTTCCCAGCATCAGCGTCTTTTCAAATGAGTCAGTTCTTCACATCAGGCCAAAGTACTGGAGTTTCAGCTTCAGCATCAGTCCTTCCAATGAATATTCAGGACTGATTTCCTTTCGGATGGACTGGTTGGATCTCCTTGCAGTCCAAGGGACTCTCAAGAGTCTTCTCCAATACCAGAGTTCAAAAGCATCAATTCTTCAGCGCTCAGCTTTCTTCACAGTCCAACGCTCACATCCATACATGACCACTGGAAAAACGATAGCCTTGACTAGACGGACCTTTGTTGGCAAAGTCATGTCTCTGCTTTTTAATATGCTGTCTAGGTTGGTCATAACTTTCCTTCCAAGGAGTAAGCGTCTTTTAATTTCTGGCTGCAGTCACCATCTGCAGTGATTTTGGAGCCCCCCAAAATAAAGTATGTCACTGTTTCCACTGTTTCCCCATCTATTTGCTATGAAGTGATGGGACCAGATGCCGTGATTTTAGTTTTCTGAATGCTGAGTTTTAACAAAGTATTACCTACTGTAAAGCATACACATCTCCCAACGCCCTCCCTATCCGTCCCCACTAGTGTACAAAAGTTCCTAAACATATAAAGGCGATTCATGATCAATCTACCAGTTACTCATTTAAAAGGCAGTAAAAATGCAAAACACAAGTGTAGGACAGGCCTAAGTGTCATCTCCAGAAAGTGGGTCCATGTTTCCTGTCTCAGATGCGTGAAAAGCGCTCCTTGTAGGTATCAGTGCCAGGACTGGAGAGAAAGTTGTGGGGATGGCCAGGGCAGCAAGAAGTCTACTGCTAGCTTAGTTCACACCTTTATACCTTAAGGCATTTCAGAAATAGGCCCCTGTGTGCCTGAAAACCTCTTCTGTAAAAAGGGATAAGGGAAATTATGTGACAGGACTGTCACCGTGGAAAGAGTCGCTGAACTCACGATAACCAGAAGCCTCGCTCCTCAGGCTTTGGTTCAAACTTCCCATCCTCAGTCTGATACTGTGTATCAGTAGCAGCAGCTGTTTGGATCAACAGCAAAGTTGGCACATGGGTCCAAATATTCAAATTAAAATTATGTTCATAAAGACAGAAAGGCTTGTGGCTACCTAGGTAAGTCAGTTAAATAGTTGAGCCTGAGATATCCTGAGGGATATCATTTACGTAAATGATATCCCTCAACTTTGTAGACATGAATGATGAAAATACGGCCTCTAAAGGTGACTGAATTTATGGCGTTACTATTTTTTCAATAATAAAAAGATTTACCATATGTTAGGCATACCATAAGCCAAGGTTACAATAGCAAATAAAAAAAAACACAGCCTTAGGGGCTGTATGGGAAATCTCTGTACCTTTGTCTTAATTTTGCTGTGAACTTGAGGCTGCTCTAAAATAATAGTCTCTAAAAAAAGAAATTGCTGCTTTCATGGGGTTCATGTTCCAGAGTGGGAAAACAAACAATAAATAAATGTTAAAAATATAATTTCGGGTAGTGATACATGTAGAAAGAAAAATAAAACTGTTAGAGTAAAGAACCATAGTGATGGAGGATCTCTTGACAAAGAGACATTTGAATTATTTGCTTAATAGTAGGCTTAGGTTTGCAAGTTAAACACTCAGCAATCAATCATTCAACAAACACTGATGGCCCACTTATTTGGTTTCAAGCCGTGTAGGGCAACAGGTCCTGGGCTTAAAAAAATCAATAAACCATGGCTTCTGCTGTCAAAGTGCTTACATCTTAGTAAGGGAAGACAGATACATCACAGACACACAAGTGTTGGGATTTTGTTTATGTTTTTTTTTGTTCTGGTGGTTCTGTTGTTAGCAACTGAAATACCGTAACTGTCTTTTCCCAAGTCCAAGCTCCTTGCCCATTTCTCAGCCTGGACACAGCATTTATGTCCTCAGGTCCCAAAACTCCAGAGTAAGCAGATGGCAGCCCTCTGAGCTGTGAGCCCGTTTTGCAACACGCCCATGATGGACATGAAGAGTTGTGAAAATATTAGCAGAGAAATTTTTCTGATAAATTGAAAATCTACCAGAGCTAACTGTTTGAACCAACTTTTAAATGATGAAGTTCCTTTGGGGGTTTTAGAATGGTACAGAAGAGGGAGGCGGGTAAGACGGAACAGGATTAGCCATAGAATGAAACCAGGTTATGGGTACAAGGGGGATTCATACACTATTCTGCCTACTTCTACACTTGTCTAATGTTTTCCATCATAAAAAGGGTTTTTTATTTTGTTTTGCTTTTTGTTTTATGTGACAAAGCCTAGGACCTGTAAGTTCCATGCATGTCCTGAGAAAACCATTCTTATACAGATATCTGGGATTCATAGGTATTTCAAAATCTACTTATTTTGGCTAGTGATTTTTTTACATGCAAGATAGTAGAGTATCCATGTAGGCTGATGACTAAAGATGAATGTGTATATGAAAAAATCCTCGTTTAGCATCCAAACTGTGTATTAATGCAAGTGACTATCAGAAAAAAAAAAAAAAAGCAGTCTAATTGCTTTCACCTAGTTGATAAGCCGCATTCACTGAGTTCTTACTAGGAGCCTGACTTGATATTTTCTCAATTATGTCACTGATGAGATTATGAGAATATATTTCCATTTTCTAGATGAGAAAACTAAGCCTGAGAGGGTGGGTCTCTTGCTCTAGGTCACAGTGAGCAGAGATAAAGGTAAGGGCTCTTTCCATTCTACCATTACTTCGTGAAAACGAAACTCTTGAAACGAAAAGACAGATAGAAGGTAGAACAGTTCTCCTGAACTGAAAACCCTGCTTGGCATTCTCTTCTTCTGAATAGCTGACTACTTCCTACCTCTTGATATTTACAGGGCAATCTGAAAGGCAAAATACATCAATTCCTGGGGATAGGAGAGGAATGAAGAAAAACTGAGAAAGCAGGGCAAACCTCTTTTTGATTATTCTCTGGGTAGCAAAAGTATTTTTTGAATGTTTAAAAGATGTTTTAAACAATTAAAACTTTAACATTTACATAGTCTAACTCAAAACTAGTGAAACTACCAAACGGGATTTCCTTGGAATTAAATATTATTATTACAAATTATGAGAGAGAGAACATTTTCAAAACTAGGAGTCATCAAAGAAATGGCCTTAAAATGATGTCTGTTTCAATCTCTTCAAATTATCTAAAAGAAAGCTGTAAATTGGGGTATTAAGAGAAAATAAAATACAAGCTGTGTATATTTTCCATTTTTAAAATTTTGAACCAATAGCTGTATTATACTGTAACCTAATAATTTACATATAATCAAGCATTTATTAAAATATTCTGGCAAAATTCTTTTTTATTTATAGGCAATCACTCCAAACAGAAATAGAATGTGAATTAAGCAGAGATGTTATAGTGAAAGGATCAGGCAATTGAAAATCAGAAGAAATGGATTGCAAGCCTGGCTATGGTGCTTAAGACCTTATAAAAAGGAGCAAGTCATTTGGCGAGAGGCAAGATAAGAGAAGACAGAATAGCAAGAGAAAGAGAAAAGGACCGTAATAAAATTCAAGTAAAATTGAGAACTTGCAGGTAAAATTTCATAACTAGATTTAAAAATCATGTGTAGAAACACAACAGTCATTCACAAAGTAGGTGTGTGTGTGTGTTTAACTTGCCCAACATGTTGAACTGGTTATAATTTTTTTTTAATTTTAAATTAAGATCTTATAAATCTCCTGGGAATTTACGGTGTCTAGAGACTGAGAAATGGTATTGCAGATAGAGGAGGAACAAATGTCAGGGACATGACAGCACACAGCTGCTGTAAAGAAGTGACCCTCCTCCCACACTGGACAACCAGAAATGCAGCATATTCATTTTCCTAACTTTGGTCTGCAACATGGTTAAATGTCATTCGCTACTGATGCCAACACTGTTTTGCTAAATGCCTAGAAAATAACATTTTGTCATGATTTCAAAAATAATATACCAGTATTTAAAAATATCTGAGGACTGAGGAAAAACAAAACAAAACAAAAAAGTTGAGGCCCGTCGGTAGGGGTAGTTTAAGTATAGTTGGAATAAACTGGAAATCGATTCAGTTAAGGCCAACTCCCATGACTAGACCTGTACTTCCTTCCCAATACAATAAACATAGTATGTAATTATGAACCTGGGAACAAAGTTCCCCTAGTTAGAAGAAAAGCAAATATGCCTGCAAATCTCAAGTGAGATAAACAACTAAGCATTAACTGCAAAAAAATAAAAAATAAAACAAGTGCCCTAGGACCAAACGTCAGTATTTGGAATAAGCCCTTGTAGCTGGGGAGAGTGAACCAAGGCACAGTCTTTCATTTCTAGAAATTACATGTGGATAGAACTGCATGTGTGCACTGCTGCAGGGCAGAGACCACGTGTTATGTATCATATTATCCCCAGAATTTAGCAGAGGACCTGGCGCAAAATAAGCACTCAGTAAATGTCTATGGGATGAAAGAATTCTGCAACTATAGTTTATACGTTGTCTGTCCAAGTTTTGAAAATGTAGCCCCAAACACAGTAAGAAAACAAATTTTACATCAACTGTTGGTACACACAAACACACACACATAATACAATGAAGCAACACTTTAATCTAGGAGAGAATGCTGATAGTTTCTATTTTGTTCTGTATTATTTGACTTATAAAAAGTATTTGGCTATGACACACTAACTGATTTCATAATCCACTAATAAATCAAGACCAGTAGTTTAAAAAACAGACTTATGCTATTTCTCTTTCTATTGCTTAACTTCTTACATTTTTAGGCTTCACTAAGTATAGGTCACTTTTTTAAAATTACATTTTTCATTGAAGTATAGTTAATTGACGATGTTGTGTTGAAAATTTCAAGTATATAGCAAAGTGACTCGGTTATACATTTATATCTTCTTTTTCAGATTCTTTTCCATTATAGGCTTAAGATATGGAGTATAGTTCCCTGTGCTATACAGTAGGTCCTTGTTGTTAAACTATTTTATATATAGTAAAAAAAATCACTTAAAAAAATCTGGAAGGAAATTTAGAAAGTATTCAGATCAACTATAAAACATGTTGCACCAGTTATGAGCTTAGGTAGGTAGGTAGGTTTAATCACTAAGTTGTGTCCAACTCTTGCGACACCATGGACTGCAGCCCACTAGGATACTCTGTCCATGAGATTCTTCAGGCAAGAATACTGGAATGGATTGCCATTTCCTTCTCCAGGGGATCTTCCCCAACCAGGGATGGAACCCGGTTCTCCTGCATTGCAGGCAGACTCTTTACCAAAGGGCCACCAGGGAGCTTAAAACAAGTGCCCTAGGACCAAGCCTCAGTATTTGGAATAAGCCCTTGTAGCTGGGGAAAGCTTACTATGATGGAATTCCATTCAGTCAATATTGTTTAATTATGAGTATTTCTCCACCAAAAGCAGATTGGTCCTACCTCACACCATGCAAAAAATCTCACTCAAAATTACATCACAGACCTAAAAGAATTAAACCTATAAATCTGTGGCTACCAGATGTGGGAGGGGAGGAATTAAAGGATAGTCAAAAGGTACAAATTTTCAGTTATAAAATAATTTAAGTCTAGTAGAGATGATGGATATTCACTAAACTTATAATGTGATGATCATTTCATGATGCATGTAAGTCAAATCATTATGCTATATACCTTGACATACAGTGCTGTATGTCAATTATATCTCAGTAAGACTGGAAGAAAAATAATTTAGTACTAGAGATGTAATACACAACATGATGACTATAGTTAGCATTGCTGCATGATACTAAGGAAGTTATTAAGAGTTTAAAACCTAAGAGTTCTCATCACAAGGAGAAACATTTTCTTCTGTTTTTATTGTCTCTATATGAATGTTACCTAAACCCATTGTAATCATTTCACAACATACCATAAATCAAGCCATCATGCTGTACACTTTAAACTTATATAGTGATATATGTCCATTATTTCACAAGTGGGGGAAAACTCTGTCAATAAACTAAAAATCATTGGGTTGTACATTTAAATTAGATTATTTAAATGTCAGATTCTACTAATTATATTTCAGCTTTTTTTTTTTTTTTTAAGCAGACTGGCAGTCTGGAGTGATCAAGAAGAGGGACGCACGCAGCACTTCGATGCCCGAGCAGAGAATGCTGAGCCAGTGTCAAGCTGTCTACCTACCTGGCAGGCAAGGAAGTAGGGTTTTTCGGTGATGGTCTTCTTTTAAGTCCCTCTAGAGCTATGATTCTTCAACTTCCTATTTTATGGGCCAGGCAGAGGACATGGATTTGTTGAATTAAACTCTGAACGTTCTCCAAGATGATAAACATCCTCACGATATTTTACTTGTAACTGCAAACGAGGACCAGCTTCCCTAGAGGAAAATGAAGCGGCCAAATTAAGACGCTAAGGGGGTGGAGAGCATCGTGGGCAAGTCATTGATAAGCTTCTTGAAATCACAGGCTCTATTCGCTCCCCAAGGACTGCCAGACTCGGTACAGGGTGTGCTTTTCAGCAAATAGGATCAGAAACAGACAAGGTAAGTAAGGCCTCAGTCCAGAAGACCAGAGGCTTTCTAGTTGGCCATCTCTCAGCCCCGCTTTGGACAGGTTCACGGGAGGGGCAGGAAACGAAGGTGCCCAGAGTCCACCCGGTCCATGCACGAGGCAGCCGGAACCCGAACTGCACCTCACTCTCCCAACCTGAGTCCCAGGCCCCGCCCCACTCGCACCCCCCACCCACACACACCACGTGTCCGGCTCCCTCGGCGTCAGAAACTGCTGAAAGAATTTCAAAAATTCTGTCAATGAGTTTAAGGAATACTTTAAATTTTTACAATTAAACTTTGTCACTTTAAGTGAACCATGAATACCAGCGGGAAATACGAAATGCGAAAGGGTTGAGTGGGGTGGGGGTGGGGGTGGGGGTGGCTTGGCGGGGAGCTGAAAGTGTGCAGCGTCATTGGGTAGGGGATTTAAAAAAAAACAGGTGATTCTTAGTACGTTCTCATTCTTTCTTTCTTCCTTTTTAAAATTTTGACTTAAAAGGATGTTACTGAAAATAACTTGAGGGGAAACAACAAAAACACCCGCAGACCACCGTGCGAAGGCGAGAACCGCGGGCCGGGAGAGGGGGCGGCTAGGGAGCCCCACACCTCGTCGGATCTCCCCGACGTGACCGCGGGCATCCTCCCGGGCTCCAGCCGGTCCCTCGTCAGGAAAAACGGGACCATTTCGGGGCCGCCGCCCAGCGGCGGTAGCGAGGAACAGGCGGGGCCGGGCGCAGAGTAGGTTCGCCCGCTAGACGGTGGGCGCGGCGCGCGGGGGGCCCTACTGTGCGCCGGGCGGCGGCGCCGCGGCCGCGCCCCTCCCCTCGCCCCGCGCCCCTGCCCCCGCCCCAGCCGCTGCGGGCGGGGCCGACCGCACTCGGGAGCCCGCGCCCGAGCCACCGCCGCCTGGGGCGCTCGGGTTGGCCGCCTGGACACCGGAGCGGGCCGCCAGGCCACCGGCGCAGGTCAGAGCCGGGCTGCCCCGCTGCGCTCGGGGGCGGGCACGGGGACCCGGGCTGAGAAGAGTTCGGGGTGGGGCCGATGGGGTCTCGGGCTGAGGGGGCCCCGGGGGTGGCAGGGGTCGTGGACCGGCGGCACCCGGGCTGACAGGTCCCGTCCCGGCCGAGGGTCGCGCCCTGAGGAGACGTCCGGGCGGCGGAGGGCACGGGCCGCGGGCGACGCGCGCGGGGGAGAGCTGCGGTCCGACCAGAAGCGCGAGCCCGTGCGCCCCGCGCGCCTGTCCAGGGTTCGAGAGCGCGCGGGTCTGCGAGCCCTCAGCGGCGCGGCGCGGGGTGCCTGGGACCAGGGAGGGAGTGGTCTGGGAGCCGCTGCCCGGGGTACCCCAGACCCCCCTGCGCGGGATCCCGTGCGGGCGCGTCCCGCGGCCGCGGGGGTCTGGCTCCGTCTCCGGCGCCCAGACTGACCACTGTGGGGTCGCGGTGACAGTTAAGCCTGGGGCGCACTTTGGGGGCGGGCGGAGCGCGAGGGCACGGGGTGGTGCGCTCCCTCAGCCTCGGTGCCCTCACGCACCGGGCTGGCCGTGAACCGAGCGGAGTAGCCCGGGACGCGGGGCTCCCTGACTCTCGGGGGGCAGCGTATGGAGAGCGCGGGCCCTTCCCACCCGCTCTGCGGTCGGGAAGGTGGCCGGACGGTGCGGTGGCTCTTCCACGTGCCGGGCTCGACTCCCGCCCTGCCGAGCCCTGACCGGGGAAGGTGGACGCAGGGCTGGCTTCACCGAAATCTCTAGTTCCTGCGTGCAGGGGGCGGAAAGTGGGTGTGTATCTGTGGTACTATCTGCCTCGGTGTTAGGGGAGGAGCCTAAGGTAAGGAGGCTGAAACTGGGAGTAACCTATCTGCGGCTTTTATATAAGGTCAGTGGTTAGGTAAAGAAGGGGCCTTTACCTCCGCCGGTGATCAGAAGCCTGCGTCTCTAAATTCTTAAGTCCCCTTGCTTAGGTGAGTCGGCTTACTCTGTAATTGCACTCTGTTGAAATCACTCTGTTGGTGATGCGTGTCCAAAATTTGCAGGACGCTGCTCGTGAGGCTCGTGGTGATGATTATTCTGTTGTTATTATTTGGTCGTGCTCTTGTTTTACCGCGAGAATTTCATTCACTTGGGTCTGAGAGTAATGGTTGGGGAAATTGTGTCAATTATTTGAGGAGAGAAAGCTTAAAAGAACATAGCAGTCTGTCATGAAGAAAAACTAAAGTTTTTTTCTTTTCAAGATTGAGGTTAACATGTAAGATTGATTTGTATAGATCATTGTCTGAAAACAAAACCAGACACGATGATTAACTGAGTTGTCTGAAACCTGTTGCTGGAGAAACTTGGTTTTGAAGTACACTATTTTCATGTCAACTGTTTTTATCATTCATGAAACAAATTGTAGTTAGAGATATTGAGAGAGCAATGACTAACACTCTTTAGAAGGCGCTGGGCAAACCTTGGACATACCCCAGGTGTTTGGTGGCAGTCTTCCCGTTCATAGTTAAGGGATCAATCGCTGACTGAAAACAGGACCTCATGATCGTCTAGATGATTTTTACAAAACCCTTCTGGAATAGAGAGCAATGTAGATGTTCACTGAAGCTTCTTTCTTAAAGAAGTTCTTTCCACTCCTATGAAAGGTCTGTAGAAAACAGAGATGCCACCAGTCAGCTTTCGGGGTGATACTTCAAAAGATCTTTTTCAAATTTGAAAACAGTTTTTATGTTGCCTATTTTCAATCGGATTCAGTCTATGAAGTTAATAGGCACCATAGTATTCTCTGATATACAAAACGCTTAAATGAATGCCCTTAGCCAAAAAGTGAGGATTGTTACAAAATCATCCATTTTAGTCTTACTGTGTACTTCTTGTCATTATCCTTTATTTAAATTATAATGATATGTGATACTTCACTTGCTGATAATTAGATCTTAAATTTAAAGATCTTAGGATCAATTAATGACCCACCGCTCAATTTCTTGCAAATCACTGGAAAGGGGGTAGAAACTGGTGATTTAATTTTTAAATCAAAATTCTTTTTCACGTTTAAAAGTTTATCTCTTGCTTTTATGATAACTACTGTAAAAAACGTGGCATCAGTGAGGTATAAAGGTTTGGAGATTTCCAGGCTAAGTTTTTTAGGCACTGTTTTTTTCATGCTTTTAAATTTAAAAGAATATAATTTATTTTTAAATTAAAACTAAAATATCCACCTGCATCATATTCTTTATTAAACTCAAAATACCTTGAACATATTTTTGCAGTTGGCATTTTAAATAAATATTGCTATTTTCTTTGAGGGGACTGTTTCCTTACTCTTCATTTCTTCGTATATTTTTCAGAACGACATTTTAAAGACTTAACATAGGACTTTAAACAATCAGTATTAATTATAACATCTCTATGACATTAAAACTGTATTATCCCTGTATATGAAAATTTATACAGGAAAAAAGCATGACTTTAGGAACATACATTACTGACCATAGCTAATTGCTCTTAATCAGTAAAAAAAAATCATTTGTTTAAATAAGATAATTATGTATTCGACAGTTGTATGAATGGCACAGTCATGGAAACGCACACAAGTCTTAATAATACATTTCGTTTAGTTTTCAAATTGTGAAATGGTGTTTTACTGTCGGGAGAGTTTCATGAAAACAGTATTAAAATAATACTTTACAAATGTTTTATATATCCTGGTCTGTTACTTTTGCTTCTTTCATAGGATTTGTATATGACCAATGAGCAGGGCAGAAAATGTTGGTCATTCTAATTTGTGGATGTTCTGCTGAATTCACTATCACTTGAACTTGGAAATATAATAATGTCATAAAATGTGGCAAGTATACTGAAAGAAGTTTTGGGTTCCACTAAAAATAAATATCAGCTGTAGAGAATTTTTTTAAAATCCTAATCAAGAAAACGATAAAAGTTACTGGCCTATGGATATAAACATGTGTCCCCCACCACCTTCAAAATTATTAAACTGAATTTCTAACTTGCTTTTATTTTTCCTAGCAGATCTCTGTACTGCTCTTGACCTCTTGAGCTGTTGCTTTCTCTCTTAAGGCCTAAAAGCAACAAAAAGGGCAGTGATTTAAAAAGCTTAATGCCTTGAAACTGATCTAATTTGACTCCACAAAAATAGAATAAGATCTGTAAATAACCACCTTGCAAGCATAGATAGCCCCAGTGTATCAAACTTTAGTTAGTGTCATAGCGTTCTAGATGAAAATTTTAAATTGAAGACTATTTTTAATCCTCCCCGGCTTTGTCATTTACTATTTGTATTTTATCACAACAAGATATAGATTTGGGGGAGTTTTATTGCATATCTTTTGAACTCATTCTAATTTTTATTTACCTAAAATACTGTAGGTTTTTGAAAGGAAATCAGCTCAAATAAAATAGACTGTATTTGGGGGGAAACTTTTGGAGATGTGAAGACAACTATCACCGATGATAGTGTATACTTAAATTATTTTTTATTTTAAAAAACAGGTTTATTATTAGTAGTATTTTTCTTCAACAGTCAATGCACACCTATGTTTTAATAACAAATGTTTAACTCAGACTGTGAATGTTTACATTTTTAACTATTTTAATTATTATACTGAGGCAAGTAATTTATCCTTTCTAACTCTCCGTTTCCTTATCAGTGTAAATGGGAAAAGTATTGGTATTATTGTTCCGTGCTCTCTTTTTTTGTATGATTTTAAGACTTTATCAACAAATCTGTGTATCTTAAATGATATGACCTTGTCCCTGAATTTAATTGAGCTAATTCTTTTACAAATATTAATAGTTCACCCTAGTAATTTTGAGGTTCTTGTTAACAATGAACAGAAGATAATGCTTGCCATGTGGTGATCAATTTATCAGATGTTTCTGAAATGAGATATTTCATCATTATTCAGTTTAAAACTGTATCTCCTATTCTCTGGTGACTTTGGACAAAAATCAGCCTAGAATTATTTTTGTCCTGTTGATAATATCTCTGTGAGTCCTGTGTAGACACAGTATGTAGTCTTTCGTGTCCATTTTTGCTTCTTCACGCATTTAGAAGGTGCAAGCTGTGCTTTCATTTGATGAAGTTCTAGTCTTTACATATTTTTATGGCATATACTGTGAATGCTTACTGTGTGTTTGTTTTATACTGAGGCCTATGATCCTTCAGATCAAAAGACATTTTAGTGTCGCAGCTTAAAGAATAAATAGGGACCGTGCTTGTCATAAAACGTGGGGCTCCTTCTAAGAAGCCGTATCCCAAAACATAGGCTTTTAGCGACTTGAAAAGTGAACATGCCTCCTAGGAACCCACCAGTTTACTAGTAGGGACTCATTGGAAAAGCCTTTAATTAAGGGTGAATTGTCCAGATAATAAATTTTACATTCTTCTTATGGATTGTTTAAAAATCCATTCTTTTGTGAACTGTCTCCTATGCAAGAAAGTAAGGGCCTTGACTCCCAGCTCGAACCCCACTCTGTTCCCAGTTCACCTACAGAGGCCAACTGGGGACCTCAGTAAAAGTATGAGGAGGCAGAGGACAAAGAAGTGTTGGGTCGTGCCTGTAGATGGGTGTTCCCCCTTTGCAGCTGGGGAGTGGGGAGCAGCCCTCATTTCCATTCTCTTCATGGGTCTTCTCTGGCTTTCTCAGAGCCATGGCTACACTTTACTTCAGCTGTTCCAGTGACCAGGCCATTCTCAACTTGAAAATCTTTTTTGGGATAGGTTTCCTTTCTGTATTGCGATTTTTCAGACATAAAGGAAAGAAGTGAAGTCATCAGTTCATGCACCATGAATCATTTACAATGGAGATTTAAAACCATAAGGGAGGATTTACACTCGATCCTATAAGTTTAGTTCAATTTGATTCAGTGTCTTAAGAAACAGTTTTTATTTCACTTCAGTGGGTTTTGTTTTTGTTTTTTTTTTTAGAAAATAAATTCATTGCTGGTTTTAACTGATTTTTTTTTAAGAAGCATTTCAATTCGTGGATTCATCTAGAATTGTAATATGTGGATAAGACCCTTTGAGACACATTTCCTGACCTTCTGGGAAGAGTTCAGATTAGCATAGAGCCGGGGTGTGAAGTCTGCACAGATTACCGTAGATAAGGAGAAGGTAGCTAGAAGGGAGAGAGAAAACTAGGGAAATACCCTGAGTGGGAGTGTAAGAGATCTGTGTGCACTCACTCCCACACTCAGCGGGTTGCACAGTAATCGTACAGAGACCTGAATGGAAGGGGTTGGTTTCTAAGAATTTACCCTGTGCCTTGGTGACATCAGAAACTTTTAGGACAGCTTTGAATTCTAAAGTTGCTGCTTGGCACTGTCTCTGTCTCAGGAGCTCTGGGTTGCTTCAGGAGAGAGCCCTAGCAAGTGAATGGAGAGGGGATATTATTATCCTGTGTGTTTAAGGAATAACTACTCCTGTATGGTGAAGACTGCCTCGTTCAGCAGTGAGATGCTGGAAAGAACTCCTTCACCTTGACCCCATTCCACTGACCATCATTTCGCCTCCGCTGTCTGTGTCCTTTGAAAGTTTGGAGTCTGCCTTCAAAATGCCAATATTCCTTAAGACATCATCAGCAAAAATTTGAGAGTTTAGTTTCCTGGTTTGCTTGCTACCTGCAGGCAAAGCTTTTAAGGAATAATAAACACTCTTGAAATGTAAAGAGGGGATCAGGAGAAGGCAGAATAAAATTAAAGCAAGTCCTGTCCCCAGTTCTCCATAAACCAGCCTTTATGAAACCAAATTTGAAAATAGTTACTTGAGATAGTAGTGACACAAAAGGATATATTCTCCCACACAGGCATATTTTTTTCTCTTAAAAATCAACACAGGGGAATTCCCTGGCGGTTCAGTGGTTAGGACTCTGCGTTCTCATTGCCAGAGGCTGGGTTCAGTCCCTGGATGGGGAACTAAAATCCCACAAGCTGCACGGCCTGGCCTAAAAACCAAAATCAACATGTGTTGTAATTCTTCCTTGAACCATTTTTTCCTTCAGAAAAAACAAATCGTCATTCCTAAACGTCAGTTTAAGAAACTTATCAAATTTAAGGCTGTAGGAGTTGGTAGTTGGCTAGTATAATTAGATATATGACTATTACTTCTGACTATGTCTTCCTCTCTCTGTGACATTAGACAAATTATCTAGTCCCTTCTTGAGTTAGTTCTTCCAAACTTATAAAGTAGCTTTCTAACAGATTGAAATGAGAGGAATCTCTCAATCACATCATAAAAAAATATGCCAAAGATGTATAAATAATGCTTAAGACTTTGGCAGATCCTCAGGTCATAACATTTTATACATACTTTATTTTTCCTTTTATGTTTTTTGCCAAAAATACTTACAGGAAATCAATGTGTATCTGATGGAAATAGAAGCTTAGTAGCCACCTGAAAAGCAACTTCATTAATTCTGTGAATCAGCTGATAGGCAGTGTTTAACAGTTAAGTACAGGCCACCGTCATGGGTATAAGTAAGCATATTGCATGGTTGTGTCATTCACTTTTCCACAGTGTTGCTGAAGTCTAAATCTAAATCAGAGAATCCCTAAGTCCTACCGTACTTACTGTTGTTTTTTTCTGTCAGTTGGTAATTACCTGGATTTTGTAAACAAGGTTTTGAGTGTGTATGGACAAGTACTTATATAAAATCTTTCTCTTTTTTATGTGGTGGATGAAGTTATGAAAGAGAACAAACATGAATGGTGTATATATATATATATAAATGAAGAAGATACTGTAGCAAATTATTTGCATATGTTCAGAAAATTCAGAAGAGTGAAGAAAACACCCAGGCCTTTGCCAATGTAGGATTACTACATGTTTTCCTAAAGCATTTGGAACTAATTAGAAATACCCTAGTTTTATTTAAAAGCAATATACTTTTAAACTTGGTTTTCAACAAGGTCCCAGTTTGTTGACTTTCAGCACGAGAGCAGTACAATGTCTACAAAAACATAGATTATTAATTTCTTGAAGCAGGACTGACTGGTTTTACTCATCTTTCTGTCTCCAGCACATAGAACAGTACTCTCTAGGTACTTAATACATGTTTTTAAAAGAATCAAGAAATAGTCTATAATAAAGAGTGGTCCTTGGAGCAGCAGCAGTGTCTGGGAACTTGGTGGAAATGTAAATTCTCAGGCCCCACCCCAGACCTACTGAATCAGAAACTCTAGGGATAAGGCCTGATAATCTGTCTTTCAACAAGCCCTGCAGGGGATTCTCTCGTGTAGTGTGTGAGAACCTCTCACTGCTGCTGAGCCCCGTGTCCCATCTGAGAGCCTGGAGCCCAGTGTGCAGCGCAGGCAGTCCGGATTGTTCTCCCTCTTGCCTATAGTTAAGTCTCTTGATGTATTAACTCTGTAGGTAGTGATAGAAGCTCTTGAGACCGTCCTGTCAGTTGGCTCTGTTGGTTTGACATTTTATTAGAGAGACTCAGTCTTGTTTTGGATAAGCTCGAGTCTGTAGAGGCTAGCCGGCTATCTGCTTCGTCGGAGAATCGCTGATTTCCCCTTACCTTTAAGCATGGTTGCCAAGAATCCCCAGTCTGTAAGTTCAGAGACTGGATTTTATACAGTATCTGAGGATGGTCTGGCCCTGGAGGACCCACATTAAACAGACTTACAAGAAAAGGATTTGTAAACTTCAATTCCGGTTTCATAATCTTGGAAAATGTACCAGTCCTAATGATTGTTGATGATAGATTTTTTTTTTAATCCTAAAATTTTATGATTCAGGAATTAAAGAAACTGGTTATTTTATGTATAGCTGTTGTCATTATCACTTAGTTCCGCCTGCTAAAAAGGCAGTTGGGCAAAATATTGCACAATCTGCTGCTGTACCCCTACTTTGGAGATTTTTTCCAAAGAGGTGGAGGATATAGGACAAGCCACACACACGAAGACTTTCATACAAGCATTGCTATAGGAACCAATATTTGGAAATAACTATTCAACAGCAGCGGAATGCTTAAGTAAATTATGATGTAATTAGTAGGTGGAATGTTATGTAATTGTCAGTGACAAATTGGAAAACTAGAGCAAACTTGAAAAATATTTTTTAAAAAGTAACATAAAGAATGTATGTGCACCATTGATTGAAACCTTATATAAACGTGCATATGAAGGGACAATAAAAAAGTTACAAAAAAAACGTATTTTATATTTTAAAATAGATACAGAAGGCTTTTTGTTTGTTTTTATGTTTTTCTCTCTTTTCCAAAGTTTAGCCATTAGTATAAAATTACTTCTCTACTTAAAAGCCTACATTTATTGCTTTTATTTTTTAGTATGTCTGTGCCCCTGATCAGTAAAGATCAAGCAAAGAGTAAATTAAACATTGAGAACCCTCTAGCTGTTTTATTGCTTTTAAGCCATTCAAGATAATGTGAGACAGGACATGAATTCTTTTCTGTTATACCCAGTTTTATTTCACACTTAGTCTTCTCTCACATACTGGGCTTCTCTGTCCTCTGCTGGACTACTCTCTGGGGGGAAAAAATACTCCATCTTTGTAACAGCCTCTTAGTTTTTCTCAATCATACATACAGTTTGCTTTCGTTGATTTCTTTGGGCCTGTGCTCTATCTGATCTTTAGCATCCACCAAACAACAGCTATTTTAAACAATAGTTTCCAGAGTTATTTTACTTTCCAGCTATCCCCTTTTAAGTCTTTTTCTAAAACCTATGTATATCTATTATGGGTTTTTTTTCCCCTAAAATTAAATAACCTCGGGATAGTTTGTCTTCTAACTCTGATAGAATTCTGAACTTGTAACCATAAATAGCTGATGCAGAAGCACAAGAGGGTAAACTTCTACTACAAATGGTTATTATGAGACCTTGATATAATTTGTGATGAGTAGAGGTTTCCCAAAATCTTGTCAGACCTCAGAGTGAGCACAGAAAAAGACAGACACACACAGCAATATATATGTGTATGTGTATACTATCCAGATACACACACACAGCAATGTCCTTTGAATTGAATACTTCTTCCTTTTCTCTGTTGCATTGCTCTAGAAAATCCCAAAGGGAAAATTAAATAGTTTTGCCTTCGACCCAGATTACAGGTTATATTTTTCTTGTCACTTTCTCTGGAACTTCCTTTGAGAATTTTATATCAGACTGATGCCTTTAGAATAGCCTTTATCTAAATGAAAACAAAGTTTTAAACGTTATTTTAGAAACTTTATATCAGGGATATTAGCTATTTCTCTCTTCTTTCCCCTCCCCCGCCACTATTTCTGATGATTTAATCCTTAATACAGCCCAAGCCAAACCTCAGTGGGTAACACAAACCTGGAGATGACCCTCCCACTCCCAAGAACAAATCTACAGAGGAGAAGCGCCTTTTTAGTGAAGATTTATTTATCCAACAAAAATCTATTGAGCTCCTACTTTGTGCCAACAGCTGTTTTAGAGAAGGAGTTTAAAGCAGTGAACAAAACAGACAAGGATATCCCTCCTGACATTCATGAGTATTGTTATCTAGATTTAACGAGGGTGTTAGTGGGAGACATGATGACTAAGAGCAGGCAATAGTCTAACCCCTGCCTTGTGACCAGGCAGCGTTGCCAGGCCAGCCTGGAACTGGGTGGCTGTCTATGAGTTAGATGTGAAGGAGGGGAACACCTGTGTCCTTGAATATTTTTCCTAAATCTCTTATATTATTTTAGGTTGTACATACGTAGTATGTATCAGACATTATGAATAATATAATTATTGTATTATTTCATTTCTCTCTTACCAACAGAGTTTACTAGCAAAGGATGTAAGGATGTGTCTTTTGTTAATAAGCTGTTAACTTTTCTTGAAAATACAAATAATAGAATGCTGATTCACTTTGCAGAAGGAGTATGTATTTCATAGTAATTTCAAAATGGATATAGTTAAGTGGTTAGCTATCCAAGTGAATTTAGTTCATGACCTTGTTTATCAGAAAAATGAATTACACCTAACAAAAACGTGAAACAAATTTCACTGAGACTATCCCATTAAAATTTAAAAAACAACAACAATACTTTTTTCTCCTGGGAAATAAAGTTAGCAACTTACCTTTTAAAAGCATATTTAGAATTTTTAAATATTTAGAATATAATGTTTGAGTAAAAGGAGACCCAGATCTTACTTCAAATGACTGTCCTTTGGTCAATGTAAGTATTACTGCTGTTTCAACTTCTGTACTCAAGACCCAGTTGTCTGATTACCATTTCAGTTCTGTTTTTAAATTCTCAGAAAATGTCTTACTGACCAGTTAGAGATAAATCCTAAACAACATGAAACTTTGGGGGGGGAAAAATGGTAAGGAAAATAGATTTTGAAGGAAGTTATATGAAGTTAAGTAGAATTAATATTTTCTTATATAGACATGGAATATTAGAGTACATCTCAATGCAGATGTAACCAAAGCCTTCAAACTTTACAAATTCCACCATAATTTATTCACAAATCCGTGGACATTTGTCAGATGACCTCTCGCTTTCCAGCACTAGGTTTCCTTATACAGGAAGCAAAGTCTGCCCACCTGGTGACATGGCTTTGTAGGTGGTGGCCCA
This sequence comes from Bos indicus x Bos taurus, assembly GCF_003369695.1. NCBI lineage: Eukaryota > Metazoa > Chordata > Mammalia > Artiodactyla > Bovidae > Bos > Bos indicus x Bos taurus. The sequence goes on from NC_040097.1 coordinate 3,943,232, forward strand.
GGCGCTTTTCAGATTGGGGAAGGGAATCAGAACCTAGCACCAGGCAGGCAAATAACCGAACTCAGTTAAAGTTAAGAAAATGATTAAGTGATGGAACACAGCCCAGTGGTGTGATGTGTCTTTAGGCCATTCACATGATTCATGTGTACTTGACCATGTGTGCATACCTGCTAGAACCATCTCTGGTCCTGACAAAGCACAGCACATACACACAGATATTTTGTTTTTGCCCCACACGTTAAGTTTTAAGTGTCAGATGGATTTCTTTTGTCACACAACGTACTTGTGAAATAATTCACCCTGGCCACTAGCTATTACACTCAGAAAATGCAGACTAACTTTACTTTTAGCTGAAACATAATTGGAAGAGATTTACTCTGAAATGCAATTTAACACGTTCCAGATTCTATATTACGCATTGTGTTTGCTGATTGTTTGTAGTCAGGTCTTAAAAGTTTTATGTGCAAGTTCTGTACCAAGCAAAATTATGAATTCCTAGAGAGTAGAAATGAGTGGTGAGGATCTTTTTATTCTTCTCACGTGTATGTGCCCTGCTCACCTTCCCTGATCCACAGCGCACAGCACAGGGGACTGAGCACATCGTCACTTTATAAATGCTTTCAAACTTGGCTTGATTTTGAGGACTGCTTTGTGCTGTTTCATTGTGGGTTTCTCGGTGCTACTCTTCTCCACATCTTTAGTGTGAAGTGAAAGTCATTCAGTCATGTCTGGCTCTCTGTGACCCCATGGATTGTAGCCCGCCTGGCTCCTCTGTCCATGTGATTTTCTCAGCAAGAATATTGGAGTGGGTCGCCATTCCCTTCTGTAAGGGATCTTCCCAACCCAGGGATCCAACCCAGGTCTCCTGCATTGCAGGCGGATTCTTTACTGATGTTTAGGGAATTCCCTAAATTACTCTCTAAAAATGTTTATTTCTATTTTAACATTTTTGGTTACACAGAGTGATATGAAATTAATGCCAGAAGAAATTTCCATTTTGCTCTGCTAAAGTGAGCAAAATGGGATATGAAAGAAAAAAAAATGTTAATTATAGACTTTAGCATTCTATGTTGGATCTTTTTCTTGTTCTGGTCAGAAGAACAGGTTTTAAATGGCCTGAGGGCCAGGGCGCCGTTTTACTTTCTTGTTTGGAGACTTCCAGTGGCAACTGTAGCAAATTCAGTTTAATACTACAGTAGGGAGAAAAGTTCCTACAGATGTATGATCCAGAATGTTACTTAGATTTATTACTCATGCAGAAAATAAAACCAGTTCCCTTTCAAACGTTCTGTCAATTGTTAGATAAAACACTACATAGTCTCGGCCTATTCATTTGTTTATAATGTATAAAATAATTATATGCTCAGCTATTTCATATGTGAATCACAAGTATTATCACCATAATTGTTTAACAATTAATCTCCTTTTACAAGGTAGATACACGTTTATGAGCTACTTCAAATCAAAATACCAGGCAAAGGAACTGATTTACATATAAAAGCAAAGCAAACAGGCGAACTTTTTTTTTTTTTTTTAATGTGGCCCTGTGATATCTCTGCACGCCCACTTTTCTCCTTAGGGCTTCATGTGTGCCTGAAGAATGAAGGTAGGAGTCTCTTAGCAAGAGATCAGTGCAAGGAACTTACACCCTCTCCACCCCTGGGCAACCTGCCATCATTCTCCTGCAGCCACACCTGTTCATCTCCTACCAGGGCAAAGAGGTGTCCCATACCTATACCTGTGACACTGAGGGAGAAGCACAGGGCAGGCAGGAGGCCACGACAGAAGGAAGGATAAGAGCTGACCTGGGCCTGGAGCCGGCTCTCACTGATGATCCAGACTTGAGCGTCCTTCACTTGCGCCTCATTCACGCACAGCCGGACACAGTGAGTTACGTACAGGTTCAGTGGGCTCTAGGCACAAAGGGAGACAGCAAAGCTCCTAGAACTAAGAGTTTATAAGCTACGTGAATCGAAAAGGGGCAACACTGACGCAGTTAACCAAAAGTTCGAATCAGTGTGTGGGGAAGGACTAGAGAAAGCAGAAAACAGGTGCTGCAAAAATTCAGAGATGGCAAGACCAGCGTGGAGTGGAGGGCAAACCCGTGAAAAGCCTGATTCAGAGATAGCAAGATCAGCGTGGAGTGGAGGGCAAACCCATGAAAAGCCTGATTCAGAGATGGCAAGACCAGCGTGGAGTGGAGGGCAAACCCATGAAAAGCCTGTAGAGCAGATGGGTATTGGATTATATGTGAAAAATTGAGGACTTGACAGGATAACCTTAAGAAAAATCCAAAAGAGGGCTTATATGTAGACATGTGGCTGATTCACTCTGCTGTGAAGTAGAAATGAGCACAACATTGTAAAGCAACTGTACTCCAATAAAAATTAATTTTGGAAAAATGGAAAATGACTTTTAAATATACCAGAAAAGAAAAAGGAATCAAAATACAATTTCATTAATATGAAATACTCAGACTAGGCAGATTCATAGAGATAGATAGCAAATTATTTGTTGCCAGGGCTTGGAGGCAGCGGGGGCCAGGGGAGTGACTGCTTGATGGTGCAAGATTTCCTTTTGAGGAGATTAAGCTGTTTTAGAACTTGACAGAGGTGACAGTTACACGACTTTAAGAATGTCCTAAATATTATTGAACTGCACACTTTAGAGTAGTTAATTTTATGTATGTGAATTTTACACAGAAGCAGAAAAGTTCAGGGCTTGAGATGGCATAAGAGGAAGGGGAAAGAATTTCCAGGGCAAGAAAACGAAGCCTGGACTAGTGAATAAGCACAGGCTTGGGAGGTCATTCTGCAGAGATCATCCTGGCGGAAGTGGGTCGTGTGTCTGTGCGAGGAGTGAGAAATGGGATTGGGTGTAGATTTCAGATAGGATGAGAAAGGTTCTGGGGTGTAGGCAAAGGAGTGTGGGCTTTATCTTGTAAGGAAGGTTGGGATTCCAGGTCTTGGGGGGAAGAGTGAGATGATTTAATCAGAAGGTTTATTTGGCAGTAGTGTGCAGGGCAAGCAGCTAGGAGGCTATCGCAAAATCTGGACAGAGGAGGGCCTGTCAGAACAGAAAGAGACAAAAGGAGAGGGCCGTTGTGAAGCAGCTTCTGGAGACGGCCCCTGCTCTGATGCTGCTCTGCTCATTGTTGGTTTCCGACTTGGTAAAAGGTAAGCTCAGATATGAGGATAAGCATTTACAGACGTTTATAGTAGAAAACAAGCTTACACTTACCAAAAGGGAAGGGGGAGATAAATTAGGACTTTGAGACTAGTAGATACATTTACTGTGTATTTTGCAGTAGGAACTGGCAACTCACTCCAGGATTCTTGCCTGTAAAAATCCCATGAACAGAGGAGCCCGGTGGGCCACAGTCCATGGGGTCAGAAAGGGTCGGACTTGACTGAGCGACTGAGCATGGAGGCACTACTATATATAAAATAAATCATCAACAAGAACCTACCATATAGCACAGGGAACCGTAGTCAGTATCTTGTAGTGACCTATGGTGGAAAAGAATCTGAAAAAGAATATATGTGTATGTATAATTAATCAGTTTGTCGTACCCCTGAAACTAACACAACATTGTGAATCAACTACATGTCAAATTTAAAAAATAAATGAAAAACATCATGAATGGGGGGAAAAAGGTCTATATTGTCATGACATTCAGGCACATGCTTTTTTGCATTTTGTAAAAGTATCCACAACAGATGAAAAAGAAAAATGCCTTCATCCCGACTTAGAACTCTACTGCCCTAAAGGACAGATGGACTGGACTTAGGGACTGGGTCTTGCCGGGCAGTCAGCCGTGTCAGCAGTTTTATGGCTCATTTTTATGGCACTTTACCCTGTGCCATGCGTCACGCTGGCTCTCGATGAACAGTGGGCAAGGCAGGTTGCTCCTTTCCCTGTGGAGCTCCTAGGTCATAGATTGTCAAAGGATTGCTAGAAATTAAAGGGGGGCATACGTGAGCTCAGTGTAAAGGAAAAAATCCCACAACTGCAGTTGTCCAGAGGTGGGGAAGGCTGTCGTGTGAGTGCCAAGTGTGTGCTTTTGTCAGTAGAGATACTTAGGCAGAATCTGAATGGCTGTCTGTTAAGAGGCCTTATTTGATAGGAGAAATGAATCAGGAACCTTATAAAGTCCCTTGCGATGTTAAGGTGATTCCCTGTTCTGTAACAGTAACTTAGAAGAACAGAGTTCTTCTCTTTCTTTAAGTTGAAGAGTAGTGGATTGACAGTATGGTGTAAGTTTCAGGTATACAGCTAGTGAGTGCAGCATTTTTGCAGATTACGTTTCTCTTTCTTATTTGACCATATCGGAACAGCAGTGTCTACTGCCATTCTCATCATCGCTTGTAATTATATTTCCCTAAATTTGCCTGCAAATTTGATTTTTAAACATACCTGCGCAGTGAGTTCCACAGTTCTTTTTAAAGAAAGTACTGTTCTCGAATGCCTTCTCAGCTGTCATTTATTTCCAATTTTACTATTCGTGGAGTTCCTCTTCCATGTGACACTTGTACGGGCAACGCAGATTTCTGCAGAAGTAAGTTACATAAATCGTTAGTCCCCACTCCTGTGATGTAACGCAAAGGCCAGACAAGACCAGGCACGGCTACCCATGTGGGGAATGCCTTTGGGATTCCATTTTGGTGTGGGTGAAAGCTGAAATAACTTTTATTATTCAGCTTATTTCACTTAGTTATGACAAGTCTCAAACTCTTACTGTCAACATTTGAGCAGCTCAAATAATCATAGATTGATTGTACTTGGGAGGATCCGGAGAATTAGACTTCTGTAGGAGTGATGCATGCATGCTCAGAGCTCAGTCCTGTCTGATTCTTTGAGGCCCCACGGACTTTAGCCCGCCAGGCTCCTCTGTCCATGGGATTTCCCAAGCAAGAATACTGGAGTGGATTGCCATTTCCTCCTCCTGGGAATCTTCCCAACCCAGGGATCGAACCCACGTCTCCTGCCATCTCCTGCCTGAAGGCAACAACGTCCTTTTGTAATTACCAGTGTGAACACTTTTTGGCTCAGTAATTGTGGAGGCTTCTTAATTTCCACACAATATTTAAGATACCAGTGCTGGTCCTTTTTAAGTCTGTGTCCACAGAGAGCAGCTGAGCTGAAATGGGAAAAGCCATTTCCTCTGGCTCTGCTTTCTGGGCCTCTCCTGCCTCCCCCTGCCCCTCAATGCCTGCTCTTTTTTTTTTGTTATTGCTTAGTTGCTCAGTTGTGTCCGACCGTTTTTGTGACCCCGTGGACAGTAGGCCGACAGGCTCCTCTGTCCAGGAGATTTCCCAGGTAAGAATACTGCAGTGGGTCGGCATTCCTCCTCCAGGGGCTCTTCCTGACTCAGGGCTCAAACCCACGCCTCCTGCATTGGCAGGTGGGTTCTTTACCACTGCACCATTCTTACTCTAACTCTGTTCTTACTCCCCACCCCCCCCCCTTTTTTTTAACATTCTGGTGTTTTCCATATTCTGTCCCTTTTTTTCTTTCTTTTTCTGCTCTCTCATCTGATGGCCCTCTTCCTTTTCTCATTTCCCAGTTTCTAGTATCTCTGTTTTTGGTCCAGTCTCTTAAATACAGTATGGAAAAGCAATGTATTTTTAATCTACTAATCAAATAAGGACATAGGTATTTTTTTTTTCCTTTATTGTGGTATAATTGACATAACTGACATAAATTGACATAAATTTAAAATGTACATTCTGGTGATTTGAAATACTTATGTATTGTGAAAGGTTTCCCTCCATTTGTTAATTAACATCCATCACCTCACAAATACCTCTCTCTCCTTTATTTATTCATTTTTTTTCTTTTTTGGAGAAAGCATGTAAGTTCTATGCTCTTAGCAAATTTTGATTATATAATACAGTGTTAACAACTATAGTCACCATGAGTACATTCAGGATTTTTTACTCTGAATGTAACATAAGCAACATGCTTATATTGCTCCTTCAGATTTGAAATAAAATTGATTATCACTTAGAAATGGATTTTGATTGATTTTTTAAAAAATGAGTGAATCACTAATCCTCAGATTTGGAGAAGGGGATCAACAGATCTTAAGTCATAATTTCTAGTAAACCACTGTAGCTTACTGAAATAGCTAATTGTCTTGAACAACTTGAGTTCCTCATTTTTCCACATGGTACATGTATCAGATATATCATGGGATCCTTTAGCACCATCTAATTTTTTTATTACATCTTGATTTACACAGTTACACAAGAGCTGGAATATTTCTCTGTTTTGTTCATTGTTTATCCCCAGTGCCTAGAACACTGCTAACAAATGTCAGATGCTCAACAAATAATTGTTGCTTTTAAGTTTGGAAGTCTTTTTTTTCCTTAATATTTAGTTTTCTTTATTTATTTGACTGTGGCGGTCTTAGTTGTGGCTTGCAGGATCTCTGATGTTTGTTGGGGCGTGAAAGCTCTTGTTGCAGCATCAGGGACCTAGTTCCCTGACCAGGGATCAAACTCAGGCCCCCTGCATTGAGAACACAGAGTCTTAGCCAGTGGACCACCAGGAAGTCCCTATTGCTTTTCATTTCAAATCTACAGTTTCATTCTCCTTCCTAATCATGAATAGGTATCATGACTTTTTGGAGTAATCGTTTTGTTCACTGGGATAACTTAAAGATGGGTTTATAAATGTAACCATAGGATTTCATGTTTAGATACTGCTTCCTTCCAGTTCAGTCTCCACTTCAGTCTGCTCCACAGTTTATATCCTCAGCTAAACTGTCATTTACTCATCCTTCTAAAGGACTCTTCCTTAACTATCTCAGGCATCAGAAAAATAACCCAGCAATTGATAGTAATAGTTAATACTTACTGAGCCCTGATTCTTTATCAGGCTCTATTTTAGGCATATTACATGCATTGTCTCATTTTAGTCGTCCAGCAACCTGTTAAAGGTATACACTATTATCTGTATTTTGCAGACGAAACAAACACAAGGAGGTAAAAATAACCTGCCAGGTGATACAACTAAGATCTGAACTCAGGCAGCCTGAACCCAGACACCTTGACTTGCACACACTAACAAGAGTCTAATTTCCCAGTATTTAACTTGCCGGAGAATGAGATAACTACACCCCACACGACCCAGCACCGTTCCACACCTAACAATTCCATCCACAGAAGTGGAACCGTATTCAGATGTACCCAAGGATTAGGTCCAAGCTTTTCAGTTGTTCTGGTTCCCTGCCAATTGGTTTATGTGTTAGCAGGAAGCAACTTGAAAGTACTTATAATTACTTGTGACAAAGTAAAGTAGATCACCAAATCTTTATATTCAGTAACTCCACTGTCACTGAAAACCAACCGTTCTTAGGAGATTCTTTATTTCCATTTTTCCCTTTCTCTTAAATTCCTCTTCATTCAAATAAAGTCACTTTATTTTGTCACCTCAGGCTATAGACATCAATTTAATAGCCAGTTTTGAATGGGAATGTTATAAAAATCTAGGGAAGGGTATGATTGGCTCATCTTGACTCTGGATTTTCATGGAATCAGTCACCAATTTGGGGGCAGGGAGGTCAGTGGTAGACCAGGTATTTAACTCAATGGGATAGAAATTAGTCATTTGGAAGCATTCATACACTTTCGCCTTCCCTCAGTGCACCAAAGAGACTTTTCATTTGAGAGCACCTTGGAGAAGGAAATGGCAACCCACTCCAGTATTCTTGCCTGGGAAATCCCATTGACAGAGGAGCCTGGTGGGCTGCAGTCCATGGGGCCCCAGAGAGTCGGACACGACTGAGCAACTTCACTTTCTTTCTTTTTCTTTTCTTTCCCTGTCCCTTAGAATAGTTGATTTTACTATGTCAGTTCCTGCATTTTTGTCAGGTATTGGAGAATGAGTAGAAAGGGGCTGGACGTGAAAAGTTGGAGGAGATTTAAGATGCCACAGTTCTAAAGAGCTGGGACAGAGAGGAAGGAGAGATTGTGACATTACTGGGCTGGGGACGGAGGACATGTTGAGTTAGGAGGACTTTTGCTGAAGGAGATGCTTTGGAAAGCATAGGACATGAAAAAGTCAAAGGAAAGGGAGGTGAGAAGGGTCTCCTGTGGTTTTGAGTTGAGCCTCCTTGAAGGTCTGGTGACTCAGTAAAGAATCTGCCTGCAGTGCAGGAGACCCAGGTTCAATCCCTGGGTTGAGAGGATCCCCTGGAGAAGGGAACGGCAACTGCTCCAGTATTCTGGCCTGGAGAATTCCATGGACAGAGGAGCCTGGCAGGCTATAGTCCATGGGGTTGCAAAGAGTCAGACATGACTTAGCGACTTTCACTTAACAGCACACCATTGTGCAAATAGAATGAAAACCAAGAAAAGCCTAATGGATTTATTAAGAAGGAGCCCACCTGTCACTTTTGCTTGAGTTTCAGTAGAAAGGTGGGTGGCAAAAGCCACACTGAAGTGGGTTGAGTGAAATAATGGAAAGTGAGAAAAATGTTCAAATACATTTGAAAACTAGTGAGCTAAATAGCTAAGCAGATTGTTATTGTTGATACTGTTGGGTTTTTTCCTGATCGTGGAGCTTACAGAACATATGCGATGTTAATGTACTTTATTAATCTCCAAATAGGAACAATATGTGCAGATTCATTTCTGGTGGAAGCTTTTCCACTGGAAAATCTTGAGGAATCTAGTTATCCATAGAATGCATATTTGGGGAGATGCTGCTGTAATCTTTCACAAATAAGATGATGTTGGCTGTAACTTTGAGGTTAATATTCTTGTTTTTAAAGTTTCTTAGATCTCTAAGAAAATATTTTCAAGAATGAATGTTGAATTTTACTGGGTATTTTTCTGGTGGTTTTTGAGATAGTCATGTGGTTTCTTTTAAAGTTTGACCCAGTACTGGAACACATTATTCTAATAGGTTTTCCAATATTAAATCTTCTTTGTCTTTCTGAGATAAATACAACTTTATTATGGTATTTTATTCTTTTACTGTTCTATTGGCATTTGTTCTTTAGCATTTTATTTGTACATTAGCGTCAATATTAATAAGTGAAGTTGGTATTTTTGTTCTTGTTAGGTGTTGAAAATTAATTTGGTCACTCTTTTTCTTTCTACTCAGAAACAATGTTTGTAGCAAAAAACATTTCTGCCTTGAACACTTGAAAAAAATTATCTATAAAATTATCAAGGCCCAGAGCTTCTTGGGGAAGTAATTCTTTGATAAGTTTTCAGTTGTTTCCCTTTTTAATTATTTTCCTGTTTCTTAAGTCAACTTTTACCATTTCAGACAGAGTAGAGTAAGTTGAATTATCGTCTACTTAGATTCTGATAGAAAGCCTGTCTCAGATAATAGAAAGGTGGATGCGTAGACGTGAACAGACCCTGTCTAGTGTGGGTTCTGTTGAAGTGGGAGGGGCTCGTCTGCTCTGTTTGCAGCCTCGTTCTCTGGCTTACATCGATAAGGAGAGAGATTTATGAATGAATGACTCTACACCGTCTGCATTTAACTGATCAGACGGGGAACATGAAAGGACTATACCTCTTGGTATATACGGCTCCCAGAACAGATCTTGTTTCTGCCCGATTATTACATTTTATGTCTGGAAACTATACCTTCTATGGCACAGTGCACTTATAAATGGATACAAGAGAGTGGATTACTGAGTTTACCAAAGGGAAGGGGCTTGAGAAAAAGTTAGACTTTCTGAAAGTCACAGAAACTGGCCCAGTTTTCTGTCTGGTCCAACTCTTAGGGCCACAAGGTAGGAATATGTAGCAGTTTCCAGAGAGCTTAACTTTCTTCCTATTAATTTTTTTTTAATGAATTCATATTTATTTCAGGTGAGTGTCAAGAAAAGCTAATATGATTTAATCTTAGCCTGGAGTAAACATTCTTTACTTTTTCAGATAGAGATTTTATTCAAATTTTTCTAAGTGGTAATCCATTGTAGATAAGCTGTTTCTCACGTATTATGTGTATTATATGTTATGAACAGTTTTGATGTGGGGACTCCTTTCATTTTTTACTAACAGATGAGAGAGTGTTTCACATGCAGACTACATTGTTACAATACAGATCAACAGTCAGAAAGCAAAAAGCATGCTGGTCTAAAACAGGCAAGTTAGCTCTGTCTGTGCCCCATGCTGAACACAAAATAGTTACCTTAACCGTTGATACTGAGTTCACATTAGGAGGTTTTCAATTTCCAAACAGAAGTACTAACCAATGCTGGGGAAACAAACAAATAATCAAACAAACTACACTGGCTGCAGTTGATATTCTTCTAATGCAGAAATAGCAAAATGGGAAAACATTTTATATTCACCATCCACTATGTTTATGCCTTTTATACAGTTCATGAGGTTCTCACAGCAAGTGTACTGGGGTGGTTTGCTATTCCCTCCCCTGGGAAAGATTGAGGGCAGAAGGAGAAGAGGGCATCTGAGGAGGAGATGACTGGAAGGCATCACCAATGCAGCGAACATGAGCTCGGGCAGACTTGGGAGATGGTGAGGGCCAGGGAGCACTGGCGCTCTGCAGTCTATGGGGCCGCAGAGAGACATGACTGAGCAACTAAACAGCAATGACAACACGTTTGTGCCATTCACAAATTAGTAATAGATTAGTTTCTGCAAATTCCAGATGGAAGGGTGCAGAATTTAAAAAAAAGAAAAGAGAAATGAGAATTTGGAGGAGGTTAGACTGGGCAGAATGTTGGGTCTGGCTGTTGGGACTTTGAAGGCCCTGATGATAAGGCTTTGGCACTGGGTGCTGTTTTGTCTTTATGGACACACGGCTATTCTCGGATCCCTGAGTCCTTTGTAAGAGCCAAGGATACACATTCTTAGACCTTTGGCATGATTACTCAATAATCTTCTCTCTGCGTCTTCCTTTATAAATCTGACCGACTGGGAAGGGAGTTTGGGGGAGAATGGATACATGTATGTATAAGGCTGAATCCCTTTGGTGTCCACCTGAAACTGTCACAACATTACTCATTGGCTAAACTCACAAATAAAATAAAAAGTCTAAAAAAAATTTTTTTTAAAGGCTCCACATGAAATGTGTGACATCTCTTGTCTCTAAATGGTTGTGACACTTTTACTTTAGGTTAGCAGGCATGTGCCCTCTAGAACAAGCTTGTATTTTCATAAATGTCATCTTTGCTGTGTATAACTTTTATCAATCACCTATCTTTTGAGGTTAGTAATCCTTTTAAGATCTAGTTTTTCTTAAGTCTGCATGGCAACATAGGTGCGATTATTAATTCTGCATAAAAGATGGGTGAGACAAAGGACCTTGACTCATGATCAGTGACAGACTTGTCTTTTCAGGAAGATTCTCCATGATTTATGAGTCAGTCTGTTGTTTGCTTCTAGAGAACACAAAGTGTTTTAAGCTCAGGGAAAGCAAACATTCAAGATGAAATCCAACAGAGGAAATACATGTACTTCTGCTTATCCATTTTGACAGATGAGTTTGTCTAAGAATTTTGAATATGTGTGTATATTAAAAATCTTCTTTCTTTTCAGTTGTTCAGGTTTGAAAGAAGCCACAACATACAACTCTAAGCCAGAGACATACAAGAGGGACGTTTCCGTAAACAAGTGTCATTCCTGAACAGTAGGTAAACTCAGAATTTATTGTACTAAATTTGTTTTTAAAAGAATCTTTAAAAAAAAAACTGTGAATGCTTCATAGTATTTTATTGCAAAATTTCTTAGAGAGCTTTTATTTTGACTATCAGAATACTTTCTACTGTATAATCTACCAGTCAGTGAACAGAGGCCACAGTAACTTACTTGTCTAAGACAAAACAAAGATAGGAAAGTGACCTAGAAGCTGAGAAGATAACTCAGATCCTTAGAAAATAAGTCTCAAGTACATTATATTAGATTCCTGTGTTAGTAGTTAAATTGAGAGAAAAATAAAAATATCTTGCCTGATTCCCTGTAAGTCTTGCAGCCATGATGCCAGGTTACAGAGGAGAAAGTAGCTTAATTTATCCAATGCCCAGGTATATATATTCTATATGGGGTATTAAAATCCAGTGCTTCAAATGGCTACAGGAAGGTTTTAAAAAAAAATAAATAAATAAAAAAAATAAAATCCAGTGCTACAGTTATTTATTTTATTATTCAAATAATTCCAACTCCCAGTGACCAAGGCTGGAATAATTTGAACAATAAAATTTTTAAAAACTACAGCTTTGGATTACAACCCCCATCTATATACAATCATGTATGTATGTGTGTATATGTATATACATATACACACACACATGATTCTATACTGATATAAAGGGCTTCTCTGGTGGCTGAGATGGTGAAGAATCCACCTGCTAATGCAGGAGACACAAGTTTGATCCCTGGATTGGGAAGATTCCCCTGGAGGAGGAAATGGCAACCCACTCCAGTATTCTTGCCAGGAGAATCCCATGGACAGAGAAGCCTGGCGGGCTACAGTCTGTGGGGTTGCAAAGAGTCAGACACGACTGAATGAGTAAGGCACAAAACAAAATAAATGAATGACTGAATGAATAAGTAAATGGAAGGAGAAGTACTTTTCTGTACAGAAGAATTTAAATTAGTAAACGTGAAAGGGATGAGGGAGATGGAAAATTGCCTTCAGAGAACCCCAGCAGCAGTGACTGCTCCCGGCAGGGCCACTGACCAGTACTCAGAAGATGAGTGTCAGGAGGAGCAGAATATGGACACAGAACCTCAAAGTGTCTCCCTCCAAATATTTATTAATTACAAAAAGAAAAGTAGTTATTTTATAGGGGAGAATCCTGGCAGAGCCCACTTTAACCAAGTAATCCAGGTCAACAGGTTTATATCCACAGTAATAAGACATATTGAAAAGGGCCCATCAGGTCCTCAGAATTCTTCCCCAAAATTCATAACAGTAGTTGAATCTGAGAAAATGTTGGGCAAATCTAAATAGACATTCCACGAAGTACCTCACCAGCGTTCTTCAACAGTGTCCAGGGCATGAAAGACAAAGACTGAGGTACTGATCGTTCAATGTGTGCACTTCACTGTATGTCAAGTATACCTCTTAAAAAAAAGAAGAAGAAAAAAGAGTGAGAAACTGAGGAAATAAGGAGAAGTAGCTACAGAGCACAATGTGGGATCCTGGACTGGGCCCTGGAACTGAGAAAGGGCCTGAATGGAAAAACTGGTGAAATCCGAATAAACCTGTTTACATTCTCGTGCCAGTTCATTTATTAGTTTTCCTTGTTGGGCTGCCGTTGTAAAATGTTCACAGTAGGAAGCCCAGCACAAGTGACATGGGAACTGTATCTTTGCAACGTTTCTGTCAACCTGAAATTATTTCAAGATGAGACGTTCTTTCGAAGTTACATTGGAGTCCCTCAGTAACCATTCTTATTAGATTCTCACTGGTTTTCAGAGGGAGTTTCTGTTTGTTGGCCAACTTTAGAACACTCTTCTCATCAAGGATTACACCTTGAGCTCTTTCTTAATCCTGTGTGTGCACAGCGCTTCCTTAGGCTCCACAGCCTTCCTCCCCACATAGTTCTTCAGTTCCACAGGCTTCCTCCTCAGGTAGTTCTCCAACCAGTTGCTTCCAGCCCCTAGAACACCTGTGAGTGGGGGAGAACACCCACAAGGCGCTGCGTCCTCAGAAACCACCTCTTAGCAAAAATTTTAGCTGGCGATGGTCAGGGTGTGACTTCAGTGTTCAAACTAAGTCTACATCTCATTAATGATCTCTGGGTCCACCGTTCTTCTTGATGCAAGACAGCATTTGAACAAGCCTGTAGAATTAGGAGCCTTATATTTGAATGGTGAAGAGAAGAGAAGATCATGCTGTTTTCAGGTAAAATTTCTGGGAGTTCTGTGAATACAAGGAATAATAAGGGAACTTTGATTCTTAAAGGAAGTCGATAGCTGCATTGTTTGCTTTGAAAATCAGTTTAACTGAAAAAACAAAACAAAACAAAAAAAACAAAAACCCAAAGCCACTTTAAAATCAAAAGACTGAACTCCTGAAAGACCAAGTAAGGGGCAGACATGTACTCTGGCTTCTGAAAATGAGCATTTAGGCTTGAAAAACAAAAATACTAAGTATTAGTTCTTCCCTGAAGGTTTTTTGTCATCAGCTCTCTTGTGTGTTCAACCAATTTGGTAAACTACACTAGTTCAGAAACTTTAAGAGAAACAAGAAGAAACCGAAGTGTCATCTAGAATAGTCAGATTCATAGAGATGGCAAGTAGGCTGGTGACCAGGAGCTGGGAGGAATGGGAATGGGAGTTTAGTGTTTAAAGGGAACTCAGTTTCAGTCTGGGAAGATGAAAAAGTTTTGGATGGTAGTGATGGATGCAGAGCAGTGTGAATGCACTTAATGCCACAGAACTGTACATTTTTAAATGGTTAAAATGGTACATTTTTTATGTAAGTGTATTACCAGCACTTTAAAAAGTGAAAAAATAAGTAGAAGTCTTTAGCAGTTCCATTCCCCTTCTTTCTAGGGTGCCCAGCTTTGAGCAGAATCTCTGACTGGGGGTGTTTCTCCTTCTGAGGAATCTTTTTTAAAAATCTAGAGATGGTTTCCTGGACATCACTTACCAACCAGAAGTTTAAATGGCCCCGTATCCTAAGTGGTGCAAGTAGAAAGGAGCCCGGCACACAGGAAACAGGAGCGCTGGGTAGTCAGGAGAGTTGCTTTTGGGTTAATTTATAACTAAGACAAATGAATCTATAAAAAGAAGAAAAGCCCCATAAGAATTATGTTAACTGATGGTAAGGGAGAAAAAAGGGTTTAGATAAAAGATATCTGAACTCGTTTGGTCCCAGTGATTTTATGGCTGAGGAATTCAATTAGAGGTGTACTGGCCAGAGCAAATCGCAGTCCTGTAAATTACTAATAGAACCCCACGATCTTTATCGTTTTCTGTATGTGCTCACATGCAGGGTTCAGGCCTGCCCTCTGTAAATACACTTTCTGCTCAGCTATGCTGCTAGGTATGCACTCAGAGCTGCAGGACTGGAACAGAGATAGGGTTCTGAAACCTTCCAGGTGGGGAGGTGGTACGAATAGCAATAAGATTAGGAACTAGGACAGATAAAATGACTCTGGCTCTTGAATTTGGGCCATTGGGTTTGTCTCATGTCACATTAAATTCTTTCAAGATGTTTTTGTTACTGAAAAGCTGTGAAATATCTTTTACAAGAAAAAGACCACCGGTAATCACACTATACTAAACTAAGAAACTACTATTCTAACTTCTGCTTAGTTTGTTGCAGTTCTAGCTGACCTATGTATGTTTTTAAATCACTAACAGTTATGGTTTATGTCGTACTTCTGCTTCTTTCCCTGTTAGATTACGTATCTTTCTCCCTTTTTACCTGGCTTTCAGATGTCATAATGACAACACGGTAGTTCATCTTAGTGATATCACAGAATTTAGTAAGCCAGTTTTTAGGTGGCTTCTAATGTTCTAATTGTTACACAGTTACTGTTGATTCTTACTCAGTTACATACAGTGAATATCTTCATGCACATACTTCAGTTTTCAAAAAAGTAATTTTCTTCAGATTAATTGCTTTAAGAGGAGTTCTATGTTTAAGGCTTTGAGCAACTGTATTTACTCCTGCATTATTCGTTTTTATGACATTTCACATTGCTCTAAGAATATATTAGCAACAAATTGAACAAAAGCATATTTCCAGAGCATGTGTTTAAATGATTTCTGTTCATTTGAATCTATTATTGTTTAGCTCTGGGTGTGTGTGCGTGTGTGTGCATGTGTGTGCGTGTGTGTGTGTGTGTATGACAGCAGAATGAGGTTGGAGAGTGAAGAGTTTCACTGGTTGTTTAGATATTAGAATAATATGGGCTTTGGGGTAGTTTCAGGGTTGTGTCAGGAGGTGTTGGTTTTGTTCTGGGTTAGGAAAAACCAACTTGGTTGCAATGAAGTTGCAGATTATTTCCTGGAGCTATGCCAGATTTAAATCAGATGTAAAGCCTGTGCTGGAGGTCCCCATGGCCTTTAAGTCTGCATGTTGCTGGTTGTTATAAAGGAATGATGGCTTTTGAAAATGCAGGTTTAACTAAGTAGCACTTCCAGACAGACGGATACAAATGCTTTTTTAAGGATTTATTTCAATCAAATATTTTAAATTGGTAGTTTGAATATTTGATCAGATCAGATCAGATCAGTGGCTCAGTCGTGTCCGACTCTTTGCGACCCCATGAATCACAGCACGCCAGGCCTCCCTGTCCATCACCAACTCCCGGAGTTCACTGAGACTCACGTC
The DNA here is from genome assembly GCF_003369695.1 of Bos indicus x Bos taurus. Taxonomy (NCBI): domain Eukaryota; kingdom Metazoa; phylum Chordata; class Mammalia; order Artiodactyla; family Bovidae; genus Bos; species Bos indicus x Bos taurus. The sequence goes on from NC_040097.1 coordinate 3,959,513, forward strand.
CGAGTCAGTGATGCCATCCAGCCATCTCATCCTCTGTTGTCCCCTTCTCCTCCTGCCCCCAATCCCTCCCAGCATCAGAGTCTTTTCCAATGAATATTTGAAGGGAATAGTAATTTTAGGATAAAGATATAATGATAAGAGAAAATTTTAAGATACAAAATTATATGTTTAAAATGTATTATAATGAATAGAAAAAGATTATTGGTGATTGTCTTTCACTTTCATGCATTGGAGAAGGAAATGGCAACCCACTCCAGTGTTCTTGCCTGGAGAATCCCAGGGACGGGGAGCCTGGTGGGCTGCTGTCTATGGGGTTGCACAGAGTCGGACACGACTGAAGTGACTTAGCAGTAGCAGTAGCAGTCTTCCCTGTTTATTCTAAACTCTCATTTGGGGGTTAAGTGTAACAGTTAATGATGTGAAATAGAGGTTACAGCTTTTTAACTACAATCCAGTGTACTATACATTTTACTATCAAATAAGCTACATAAGAACAACAATAAAGATCATTTAAAGAAAAAGGTTATCTATAATCAACATCGTTATTGAAACTAATTTCTACAAGTTGCTTTCCTGTTCTTAATAAATATACACACATTTTTGTATGTTTATATAGAATTTGAGAAAGAAAATACACTATCCCTGACCCTCGATGTCTGTGAAATTAGGAAATTATGATAAATGATTTCTAAGCTATCTTTTCATTCAAAAACAGTATTTTAAAACCTAACTGTGTCTAAACTCTGTAACATCTTCTGGAAAAACATATAAATTGATCACAATGAGTACTATCTTTACCTAAAAAATGTGAGTCACTGCTATGAAATGTAGAGGATTAACTGCAAAAAATTAAGCCTGAAAGAAAAACTTCTGTAATGTTCACAGTTTATTAAACTGAAGAATTCATGGTAAGGTGAGGGGTTTGACTATTTGAGACTCGTGAGTAATAATTTCAATAAAGCAATGTTTGGCCTCAAGTAGTAATTTTAATAAAACTTACTGTACAAAGGTCTGATAAGAGAGAATACAAAAAATTACTTTTGGCGATGACTGGATTTTCATTTATAACTGTGCTTTCATTCTTGTAAGAGAAAAAAAGTTTTTAATCTTTTTATAATCTCATAATTTTAGTGTTTTCATGAACTAACAGTGTGTAAAATTACTGATTTTTGGCACCTAGTTAGACCAGTTAGGAAAAATATACACGTCTTCCTAATCTCTCCTTCCAGGATTTTGTTTGCCTTTTTAAAAATGCCGGTAATGAGCTGTGCTGTCCTGGCTGTAGCTTGCTTAATTCGTTGGCTACTCCCAATACCGTGCATAAATTCTGCCATATAGGATCAACTTAACATGCGAAGAGCTTCACCACTGGAACCATCGCTATTCCATGGACCATGAAGTGAAGCATCTGTGATCTCTCTGTATTATTCTAGTTGTTGTTTTGACTTTTCTTTCTTTACACTTACGAACTCCTTGTCCTTCAGTCCAGATCTTGTGATCTGAAATCATTTAAATTATTAAAAGTTTGGTATTTTTAACCTTTTATACTCTCAGTAGACAGGACATAGGAAATTTAGTGACGTAAGCATCTTTAATAATCTTTAAAAGTCATAAGACTTGGTAGCTGGGACAAGAAACAATTAGGCATAAATTTCAGGGAAATACCAAAATGGCATGACTTGTGTTCTTTTGTTAGCAAGCCAGTTGGCTTTCCTTTCAAACCCAAGGAATAAGTCGTGTGGCCACCTTTTATGACTTCAGTTTCATCTGCATCACAGAAATATATGTTTCCCTAAGTTTACTCACTATAATTTGTGATTGCTATTTTTCTTATCTGCGAAGGAAGTACAACAGTTCCCACTGGGGAAATACCATGTTAAGTTGATCCTAAAATAAGAAATCTAAGGGAAAGGTCACATCCTAATAACTTGTGCAAATCTAAATTCCCATGGAGCTTTAAAATTATTTTGTAGCAATAGAGTATTAACAATGTGTTGTTGAACTTCTTCCAGATAGCGTCATAAAATTGAGAACACTTTTGTGTACAGAAATAACCACTGATATATCAGTACAATTGACAAGACCTAATTTTTTTTTTTTTTTTAGCAATCCATTTTGAGCATCCAGAGAAATCTAGCATGAATCATAAACCACAAAATGCTTTTGGTTGCTTTCACTGAAAATATAAGGCATATTATTCAGGAAGTAGTATAATAATTATATACAGAGAAAGGGATTTTTCCTATAACTATAGAGATGTTTAATACTCCACTTTTTACCAGCCCTGACCCCCAGTCATACTTTGGAAAAACCCTAAGTATGTAATTCTAAACAGAACTCCTGCTTCCAGGAACATCTGAAGGTTGACTTGAACATCAGGGTCACCTAGGCTGTAGTCTCGCCTTTTCTATTAGTTGGCAATCTGTTAAAATCTCTGGGCCTCGGTTTCCTTATCTTTTAAGATATTGATTATGAGGATCAAGTAAGATCAAATAAATACAGGGCTTAGAAAAATTTTTTACAGATCATATATCTTTAAGATGTTACTGTCGTCACTGTCTTTGGTTTTCATCTTTTCCACATGAGGAAATTTAGTGCTTATCCATGTGATAGAACGTATGTTCAAAGAATGTCTACAACTACTCAATATCTTTGTAATAGCTCAGTTCAGGAATGGTGTTAGGCTCCTTCATTGTGTTAATTCGTTAATTAACATTGGTTTTGTGCACCTATATGAAAAGGGTGAAATGTAATAGACCTAGACCCTACTGCACATTCCTCGGGAAAAGTGCCTGCTGGGGAGCGGTCCCACAAAGTAGACTCACTTCCTGCAAGTTCACATCCTTTTAAGAAGAACCGACTGGGATGCGTGGTGGCTGGAATGCGATGAAGTGACTTGACTTACACCCTAAGTGATGAGTGGAAGTTACAATGTTCCCAGCTCCAGTATGTGGAGGTCTCTGTTCTCATCCTTTCATCCATCAGACTTTGCAGTAACAGTAATAGCAACAGCAAGTAAGAGTCTTAGGAGAATAAGTTCTCTGTGCACTTCTGCTCCCCGACATGGCAAGGGGAAAAAAATCTTTATGTGTGAACTACTGATGGCTGCTACTATAAATTTGTTTTTCCAACTTTTTAATTTCGATTGATGTTTTCTTAGTTCAGGTTTTCCTTATTCCTCACCTGAGTTATTGCATATTGTCTCTCTGACTCAATCCACCATTCCCATTTCATCTTTCAAGTAGACAGATTTTCTTCTCAAACATGTGTCTGCATTTCACCCCGATTCCTGGGAGCGTTACAGGCTTCATGGCCAACCTCAACCTACAGCCTCAGTCTCGTGGCTTCCATGTCAGGGCGTGGCCACACCAGATGGCTCTATTAGTGTTGCTCTCATAGCATTGGCTCATGCCTAGAATGTACCAAGTATCAGATGATTGCTGATTTTTTAGTTAGTTTCACCAAGGGAGCTTCTTGGGGATAAAGACTGTCTTCTGGGTGTCCCTAGTACTTAATACAGTTCCTAGCAAGGATTATGCAAGTGCTACAATTCTAATGGAATTAAAATTAAATGATTCAGCTATACTTTTATTACTGCTAATTAAGGATAGTACTATTAGCATTCTTGCCTAACTATTACTTTTACGTCTACCAACAAGAGCTGGAAGGGTGATACAAAGTGTGGTATCAGCCAGCTACTTTCTGACCCGTATAATTCAGAGATGAGGAATATTTAGTTCACAGACTTGTTATGACCTTTCAGTCTTCTCTAGTACTTGAAACACCCACTCCAGTGTTCTTGCCTGGAGAATCCCAGGGACGGGGAAGCCTGGTGGGCTGCCGTCTATGGGATCGCACAGAGTCGGACATGACTGAAGCGACTTAGCAGCAGCAGCAGCAGTATTTGAAACAGAGCTGCTCAGTCAGGTAAAGATCTATGGCAGTTATTTGTACGAAGGTTTTGTTGTTGTTCCTAATTATATGTGTTGTTTATTTGACAAGCATTTCCGAGCTACTTTTCTGTATCCAGCCCTGTTCTAGACCAAGGGGAATGACACCATTCATTACTCACAGTCTCATTTCAAGGGCAGTGCCAACACAGACCACATGAAAGAATTAAATCACAGAGCTGAGTGACGTGTGTTTGGGGGGAAACATGGGTGAAAGTTTGTAGAAGCAAACACATCCACAGAGCTGGAGTAGTCAGGTGAGCTGCACCCTGAAAAGGTGGATACGGACAGGAAGGAGCTGGAGATATTAGACACGAGGGGCATTGTGGGGCGGGGATTTCAGGATTTCAGGGACACACTGACTGCACTCTAGAGTCAGTGGGAGGGTCACGTAGGAGGGGAAGGGCTGAGCTTGGCAGGATATGAAGGCCAGAGCAAGGAACTTGGGCTTTGTCTAGGAGACATTGGGCAACTTGAAGATTCGGGAGGGGGACGTGGTGCAACAGTCACTCCATTTGGAAAGGACAAGTGAAAGAGATATTTTGATAATGTAAGATTGGGTGACTGAATAAAAAGCAAAGAGAATGAAAGAAAAGGGTCAAGAATGACCTTTGGGGTGATGTATAGAGAGATGGAAAAACTGTGGGAGAGGAACTGTGTTTGGGGGAAAAAAGATGAGGTTGATTTTAGGCTTGTTGAATTTGAAGTGAAGGTGGAGTATCTCAGTAGGAAAGCCCTAGAGAGGTGAAGATTCGAGACTGAGCCTTGTTTCGGAGGCTGGAATGAGACACGTTGTCTTGGATGTCGTGAACACAGAGTAAAGCATGCTTCACATAGCATAGGACAGCACAGCATGGAACATAGAGTGAAGAACAGCGCACAGGTCAGGCCTAAAGGGGGAAGCTGAACAAACGGCAAGAGTAGATAAGATCATCACATCACTGCCAAATAAGGCAAATTTTAAGACGAGGAAAAGAATACAAGCCTTAGGACCTCTTACGCACCTGGCGTTACGTTACTAACTTGACGTATATCATCTTGTTTCATCCTCACAACAACTGTGTAACCGGTAGGAATTATAATTACCCCCATTTCCCAGATGAATAAAGTGAAGTTAAACAGGTGAAATAATGTGCCTGAGGGCATACTGTCAGTGCCAAAAGGAGTGTAATTTCAACTGAGATTCTTTTGACTTCCAAGCTCACACATTTTTTTTTCAACTGAAATATTGTAAAATGACGGCGAACTGTCAAGAAGAATGAGAAAAGGAGTAATGCCATTAACAGCTGCAAGGAGGAGTTCATTGTTTAATTTTATAGCTGAAGTGTAGTGGGAGGAGGGCTTCCCTGGTGGCTCAGCAGTAAAGAATCTGCCTGCAATGCAGGAGCCTCAGGAGACTCAGGTTCCATCCCCTGGGTCAGGAAGATGCCCTGGGGGAGGGCATGGCAACCCACTCCAGTATTCTTGCCTGGAGAATCCCATGGACGGAGGAGCCTGGCAGGCTACAGTCCATGGGTCACAAAGACTCAGACAGGAATGAGCGAGTGAGCGCACAAGCACTCAGAGTGGGCGGGATGACTGTGTAGGGAGCTTAGAAGGTAACAGGTGGTAATATATCGATGAAGGGGGAGATTTTAGACCCCCGCTGAGTGGGGCAACAAATAGGACAGCTCTCCCAAAAAGCTAAATCAAGGAATGTAGTGAGGAGCGCAAATCAGTGGGGGAGGAGATAGTGTAGGGCTGAGGCCTGAGAAAAGTCGTTAAAAAGGGCCGGAACCTGCAAGAAAGGATTGCTTCCACTGAGTTTAGAGGTTGGTTTTCCAGTGGAGACCAGGGGGCAGGGAGTAAATGAGAAACATGTCAGATAAACATAGAATTTTTTTAAATTACTTTTTTCCTATTTATGTATTTAATTTTTTGGCCACGCCACAGCATGTGGGATCATAGTTCCCCTACCAGGGACTGAACCCTTGCTTCCTGCTTTGGAAGCTCAGAGTCTTAGCCACTGGACCATCAGGGAAGTAGTCATTTATTTTTAATTGAAATATAGTTAATTTACAGTCAGTGTGCCATTGGTTTTAGGTATACAGCAAAATGATTCAGATATATATATATATATATATATATGTATATTCTTTTTCAGATTCTTCTCCCTTAAGTGAAGTGAAAGTCGCCAGTCGTGTCCGACTCTTTGCGACCCCATGGACTATACAGTCCACGGATTCTTCAGGCCAGAATCCTGGAATGGGTAGCCTTTCCCTTCTCCAGGGGATCTTCCCAACCCAGGGATCAAACCCAGGTCTCCTGCACTGCAGGCGGACTCTTTACCAGCTGAGCCACCAGGGAAACCCTTTTCTTTAAAGGTTATTGTAAAATATCGAGCAGTTCCCTGTGCTGTACAGTACGGTCCTTGTTGGTTATCTATTTTGTTTATAGTAGCGTGTTTCTGTTAATCCCAGACTCCTAACTTATCCCTCCCCTCCTCTGCCTTTCTCCTTTGGTAACTGTAAGTTTGTTTTCTAAAACAGATTAAAAAAAAAAAACGCTAGTTGTAATGACACCTCCAAGTTATAACTTACTTGGGGAAGAGCTCATAAATATAGATATGGTGGCTACATGACCGTAATCAATCATTTTCCCTCTTCCGGCCTCAGTTTTCCTGTGTGTTGACAGTTTGGTGTAGGGTAGACAAATGAGTCTCTAAGGACCCTTCCACTACTTCATTTTCTAAGCACTGTGGAATGGGATAGCCTTGATCTGTTCAGAGAGAGGGCAATCACATAGCTTTATACATCAAAGAAACTTGTAGGAATAATTAAAATTAGAGACACAAAGGAAATTTTTAAAGTTTTAAGTCCTCCAGTCAAAATTTCTGGTTGTATCTCTTTTCTCCCTTATTAACAGTTATTAAAATGTCAGTGTGTTACTAAGTGTAACTAACTCTTGTTACTAATTCTTGAAGGCAAGGTCTCTATCCTATCCTCTGATATGTCCTCACCATCAAGCCTAGTGCTTGATACAGAATAATGATTCTGCTTATTAAATGAATGAGAGTTGAATTACAAAACACAGTGTTTCCATTAGAGAGGGTGCTTTTTGTCTCCTGTGCTCTCCCTTCTCAGTCTCCTCAGTGACTGTTCAGAAGTGTATTAATTGTGCCAAGGTGGTCACTTTTCAATATGCTGCTTTCTTTCTGTACCATTTAATTGCTCTTTTATTTGATCGCTGTGTTGGTTTTTTGTTAAAGGAATCTATCCTTGGTGAGTTGGACAGTTCACTGAAACCTTAGGATTTTTTCAAAATTATCTTTTGTAAGAACTTACAAATTAATTAGTATTCTAGTGTCACACTTTTTTGTCAGTTTGGCTGTTGGCTATTTGGTTGCTAAGTCGTGTCTGACCTTTTGCAACCCCAACGTACCAAGAACGTTGCCTTTATAAAAAGGAATCGCGTTTTGTATTACAGAGGAAAACTGATTTTGAGAAAAGCAGAAATCTATTTCTGAACAAATTCAGTGATGGTGGTGTAAGAAAAAAAAAAAAGCCACAAGAAGTCATCCCAAATTAGTAATGCTTCCCATCTTAAACACATGATTTCAGTTGTCCCCAGCTAGCTAAAGGTTACAAAATGTCACCAAATACCCTTCACTTCCTTATGAGTTCTTGCTCCCCCCACCCTTATTCCCAAATATGGTAGATGGAGTTGTAAAAACCCTGAAGTATGACAATATAGTTTATTACACTTTTAGTTAGAAGCATTCTGCCAAAATGAGCTGAGAAATAGAGGAAATGGATTTAAATTTACAGCAGTCCACTGAGATAGAATATTACTTTTTCCAGACCACTCAACCAGCAAGCCAGTTTGTAACTTCAGTGCTCCATACGTTGGAAGAGTTGCAGCTGTCACAAAATCAACAGAAACATCTCCGGCTAAAGTACTTCAGTGTGAAGATTGACTGTAGGAATGTTTTTTTCAAAAGCATGCTTTTATATACTTTATACCACTTTCCAGATGGCACCGATGTTACTTGGTGCTACTTTGGGACTTACTGATTGCTCTCATCTCTCTGACAGGAATTAGAGCCGGAGCTGACATTTTTCACTGTTAGCAGACTCTGACTTTAGCGATCTGGTGACTTGAAGATGCCTCTGTCTCTCATTACTGTGCTTCAAGTCTACAGATTGTCCCTGGTCTTCCCTTTTCCTGAGATAGAAATTCAGACTGTTTACCATGGGACATGCAAAAATGCCAACTTTAACAAATGGCTGTTTGATTCTTGGATAGAAATGGAAATATTGGGCAAGACAACCAAAGATCCCCAAACTGAGTGGTCAGTGAAAGCTTTAGTTATCCTGGGTTTTGAGTCAAGATAGTAAGCAGCATAGCATATAGAATCAGCCATCCTGTGAAAACATGAACTTGAAGGAAGAGGGTGATTGATCTTCATTTCCCCCTTAAAAGTTTGTTCAATTTTAAGTTTGTTTGTTTTTTTTTTTTCAAAATATACACCCTCACCGTATTATTTTAAAAGTGGCCAATGTGCTGTGCACGTTGTGTTGAAAGAGGTTATCTTGTCATTTGAAATACAACAGGAGTGAAAAGGGTCGCGTGGTAAAAGAGAAGGAAACGGGGTGTTTTAACCCAGTTTGCTTCTTCCTCTTTGGACTGCTATTCATTTTATTTTAGCTGTTCTGTTTGCCTGAACACAGGCAGCGTCACCACTTCTGTTACAGTATTCTGCACTTAGAGAGTTAGAAGCAGCTATAAATCAGTAGACAGAGCAGAATCTTGGCGGATGAGGTCTCAGCCAGGAAACAAGCATTTTGTTTATAATTTAGACAATTCGAGAACCTGGTGTCTGGGCATTCAGTAAGAAGTCAGGGAAGGGAAGCCCAAAGAACCAGGACATTTATTATGAATAGATGTCACCTTTCTGCACTAGGAGGTTTAAATCCAAGTACCTTGAGAAAAACTAAGGATGTTTCTCTTTCTACTTACTTGGCAAGCTTTTTTTTTTTTTTTTAAAGAGTAAGGACCCCAAATCAAAAGAGAGCAAGGGCCACAGCAGTGCGTGTGAGCTGGCAGCTGGCATCATGCTTTTTGTGGCTCTGCTGAGAAAGGTCTCAGACCCACAGTCTGCAGAGGTAGTGAGAGGTTACTGCTCACACTACAGCTGAGGTACATTTGGGAAGGGCCTTTGAAACAAATACTCATGTCATAAAAGAGATGTTCAAATCCCAGGATCTTTTTTGTACAGAATGGCACTGGCTGCCATGTGCTTACTGGGCCATCAGTCCGTCCTTGGAGAAATATCTGTTCTAGTCCTATGCCCCCTTTTAGTTGGGCTGTTTGCTTTCTTGCCTTTTATTGTTCTTCTCTCGCTTCTTAGTTCATTTTCTTACACACTTTTCTGTATAATCAAAAAGATTATTTCACTGAGCCCAGAGACATGCTTTATATCTGCCTTTCATTACCACAGAGTCGAGGTTGAAGGCTTCTCACCCTGTTGCCAGAATTAGTACCTGAGAGTCTCCCTTGAAATGAAAGAGTTTTTCAGAGTGCTTTGATGCTCTGAAATTCCTCGTATTCTCTCCCAAATGGCAGCTTCATGAGCCCACGGCCCTACAGGACTGACTCACTGAGAAGTACTCAGGAAAACAAACGTCTACTTTCTTAGAAAGAGCTCACTGTAGACCTAGAAGAGACCATCTCTTTCTGAAATTTGGATCCAAAGAGTCTTGGGGGTCCACAGATATATTCTTGGGCTCTGAGAATTTCAGAATTTAAAAATACTGTGTTGTCATCAACAATAAAGGTCTTTATAAAGCCCCAGTTTCACAATTCAAGGACATTTTCATGGTTTCTTACATTAGTTTTCTCAACCTGGGCATAGTCTGAAGACACAGCCTTCGCAGATCTGTCCAATTTTTTTCTTCCCTTAAAAGGGACTCACATCTGTGATGCTTAAGAAACTCTGATCAAGTCCCCTTCCTCTCCTTTTACAAAGGAGGCCTAGAGAAGTTAAGACTTCCCGGAATAACACAGCAAGTTAATAAAACCAACCAACACTGAATCTCGAGTCTTTAGTCCGCGTTTGTTGTGGATGCTGCAGGGATCGTGAATCCATTGGATTTAAATGTTGTGGGAAAGGCAGACAGTGAGCAAGTGATAACTAAGACAGAGTGCTGCAAGGGAGGAAGAGTGGTGAGTTGTTTGGAGTGATAACGGGGATTTCACCTGATCTGAGGGTTTGGGGAAGTGATTTTTATGCTGATAATGGAAGAGAGAGTGTAGGAGTCAGCTTAAGAAAGGAGTTAGCTGTAGGAGAAAGGAGAAGTACCACAGAGGAAATAACACGCGAAGGCTCTGCATGGGGAAAAGCAAGCTGTAAATGGAGAAAAGGACTGGGGAGAGGCTTCAAAGATAAACAGGGATTACTCAAAGCAGTTCAGATGCCAGGCAATCAGAAGCCAATATAGATTTTAAATAATGGAGTGACAGAATCTGATTTGAACTTAAAGAGGTCATTCTGGCTAAAGTTGCCGAACTGTCTGGAGAGGCGATTAGAGCTGACTTAGGGAAAGCAGGTGGGAAATGATCAGAAAGATGTGTAAGAGAGACGAGTAATTTGGGTCGGGGTTGATAGCAGAGAAGGTTGAGAGAAGTGACCGAATGAATTTAACAGATGGAATCAAAAGGAGGTGGTGATTGATTGCATGTGAGTGTAAGAATAGTCAGTTATGACTTTTTTGGGGGGGGGGTATGATCAGCTGGTAGATCAGTAGGAGCCATTTACTAAGTCAGGCTCACTGAATGAGACCAGTTCTAGGAAAAAGATGATAGATGTGGTCTTGGACCTGTTGAATTTTGAGGAGCCTATTGCAATGGACATATCAAATAGATGTTTATATAGAGGTCTGAGGCACAAAAGAGATGATGAGGATGGAGATAGAGATTTAATAATCTCAGTATATCCTAGACCTTTGAAGTCTTCTGTGATGAGATTGCTGAGGGGAGAGTATATAGAATTGGAAGAGTGAAGAGCCTTGAGGAAGAACCAACGTTCTTGGTAGGATCACTGGTATCTCAGGAGCCAGAAAGAAGAGAAACCATGGAAGAAGGACCAGGCTCTAGAGGTCTGCTCTGTGATGGAAAAGCCGAATGGTTAGTTCTGCAAAATATCTACCTACCTGACATGCTGAGATAGTTGGACGCCGCTGATGTGTCAAGTCAAACATTTTTCCATTTCTTTTTCCAGAAGGTAGTCTTGTGAAACGTTGATTAACTGGTATGTACAGTGTTCTCAGTTAATTGAGTCTCTCTGGAATCAACCAGAAAGCCCTCGTCATTTCTGTTACGTAAAATCCTTCTAAAACACAGTAAGCCAAGTTTCTGTCTTGGTAATTATTGTGGGGTGAAATAAAATTTAAATTGAGTTTAGGTAATTCTAATGATTCAGGAACTCTTCATGTCTTAGTTTCATTTTGAATAGCAGATAACATTTTACTAAAGATATAGAAAATGTTGAAGATTATCTCAGGAAATGCTCTAGAAGCCACTTTTAAAAAACAAATCACTTTTTAACTGCCTTTTTTCCCTTAGTGTTTGTCCATTTTTTTCTAAAGGTGTGGGAACAGCTTTCAGTACATCAAGAGCTTTTGAAAGCTGATGAAAGTTATGTTGCATTTATTTTTATTTATATGTGGATTTTTATATAATTCTAACCTAGTAGAACCAAGGATGTCCGTACATTTCTCAGTGTTGTTAATTTCATCAAAATGTGTACTCTTTGATCACTGACCCCGTGTATAAGGCAGCTCTTTGAGAATTATTCTAGTGACATTACAGATATACATATGCAGGCAATAAAGAGCAATGTGAAAAGTTGCAGCTGTATCAGGTTTGAGCAAATAAGTCATGAGGCAACTGCACAGGTGATCTTTCCAATGGTAATAATACCAAAGTGAATCTTTTAAAATGAAGTGAAATACCCTTCAAAGTGTGGTCTAGGGAGAAGGAAACTAACATCTATGCTTACTCTGTGCCAAGCGGTTCTCAGTGTCTTGCACACATTACAGTAAATCCCATGCATACGACCCTTCAAACTGCAAACCTTCAAAGATGCAAACGTGTGTTCCGTCACCGTCAGGCATGAGTGACGTTGCCCTCCGTCTCCTGTTGCTGACGACACTTCCGCTCTACCATCTCCCACCTCCTCTCCCTCCTCCAGTCAGTAGCTCTTCTTGTCTGTTCACTGGACGCCAGCCTCTGGAGGCCAGCTGTTGCACTGCAGTACCCTACTCTTAAGGTGCTGTACTATAAGGTTAAAAATGTCGCCTTTATTTTCTGTGTTTGTTTCTGTGTATTGTTTGTGTGAAAAGTGTGATAAACCTACTATAGTGCAGTACTATATAGCTGGTTGTGTTAGTCGGGTACCTAGGCCATCTTTGTTGGATTTAAAAACAAATTGGACTTCTGAACATGCCCTCAGAACTGAACTCATTTGTGTGTAGAAGACTTACATGCAAGACTTAGTACTGTATTTCTTTGTAAAACAAAGAAATCGTAAAACCACAATTGTTTTATAATGAGGCCACTGAGACTAAAAGGTTAAGTACTTTGCCCAAAGTTACACCCTGGTAGGTGGTGATGCCAGAATTCTACTTGAAATTTCATTTTAAAGTGAGTGTTCTTTCTATTTACATCTCTACTCCTACCAGGATTTCAGGAGACCTGTAGTCTAGCTCCTGCCTCATCCTCTTAACTATGTTGCCTTGGATATGTCCTTTCCTCGATTCCTGTAAGGGCTTCCCAGGTGGCTCAATGGTAAAGAATCTGCCTGCCAGCGCAGAAGTTGAGGGTTTGATCCCTGGGTCGGGAAGATCCCCTGGAGAAGGAAACAGCAACCCACTCCAGTACTCTTGGCTGGGAAATCCCATGGACAGAGGAGCCTGGCAGGCTGCAGTTCAGGGGGTCACAAAGGGTTGGACACGACTTAGGGACTGAATAGTGACAATAACAAGAAGACTCCTATAAAGCACAATAACATTAGGATTCACTGTCCTGCGGACATATTCTTGCTCTTTCCCCTTGTCTGGAATGCTTCTTGCTTCCTCTCCAGGTGTCCATTCATGCATTGTTAACCCTTCATCAGTGGGTCAGACAACAGTAGTCTTTATTCATACATAACTGAGGTTCTGTGACACAGCTGTGAATAGATACTCCCATAGCTTTGTAGGCCGTAGAGACCTGGTCCCTCTTTTTCAGCAGACCGTACTCTGGTCTTATCTGCATCTTGCTCGTGTATAGGCCGCAGCTGGAATCCCATTCCTTCTGTGAACCCATCCCATCTTGATACGCTCTCCTGAGTCCCTGTGAAGCTGAGTCATTTTCCACGTATTTGGCGATTCACCAGGTGCTACCTTGTAACACCTCCTCCGTCATTGGCTGGAGCTCTTATTTACATCATGAACCATTACTTAACTTTTCACCTGTTTGCAGCTTGTTTCTCCAAGATATAAATTCCTTAAGGGCAGACTGACACTTCTCTGTATTTCCCACAGTGTCTTATAAATGGCAAGGTTTTCTGACGGGGTTCGTTCAACAGGTGTGTATTGATTTGGGTTAAATTTTTTAAATTGAGGTCTTACTTCTTGGTCGGCTGATCTTGGCCGTGTCACGTAGCTTCCTCAGTTTTCTATAAAATGGTAATAATTGCTACCTGTCGCGATTAAATAAGTAATATATGGAAAAATGCTTTGTGCGCTTTAAGAGGCACACAAGCCTTACAAATTTGTTATCCCTTGTGATGAAAATCACCATATTCTGAATTCCTCCAATGGATCCTTCATGTCCCATCGTTTACTTCAGCTATTCATTTGATCTCTTTTTATCTCTCTGGTCCTCTTATAGCTCTATACAGCTTAACATCTTTGTTTGCTCTAAGTGTAGTTCTGAATTTTTTTTTTTTTGCTTTATTTTGAATATTCCCAAATCTTAGTCTTATTTATGACTGTGGATGTAAATGAACTGTCCTCAAAGTCCGTCAAATTAATGGGCCCCTCATACTGCAAAATTGGGAGTAATAGAAATTATTGTTAATTTTCTTTCAGGCTAGCTTAATCCATTCACTTGCAGTTTCAGATTGATATAAAGGTGTTGTTAGGAACTTGATATTGAGATTTTTTTTTTAATCTATATTAAAACTTTGTTTATTCTCTAAAGAATATGTTAGAACTGGTACTCTCCAAGCCTGTGTTGCCTTCAGTTATGTTTATGAAACGTTGGCAAACTTAGTAATAACCCCAAAATACAGTCATTTCAATATCTAAGTCGTGATTAAGACTTTCCAAGTGTACAGAATTTAATGAATTGAGTTAGTCTTTACCACTTTTGATGCTTTGGTTAATTGTAACCATCAAACCAAACTTTATTTTGTTGTCTTCATTGAAATTAACTTTTTTGAGCATGTAAAAACTGGTTTTAATAGGATCATTGCTTCCTCTAGCTTTTCTAGAGCGTGGTTCCTATGTGGGTAATGTCTGTCCACCTCTTGGAAGCCTTGAAATAAATATATTGACTGTTGCTATTGTTATTTATGTTGAAAGATATTAAAATGAGATTTGTAATCCAAATGGGCATTACTTACTTCACATCTGGTTCCTTGAAAAGTGGCCAAATGCAACAATTCTTAATGCAAGACAGCCTGGGGCAAAACCTTTGCAATTCCCACCCTCCTTTGCAAAACAGCTGCCCTGTGTGAACCTTTAAAATGAAAAAGAAGAAAAGAGAAAGAAAATTTACTTTCACATTTAATTATAGATGTCCAATAACAGCGTGAATATAATTCTTATATTTAAGAGCTAACAACCACTGGGAGTGGAAGACAGTATGAAAGACACTATGGCAGCATTGATCTGGCTTCTATTTGTCAGGACCAGAGACATCGCAGAACTTCTTTCTTTAAATATCCTTACTGTGCTTAAAGTGATTATATGTTCTAGTGGCCTGTGACAATCTGTTTATGCCTGTTGCTCCGTTGCAGTCTTCAAAGTTCCAGACTTTGGGCAATAAAGTGTATGGTCATCTTACTGAAGCCTGAATGATGAACTGACTGAATGATTGAATCTTACTGAATGATGAGAACCAATGAAAGGAACTTCAGGTTGAGGTAGTGCTAGAACCGAAAGGCTGCTGATCAGAATTCTCACTAAAGAAGATGAAAACTGAGCTAGAAATTGATTGGTAACACATTCCGAATGTCACAGGGTCCCCCAGATTAATGCTGATTGCTCTCAGGGAGCATGGGGAGGCAGAGGGCCAGAACCAGGTCAGGAGCTTGTGGTATCTTTTATGTAACACTGACATTAGGTTTCCTGTCTGAGGTTTTCCAAGTTGAGAGTCTCACCTCTTGGTACCCTGAGGAGCAGTGATGCTGGGATCTAGTAGAAACACTTCAGAGAAAAAAAAAAAGGAAGATAATAGTTCTTTAGAAAAATGGAAACACATTGTTCCTGATAACTTTCATCTTCTTCGAAAAGTTTAGCTAAATATCTCTGCCATTAACCTTAGTGATCTGCTTAGAAATTTAATTGTATCAATTATAAAAGGCTTGCTTTTGATATTCTCTTTTAAAGAGTCCTCAGTATTTGATAGCTATTTTTTTTAATACTCAGTTGTTGCACAGTGTAATTATTTGACTTAAAGCAGCCTTTTTAAATTCTAGGAGTAGTAGCTACTATTAAAAAAAAAAAGATGCAGAAAAATATAAAGCAAAAACTAAGCACTCATAATCCTGTCACCACGAAATAACTAATGTTAAGACTATAGCATAGTTCTTTTCAGCTTTCTTAAACATATATATTTTTAACTTTTATTCAATGAAGGTCTTAAATTATATCTTTATGGAAAATGCTTTTAGTGTTCTGGTAACAATGGGAAAATCATATCTTACGTTTGTGTAGAGCTTTAAAACATGTAAAGATTTTTTTTATGTATATAGAAACATGTTTAATTGTAATAATATCCCTGTAAGACAAGGCAAATATTATTTCCTTTTTTACATTAGGGGAAAACTGGAGAAACTAGGGAAACTGGAGCCCAGAAATGCTCAGAAAGACACTGGCAAGCAGTAGAGCCTTGATTAGAACCCTGGGTTCCTTCACAGTCCAAGACTCTTTCTGTGTACAGCTTGAGAAATTTCTTATACTAGAACTTTTAAGTCCTCCAAAACAGAATCAGGTCTAAAGAACTAATTATGAGAAACTGATTCTTCAAGTGGGAAAAGAAAGTAAGGAAAGAGAAGTGGTGTTTTTGTAGAATGGTCTTTAGGTTTGTAGAGGGGTTGTATTCAAAGAGTGATAACCATCTTTCTTAGAACCTCTTCCGAAAGTGTAACAAGGGGGCTGAGTCCTTTGGGGGTAGGGAACTTTCCTGAAGGCCTTTGAAAATATAGTGTACTGTCTGTTTAGAATTAATAGTCAATCAAGTCTTGAACCTCTAATGCTATATTAAGAAGAATAAATGAAGTAAAACATACCTTCTCTTGTTTTCAAAGGACTTAGCAATATACCTGGAGGAATAAAACAAACATGTGAAACAACTCAGGGGTAAATTGTGTGGTTCTTGAGGCAAGAATACTAGAGTGGTTTGCCATTCCCTTCTCCAGTGGACCACATTTGGTCAGAACTCTCCACCATGACCCGTCCATCTCGGGTGGCTCTGCCCAGCATGGCTCATAGCTTCAGTGAGTTACACAAGGCTGTGACCCACGTGATCATTTTGGTTAGCTTTCTGTGATTGTGGCTTTCATTCTGTAGACTGTGGGATTGTAGTTCTTGCTTCTTCTATCTGCCCTCTGATGGATCAGGATAAGAGGCTTGTGCAAACTTCCCGATGGGAGGGACTGGCTGTCGGGAAAACAGGGTCTTGAGGACCCTGATGCTGGGAAAGGTTGAAGGCAGGAGAAGGCTACGACAGAGGACGAGATGGTTGGATGACATCACTGACTCGATGGACATGAGTTTGAGCAAGCTCTGGGAGATGGTGAAGGACAGGGAAGCCTGGCATAGTACAGTCCATGGGGTTGCAGAGTCAGACAGGACTTAGCAACAGGCAACAAATTATGTGGTATTGACTCTGTGTACAATTTGTTATTAAGGTTAAGAACTAATGAACTGACATTCAAACAGCATTTACTTTGCTCCCATCAAGAAAAAAACATATCATTAAGTGTTATAGCAGAAATAAGATCAGGAAGCCAGAAACAAGCCCTGGAAGATGATAGAAAATACGAGTATACATATTGATTCACATGTTAATGAATCCATTCAACACATATTGAGCACCTACTGTATACCACAGGTACATCTGAATAAGTAGATAACGTCCTTTTGAATAGAACTTCAGGTGTGTGTTAGGAAATAGTGAACAGTAGGGTGTTGAGTGGGTGGGTGGGTGTGTGGGCAGATGAGAGTCATAAGACTATCAACCTGTTAATAATAGGTTAGGCATGATTCTGATTAGGGACAGGAGTTTATAACAGATGAGATCTTAATCCTTAAAGCACATTGATTGGAAGAGCTAAATGTTAGATGTCTTCTCATCTACTCTCCTTTCCCTGTCTCCACTTTATAAATGGGGAATTAAGACCAGAGCCACTGTGGCTTGTTCGTGAATGGAGTTAGTAGCAGAACTCAAGGGTGAACCCTGGTCTTCTGCTTCCTTTCAGTTACACTCTTCTGCCTCTTAACTTTTTCTTTTCATTCGCTTGTTCTTTCAGCATCTACTTTGTTCCCAGATTAGACCAAAATAAAATAAACTAACGTGTGAGAGAACATCAATAACTACCATATGAGGGGTTGTTTGCCTTTGTTTATGGGAGAGGAAAGAATTCTAAAGAGACCAGAATGGTCCAAAAATGCCTCATGGAGAGGTGGCATCTAAACTGGGACTAAAAAGCTAAGAATTTTTTTTCCTTTTTATTTTATATTGGAGTACAGCCAGTTAATAAAGTCGTGATTGTTTCAGGTGTACGGCAAAGGGAGTTAGCCATACATACACATGTATCCATTCTCCTCCAAAACCCCCTGCCTATCCAGGCTGTCATATAACATTGGACAGAGTTCCCTGTGCTATACAGTAGGACCTTGTTGGTTATCCATTTTGGTTATCCATTTTATTTTATTCTTTGTAGCTTTAAACTTTTTATTTTGTACTGGGGTATAGAGCATCTGTCTACAAGGCGGGAGACTCGGGTTCAATCCCTGGGTCGGGAAGATCCCCTGGAGAAGGCAATGGCACCCCGCTCTAGTACTCTTCCTGGAGAGTCCCATGGATGGAGGAGCCTGGTGGGCTGCAGTCCACGGGGTCGCAGAGAGTCGGACACGACTGCGCGACGTCACGTCACTTCATAGCTGGTGAACAGTGTGGTGGTAGTTTCAGGTGGAAAGCGAAGGGACTCAGCCGTGCGCATGACATGTACCCATTCTCCCCCAAACCCCCTTCCTATCCAGGCTGTCACATAACATCGAGCACAGTTCCCTGTGTGATACAGCCGGGCCACGCTGGTTATCCATTTTAAATAGAGCAGTGTGTACATGTCAATCCCCAATCCCTAACTGTCTCTTTCTCCCATCCTTCCCCTCCCCCCAGCCGTAAGTTTGTCCTCTAATTAAAAGTCTGTGAGTCCATTTTCTGTTTTGTAAATAAGTTTATTTGGATCATTTTTTAAAAGATGTCATGGATTCTAGCTTTGATTTTGTCACGAACTCCGTGTTATCTAGGGCACAGCAGTGGGCAAGTCGCTTAACCTGTTAGTACCTTGGTTTCCCCAACCATAAGTGGCAAAGGGTTAAGTTAAACGTTCTTTAAGACTTCCTGCATAAGTGCCAATCTCACACTTCCATTATCTGTGTATACCATACCCTTTCCCAATCCCCTATTTATCCCCTCTCCCAAACGCTCTTTTCAAAGCTCCTTTAATCAGCTTGCCATACTGCTTGCCTCATTAACGCTTGGTCACTAAAACTTCCTGACCTCAGAGCAGAGGTCTTTTGGGTGCGCAGTTCCCAAAGCATTTATCTGAGAGCTCCGTAGGAGACTGACTGTGTATCATTCATTAATCTCCCAGGGGCTACGTTCTCATCCTTGATAATAACTCTCTGATGGAAGCTCTCCCATAGATAGCAATACACTTTCCCTTCAGGCACTACATGAAAGAAACAATGGAATCATCCTATAAAATTACACAGAAAGAGACTCTGGCCCATTGTTTTCTTCTGCTGCCTAAGGAAGAAGCTGTACTCTTTGGATCCCTGTAAAGAGTTTGGCTTGTCCACCTCCTCGGATTCCCAAGTAACAATTAGGCAATCTGGCCTTCTTCCCACTTCTCATTTCAGTGTGTAGGATACTTGTCAACTTGCCCAGAATGACTTTAGGCATTTTGAGCTCTTCATCTGAGTGTATGCAATAGATAAATAAAAACATAATTAAAAGGAAGACTGACTTAATACTTGATTTTATTTTTATGGAGGGAGGGCATACTTATTTTAGAATTGAAAGCATTGTTTGTTTGTTTTTGTCTCTCTTCATATTTTAGTTTTCTTCTCCTTCCCTTTGTGTTCAATAAGATGTTTCTAAATGTTCAAAGTAAAGAGTTTATTAAAATGCAGCTCATGTTTGTAAATGAAAAAACATAGCATCTTACTTTCTAGTGCTCAGTGTATCTGAAGAAAAGCACCCCTGGAGTGCAAAAAACAAACTCAGTGGTTGGAATGTGGTTTAATAAGCCCACAAACCTGTCAGGAATCTTAAACTCTCTTCCCAAAGCTATGCTGACACACAACATAACTGTGGAGGAACCAGTTCAGTTTGTATTGTATGTAATCCCTATAATTTAGGAATAACCACTTGCTGAAAACTGAAAATCGCTGGTAGTGGAAATCGTTAGGTGAAACTGAAGCCTTCGTTATATTATTAGGAGTTGACAAGTGGTTTGTACGTTTAATAAAAGGAAAAAGGACTAGAGCTCTAAAGACCCAGTGGATGGGTGTCTTGGTTGTCACTGTCCTAGAACCAAAGATAACAGAAAAGCAAAAAAAATAGGAACTTAAATATGTCAGTATTTTATGATATAGGAATTCAGGGAAAAGCATTCAAGAACAGAAGAGCATTCAGTGAACATTCAGAACAGAATGCCTAAGCAAGAGATTTCGATACTGAAGATATCTACTTTTTTAAGTAAGAGAAAAAATTAAATATTTACTCTTCCTTTGTAATAGAAAACTATACCTCAGGGGTATCCACATTGCCTTGCTTCTCAATGGAAAGCTCTACCTCATATAAAAATGCCAGCTAATAAATGTAGAAAGAGGGATAGAATCACACATCATAAACTCAAAGTGCTGATTCACTCAAGGATTATTCAGTGTGTTGTGGCTTTTGGGGGAATGGTTGGTGAAACTGAATATCCCTATAATTCCATAGTTAGCAGCACACATATTACTTTCTAGTTGCAAGGAAAAAAAGGAACCCTACAGTGTTATCGTCATTTTAAATTAGTCATTGAGCTTAGCATCACTGATGGTCAGTCATATACCATCTCTCTGATGTGATGAGCTAGGAAACATAGACTGTTACCTATGTTACATTAAAAAAAATGTTTCACCTGAATCCACACACCCTTAGATATAACACCCAATTTGTGGGAAACATGGGGATAGAGAAGCAAGATAAACAATCCCAGAAGAAAACAGCCAGACAAATCCAGAGGGTGGACATACCATGGGGTGAATTGGGCTAATCTTTTCAATTAGTCAGTGGCCTTAAAATTAAGGAAAGTCAGCAGTGGGGGAAGGTGACTACCCTAGATTTTAGAGGACTTAAGGAACGTACAACCAAATGGATAGCTACATCCTGGGTTAGATTCAGGCTAGGCATAAACCAGTTATAAAGAACATTTGGGGTCAACTGGGAAAATTTAAATTTGAACTGGGTATTATTTGAAATGAAAATTTAGTAAAATGGAAAGATGGGCATTATGAACGTTAAAAAGCAGGTTACCTGGAAGCAAGGGGGATTTGGAGGAGAATGGATACATGTCTGTGCATGGCCGAGTCCCTCCACTGTCCACCTGAAACCATCACAACATTGTTAATTGGCTCTACCCCAATGCAAGTATGAAGTTAAAAATAAAAAATAATGAATAAAACAACTTATAAGTAAATGAAAAGCAGGCTTGCCACCACTTAAGTACCATATCTCATTTTTACTAAAAAACACAAATACTATGTGTATAGATACAGGTAAGTACATTTATATATGTGCTTAGGATTATACATATGCCCAGAAAAAGATGCAGTCAGAGAAGCACTAAGAGTTCAACATTAGTGATCTCTAAGTAGCAGAAATATGATGATTTTATTTTTACCAATCTGTATTTTGAAATTTTCAACAATGAAAATGGATTGGTTCTGTAAATATAAAATGTTAATTAAAAAAAAACACTTTCATATGGTAAAGCAACAGTGTTTTCTGTCCTTTAAGGAAAACAAAAATGTTTCCATGGAGGAAGAAAAGTGAAAAGACTGGAAAACAATTTAGTATCTTTCAAAAACATCTGGTAGTGGGTTTTGCCTATAAGTTGTATCTATTTGTCTTTAGTCAACATGGTGTAAAGAGTCAAACAGACCCATGTTTGAATTCAAGCTCTGTCACTTTACAAGCGTTTTTACTTGGGGCATGTCACTTTATCTCTCCAAGTCTCTGTTTTCTCATCTAAAAGAGTGGTTGTGAGAATTAAAGATGCCTTAAATAAATCAGTGCCCGGAACAGAGTGCACTTTCAAAATTATAATATTTTGAAATCTTATCATCAGCGATTTAAACCTTACACATGACAACTTGATTAATAAAATAATGAGAACAGTCACCAACTGACACCTCGGTTGCTCTCAAGTTTACGTTTTTTGAATGTAAGTATGTTTCGCAAAGTGAGTATGACTTGCCTGGTGGCTCAGATGGTAAAGCATCTGCCTACACTGTGGGAGACCGGGGTTCGATCCCTGGGTTGGGAAGATCCTCTGGAGAAGGAAATGACAACCCACTCTAGTACTCTTGCCTGGAAAATCCCATGGACAGAGGAGCATGGTAGGCTACAGTCCATGGGGTCGCAAAGAGTCGGACACGACTGAGTGACTCCACTTTCACTTTCTCTGTTTCACAAAGACCCAGTGTATATAACAAGAGTATGAAATTGTTAAGTAGTTACATCTTCAAAAAAAGTATGAATTTTAAAGGTTCGCTTAGCAATAGAAGACCCATTTTTATTTATGGTAGCACTTAGAGAGCTGATAGAAAAATAAAGATTAATTTTGTAGCCAAAATCCATTGTCAGGTTCCACATGCAAGCTCTTTTCAAGAGCTGCTTTTTACTTTCTTCTTTTGCTTTGAAGGACCTCGTAGCATCATTGTGAATTTCAAAATAGATAAAAGCACAGTGCAGCTCTAAAGTGCTTTTTAAAACTTAAAAGTATGAGTACCTCACAGTGGAAATTTTCACATAGTAATTTTATTCTTTTCATTAGAGGAACTGTGTCAATAGAAAGTACAACTGTTTGTACCAGAAGAACCCCAGGCTGTTAGGATGACTCATGAAGAATCTGAGCATGAGGCAAAAGGACATTTGTCAGCAGAATGGGTTCCTGAACTGATTGATCAGATATCACCAATTTTTAATTACCAAGCTGTTACTGAGTACTTCGTTTTTAAAAAGCCCCAACCCTAAACTCTGTGGTCCGCTGTGGCATTCCCACAGGTGAGTCACCCACATTAAGTGACTCGCATGGTACTGAAGCTTTTGTGCTAATACACTTCTAACGTAATTGTTGGCATTAAGAATAATTGATTGGAACAATTTACTTGAACGTTTTATTGCATCATTTTAATGAGACAGAGCACACACTGGGAATGAAGAAACCTGATTTCTAGCTCAAAGTCTGCTTCTGATTATTGGAGTCATACCTTGGGCAAATCATTTGATTTCTCTGTAACTCATTTTCCTTATGAAAAATTAAGAGTTTGAATGTGTTAATCTCTGTGGTATCAAGTTATAGGAGTCTGTAATCTCATTGTATTTCCTTTAGGGCAGTCACAAAACTGGTAAATGGCTTGTTTTACATAAACTAAACTTGCCTAAAGCTCTGTGGCGCTGAACTTGCATTAGGATTGCGGGGTTTCATATGGCTCACCAGTGATGGGATACGTTACCTTAGGAATCTCCAGATAGCTGATCTTGAAAAATTAATTGATAAAATCTGAACAGTGAAGAAGATACATGTTTTAGAAGTTTGGGATTTCCCACAACTTAAATATGGGTCAGTTGATGATATCACCTGTAGGTATTTTATTATGGTTAGAAACCAAATTGCTGGAGAATTTCAAATATTACACTGCAAACACAAGTTAACATAGTTTAGGTGGTATGTCTTTGGTTCAACGGTATAATGACTGGAAAAGTGTTTAGTTGATCCCTAGAAAGTGGTTAGACAGGTTAGAGTTTTGTTTTGTTTTTGTTTTTGTTTTTTTTCAGGTATAACAGGCAAGTTAACTTTTGAAGGGGATGGGGGGACGTGGGAAGAAGGAAGTTTCCAGATGAAAGTGCCTTTGGTGGTGTACCTAATTAGCCACCAGGTATAAGAAGGAAGTAGTAACTCAGGATTAGAACATGAATAAGAATGCAATATACAGAGTTTCCATTACCCTTTAAATAAACAAATTGCAGGCGTACTGTTAAGTATCTCCACATTGGAAGCCAAAAGGACTTAAAGGGTTTTGCAGAAAGTTCTTCTCATTCCAGAGATGAGAAACGTGAACCCAAAGAGTTAACACAAGTCTGAAGCCATATAACAACTGAAAACCTATGCTTTCTGGCTCCAGTTTCTATCTGTGACCCCATGGATCACATCACTTCAGGGTCAAGAAAACCTTTTAAAATACCAAATACACATCTTCTGGAGCTATTGGCTATAAGCTAACATCTTTTCATCAAGTTAATTTTTTTCGTTCAGAATGGTTGTTGTTGTTGTTTCGTCGCTAAGTTGTGTCTGACTCTTTGCGACCCCATGGACTGCAGTGCACCAGGCTTCCCTGTCCTTCACTGTCTCCTGGACTTTGCTCAGATTCATGTTCATTCATCAAAATGGTTTATTAGCTTAGAATAATAATCCTGTATAGAAAACATATTCTGTCCGTGGGGTTCTCCAAGTGAGAACACTGGAGTGGGTTGCCATGTCCTTCTCCAGTTGACCACGTTTTGTCAGAACTCTTCAGTGTGACGTGTCTGTCCTGGGTGGCCCTGCATGGCATGGCTCCTAGCTTCACTGAGTTACACAGGCCCCTTCACTATGACAAGGCTGTGATCCACAAAGAGCCAACTAACTGGAAGAGACCCTGCTAATGGCAAAGTTTGAAGGCAAAAGGAGAAGAGGGTGGCAGAGGATGAGATGGTTAAATAGCATGACTGACTCAATGGACCTGAACGTGAGCAAATTCTGGGAGATAGTGGAGAACAGAGGAGCCTGGCGTGCTGCAGTCCATGGGGTCACAAAGAATCGGACTTGACTTAGCGACTGAACAACAACAATGCTGACATAGAAAACATGTCGTTGAGTTGGCCAAAAAAATTATTTCGAGTTTTTCATGTATGTGAAAATCCGAATGACCTTTGTGGCCAATACTTTTTGAAATTCTGAACCAAGTTATAGTTTTAGCTTAAAGAAGAATGGATCTTGCCCTCCTTTCTTTCAAGAAAAAAAGAAAGAACCCAGATATGTTCAGTGGTGGCCTTCCTTTCTCTCTTTCCATGGGAATCCTGGACTTGCTGGGATGGTGGCCGTGGGATCTACCTGTTAGGATACAGGGTTGTATGTTCTGGTTAAAGGCCTGTGTCCCATTGAAACATCGTTTTTCCCATGCTGTGTTCCCAGAGACTGTGGAGAAACTGAATCGATGCACCCCCGACACTGGAAGGTGGGGTTCTGAGCTGACTTTAGTTGCACCAGGAAAAGGCAGCAGTTCTGGGCAGGTGAAGTGAGCTTCAGAAGTCTTTCTGGTTGTTGGCAGCTGTGTGGCTTCCTTGGGGGACCACGGGGAGATGTCAATCTTGTCAGAAGAAGAAAGCTGAAGGTGTTGTCACTTCCCAAGGTCCCTCTCCTCCGTGAATGATCCCTGGGAGACAGATGTGTTAGGCAGCTGTCTCCTCATGGCTCTCATCACCAAACGATCAATAACATGTGTTGATGCCAGCTAGGCACACAGCTAGGCAGGACCCGAGGGATGCTCACAATTATTAGGTATTGTTCCCTCAAGGAGCTCCTGACCTTTTAGGAGCTAATGCAGGTGGTCATAGCTCTTGTAGCATGAAACAAAGCACCTTTTTCAGTGGGGCTATAGCAGAAGGAAATGGCAACCCACTCCAGTATTCTTGCCTGGGAAACCCATGGACAGAGGAGCCTAGAGGGCTACAGTCCACGGGGTCACAAAGGGTCAGACACAACTGAGCGCAGGTAGAGACGGAGAGCCAGCAGGAGAAAGAATTCTTTACGCACTGTGCTAACTTGTACTAACGCAGCTTGCTTTACAGAAAAGAAAAAGAACGCGCTTAAGCAGCTTTCAAATTAAAATTCAATCTAGGGAATGAAATCCAAATTTAACCTGTAGCCACCCAACCTGGAACAGTAAAGAATCCGCCTGCCAATGCAGGAGACCCAGGTTCAATCCCTGGGTTGGGAAGATCCCCTGAGAAGGGAATGGCTACCCGGACTCCAGTATTCTTGCCTGGAGAATCCCATGGACAGAGGAGCCTGGCAGGCTACAGTCCATGGTGTTGCAAAGAGTCGGACACGACCTTTTGACTAACACACAGACACACACATGCTGCAGTATGTTACAGAAGCTGAGCTATAACATTGTACGTGTGAAACTTACATGATGTTATCAACTAATGTTACTAGGATTGAAAAAAGAGAAAGGTTTTAGTTTCCAAGAGTAATGTGACAGGAAAAATACTCTCTTCTGTGGGAACATTTGATGTAAATCTTTGTCAATCTAGTGCTTTTTGAAAAACTTCATACAGATACAATACTGTTAATTATACATTTTTAGACATTCTCTTACTTTTTTGTTATGGAATCATTAACATTATTACTCTACTTGTTGCTGTTGTTCAGTCGCTAAGTCGTGTCCAACCCTCTGCGACCCCGTGGACTATAGCCCACCAGGCTCCTCTGTCCATGGGATTTCCCAGGCAAGAGTACTGAAGTGGGTTTCCATTTCCTTCTCCTGGGGATCTTCCTGATCTAGGGATCGAACCCTCGTCTCCTGCATTGGCAGATGGGTTCTTTACTGCTGAACCACCTAGGAAGCCCATTACTCTAGTTGCTTCTCCTAAATGTACTAAAATTTGGGGAGTATTTTGACTGAGTAATATTCAGATTCTTTTGGTCAAGAGATGTAAATAATACTGAAGACTAAATACTGAAGAGTAGCCTTCTCAAATTCCAGTCTTCCATTTCTTTCAGATGTCATAACTAGGATAGGATTAAGCTTTCCATCTTCCTTATGATAGCACCATTCCTGGTTTCCCCCATGCTTCCTCCTGCTGATGATGTGTCCTGCACCCACAGTCACATCCACACCCCTGCGTCTTCACCGTCCACAGGGAGACGATCGCCTCGTCTTCTCGCCTCTACATGGCACAGAGCCCGACATCCCCCAGTGTTGGAAGCTGGGTTAGCTTTTGTGCGAGTGCATTAGGAAGGTGGCCTTCTCCCACTTCTCCTCACTCTGGAAAATAACCAAGGGCTATCTTTCATAGCTGACTTCCCAGGTGGCTCAGTAAAGAACCTGCCTGCCAGTGCAGGAGACGCAAGAGATGTGGGTTCAATCCCTGGGTCAGGAAGATCCCCTGGTGAAGAGAATGGCAACCCACTCCAGTATTCTTGCCCGGAGAAGCCCATGGACAGAGGAGCCTGGCGGGTTATAGTCCATGGGGTCGCAAAGAGTCAGACATGACTAAACGACCAAATAATAACAATCTTTCAAAGGACATGCTCCACAGGATGGAAGGCAGTAGAATTCTTTATAAAAGTACCCTTCAGAAACAAAGTGCTGATAACCAGTTGGTGTAGAAAACACCTAGACGTGGTCTAAAGCTCCAAGATCTACATTACGGCCCCATTTACTGGCATGCTTTTTTATGCATCTTATTATAATATCCTTCATATTTTGTTAGTATAAAGAGTAAGACACTGGGAAATCTCAAGACCTTGACAGTAAGTAAATTCACACGCATGTCAAAACACTAACAAATTTGTCAGTGATCATATACTGTGTCCACTGATGCTAACGACTTAACTTAAGCAAATACATTATTTCTGGTACCATCACATGCTAATTGACCTTCAAGGTTAAGGAAGCTAAAAGATCACCCTTTTAGGGATATTTGGATAATTTTGATAAATATAATTAAATGTGAACTCGTCGATGATGGGAACCTTGACTTATGAATATTGTTATCTCTTATCCCTTAGAATAACACCTGGCAGTTAGTATCTCATGAACATCTGAGGGATACACGAGTGGATAGCTGTCAACTGTGTAATTAGATACAAATGAGATTGGGTCCGTTTATTTTTTAAATTTTTATTTATTTATTTTTCTAACACCAAAACCATTTTGTATTGGGGTATAGCCAATGAACAATGCTGTGGTAGCTTCAGGTGAACAGCGGAGGGACTCTGGCTCCATTTGCTTTTGTCCATTTTAATTTGTAAGTTGTATCTTACATGATCCAGTGCTGCAGTGTGATAGGAAAAAATCACTAACATAACAAATACGATTAAACAGTCTGTATTCTATAAGTATTTTGTTAGTAACTTGGGGTGATTTCTGCATTGCTTGGTATGTTGTCAAGAGTTTAAGCAACATTTGTTGCACCCGCCACTAATATTAAAACCATCATTAAAAAAAGAAAAACAACACACGTCATTTTTGTCTATTGATTATTTTTAAATTCTACAAGGTGAGAGCACATCCATCTTGTTCACCAAGCCAGCACCTAGCTCCATGCCTGCCAATATAGTGGTGATATATTGCCAGTAAACATTCATTGAATAAATAAATGAATGAAAGACAGTGAATAGGACAAGTTTTTTGCTTTCTTGTAATATAGTCTAGGGGAGAAGGGTTGGCAGATTGTGGTCAGTGCTGTAAGAGTTGATGGTATTAGATTCAGGGGCTGTGGAGTAATTCGCTGTTAAAAATAATTTTATGTTTGAATGGCTGAAGCCTGTCTTCAGAAGTATTCGAGGCTTACAGCATCTAGCGACGCAGCAGGTAGGCCAAGTTGAATGGTGTTTGAGAAGGAAAAAAAGAGAATAGAAGTAACAGTAGGTGAAGAATCCAGAACTCAGTCCCTTTGAGGACTCTTGGAAAGAATGCATGTGTGTATTGCCCAGAGAGTAAAAGAGATGGCTAGAGAACCAGGTGATACTGTTGACCTCAGAAACAAAACTCAGATGATCCTCAGGTAGAACTGTGGGGCATGAATGAGCTACATG
The DNA here is from genome assembly GCF_003369695.1 of Bos indicus x Bos taurus. Lineage (NCBI taxonomy): Eukaryota > Metazoa > Chordata > Mammalia > Artiodactyla > Bovidae > Bos > Bos indicus x Bos taurus. The sequence goes on from NC_040097.1 coordinate 3,988,079, forward strand.
GTCACTGAGGAAGTGCGGGAATGACAGGAAGAAGCGTATTGAGAAAGTCCCCACATTCCCTGCATATCCATAGATACGGAAAAGTGAAGAACAGTTACTTATTGATGTTCCTTTAAAGAGTTAACACGTCTCCCCCTTAACTCACCCGGTGCTCTAACCCTGTTGTGCCTGATTTATTAAAAGCGGTGATTCAGTCACTTCTAAGAGTAGAAGTCAGTGAAGGCCAGTGGTGGTAAACTGGCCTGAGAATTAAATTCCAGTTCCAGCTCCATCCCTCCCTAGCTGTTTAACCTGGAGAATTTACTTCTCATTTGGGATCCCCATTTCCTCATCTTATTAATAGATCCTTAGACCCGCAAAGGGCTTCTCTCACTCGAAAATGGTATCATTCTGCCAACTTTATCCTTCTTATAATCCATCATAATCTTAAGCACACTTTAGTAAACTTGTTCTAAGTTCAATTTTTAAAAATTGCAGAGACTGTGCAATCAGAAGGCAAGAATGAGGTGATGATAGGGAACTGGGTGAGATACTGCCACTTAACAGGAATAAGGAGCTTCCCCGGCAGCTCAGACGGTCAAGAGTCTGCCTGCAATGCAGGAGACCCAGGTTTGATACCTGGGTTGGGAAGATCTGGAGAAGGGAATGGCAACCCACTCTAGGATTCTTGCCTAAAGAGTCCCATGAACAAAAAAGAGCCCAGAGGGCTACAGTCCATGGTGTCGCAGAGTTGGACACAACTGAGTGACCAACACACCCACGCACAACAGGAATAAAGCCAAAATATGCCTTTCAGACTCAGGCACATTTTGGAACATGGAGTATGTGTAGGCACTGTGTGGGTGCTAAGTTGCTTCAGTTGTGTCTGACTCTTTGCAATTCTGTGGGCTGAAACCTGCCAGCTCCTTTGTCCAGGGGATTCTCCTGGCAAGAATACTGCAGTAGGTTGCCATGCCCTCCTCCAGTGGATCTTCCCAAACCAGGGATTGAACCCACGTCTCTTACATCTCCTGCATTGGCAGGTGAGTTCTTTACCCCTCACACCACCTGGGAAGCCCTATCTGTAGGCCAAATGGGGCTTAAATTTTTGTTCAGTTTTATCAACAAAAAGCAAAGTGTTCTTGACTTATTTTTATCTATCATAACTTCAACCAAGAATCTTGGATTAATCACACCTTTAAATGTTGTGTCATTGTGCAAAGTTTCCCACTGAGAAGAAGAAACTCGTTTATTGAGAAAAGACCCTGATGCTGGAAGCGATTGAGGACAGGAGGAGAAGGGGGTGACAGAGGATGAGATGATTGGATGGCATCATCAACTCAATGGACATGAGTTTGAGCAGGCTCCAGGAGATAGTAAAGGATGGGGAAGCCTGGCGTGCTGCAGTCCCTGGGGTCACAAAGAGTCAAACACGACTTAGCGACTGAACAACGACAGCAACAAAGAGAAAAAACTAGTTCTACACAGCTGTAATTCCCTCAGTTATTTCGACTGTCAAGAAAGTTCTTTTAGCTCAGTCACCTTAATAAAGGTGTTTTTGGTTTTTAGAAGTTTATACCCGATGGAATTGCCCAACTCTCCACTGTATTCTGTGCCGTGGAGACCCAGTTAAGTCTTCTTCCCACCAAGCTATTGCCCCACAACTGACGATGGAACTTTTGCTAATCTCTTGTAGGATGATGAGTTACTCAATGTCGATGGACCAGATATATATGTATTCTGCTCGGGGAATATTGGGATCAGCGTATTCAGAGATTTATTACCACCTGATATACTGCCCCATGTGGGGGCATCTTTTTAAATCCACAAGTCACTGCAATTCCATGAGGCCACTTGTGTGATAGGAGGAGGCCTGCTCCCACATTGAAATTTGGCACAGCTAGCGTTTCCCTTTGCCAAAAAGGTCAAAGGCCTTGAGCAAGAAGCCAGCTTTTTCCTGATTACAAAACTGACCACAATTCCTCTCCAACCTATCCGTGTCAGTCTTTTTTTTTTTCCTTTCTGGTAATGCATTATTCCTCTCAGGGAGAATTCTACTTTTTTCATGATGATCTGGAATCTATCCTTCCAATGTTAACGAACGTTCACACATCAGCTGATGTATATGCTATGGATGGATAAACTTAATAATTAAGTTTCTGAGCAGCAGACCCTGATATATAGAATCTGAGCTGTCTCAGGCCCTGTCTCCAAGTCTGTTAATGCTTCAGTTTTAGAGAATCTGGATCGCTGTGTCATTTTTTTACAGACTACACAAAGTAAGAGAGTAAATACCTAAGGACAGAGAATTTCAGTAGCTGATCGCAAATTTTATAAACACATACTTGAATTCAGACATTTTCTTCAGATATCAGATGATATGACTAGAGATTCAACCAAGGGTGGGCAGACAGAAAAAAAAAATTATCCAAGTAAGTTTAGCTAGTATTTCATAACCCAGAGATGTAAAGTTTTCCATTTTGGAATCAACTGAATATTGAACCACGTCTGCCCTCAGAGTTCTAAGTACTGTCCTGCCCCCGCCCCTCACAAGACACGAGGGCCACCGGCGAGACGGTGTGGCAATGTTTTCCTTGTAATGTACCAGGTCTTGCCAAAGCAGTGAACAGCCTTATGACGCAACAGTTTGTCACAGCTGGTCTCTAACAGGAGAATGCCAGCCAGTCCATCCAGGCCTGGTCCTCTGTGAGTTTATTCCCACCTCCTCCAAACATTTGGAAACGGACGTCTTGACTCATTGGTGCGTTCCCAAGTTTTACTGCCATGCATCTTTTTCTTTGAACGGAACTGGCCTTTTGCAAGAAATAGACCAAATATCGGTGGGAGTCGTGGCAAATCCCTGTTCCGTGCTGTGATGGGTGAAACCCTGGGAGATGCTCTTATTGACCCAGAGAGTGAGCCCTTCGCTGTCACAGTGTCTGCAAGGACCTCACAAGGTAAAGTCACCTCCAGATTTGGCTGTTGGTATCCCCCGGGCATCGCGGAAGGGTGGACTTGATCTTGTGGCTTGTCTTCCAAGTGATGTGTGTTCTGCTACTCTGATGTGTGTAGGTCAGTATTTTGATGCTTAACTTGCTGCTCTTGCGTTCACTTAAAGCATACTCAGAGCTTTTTTTTAAAAATAACAAACAACTAAATCCAGATTTTATTTCTGTGCTTGACTCCTGTGTCCTGAATTTAAGTATTCAAGGTATATTTATATCCAGAGAAATTCTACTTGTTTTCATAGGGTTGGCCAAAAGACTTGTTCGGGTTTTTCTGCACAATCTTACGAAGAACCTGAAGGAACTTTTTGGGCTACCTAACATTTTCTGTGTTGACGTATGTTTTCCCCAAATATGTAAGGTCATCTTGGAATGTCTTTCCTCCTTTTAGCCTTGTGTGTTATGTATCTCTCACAGCAGCGTTTATTCATTTTAAAGTACTCTCAACATGTTTTTGCTCTACTTTGAAATCTAGATACTTGTGTGGGCATTTTATCTCTCTCAGAGAATTGTAAGCATCCAGGGTATAGAGCCAAGTCTTATTCTTTATATTTCCTAGGGTGCGAAGCAGAGTGCCCAGTGCTTTGTAGAACAGTGTGGAGACCTTGGAGAAGGCCTGTTCTAAGCATCTCATTTTACTATTGCATGCTAGGTAAATGATTATCACTTTTACTCAGACGTGAGAGATTCAGTTAGATACCTCATTTTCAGCATTTCTTTCTTGGCCTTTGCGAAGTGTAAGTTTTTTATTTCTATAGCTCCTTCTACTGGAGCGTATTAGCACAGCTGCTTCTGTTTTGTGCTATATCATATTTATTTCTTTTTTTTTCTCTTCTTGTAGATGCTACGTAAAAATTCATTGTGTTACCTAGTCTGATTCACATTTTACAATGTAAATGCCAAAGTGTTAAAATTCAGTTGATTAAGTGTTGAAATGGATGGCTGTACATTTTGATGTTTTAATTTTTCTGAAAGTCTGAAGTTTGAGCATATTAATCACAGAATTTTTTAAACATTGAGCTTTTTAAAAGTTAAGAAAAAAATTTCCTGAAGTGACATTTCATTTTATTGTGACATTTGGATTCAATGTATATTTCTGTCATCTGAGTCTCTTAAACAGGAGTTTAATCTTACTATATTACATAAAATCCTGTTATTCTGTTTTTCTACAAGCCATAAAAAGTATTGGTATGTTTCTCCCGTTATTAATTTAACCTGCATCAGGGCAGAATGTCCAACCCATACTGTAAAATAATTCTTGTGTCAAAATTTGACAGTTTTGTTTGTTTGAAAAGAATATGTCCAGAATGCAGTGCAACAAATATTTTAGGTTAACTGAAGCAAATATGTTTATGGTAAGGGATAGTTATGGGTTTTGCATTAGTTTTCATTCTGCACTAACCTCTTTATTTTTATACCTTGAATTTACCCTGGGTGTAATTTTTTTGTGTCTCAAATCCCTTTCAAAAGAATGACCCAGTACTTTTCTTCTTAATTGAGATGGTACAGAATAGAATTACGAGCAGTTAAGAAATTATATATTGTACCAATTATTTAACTCTCATGTTAAATGATCTCTGATTACTCTTTAGTCATAAATGTTTTTTCTGTCAAAAATAGGTTTCTAAAGGCCAAAGACCCGTGATAGTTCACTTCTATTGTATTTTGTAGAGGGCCACTTAAGTACTTCACTGTTGCCAAAACAAACAAACAAACCTGAAAATAAATTGGGAACGTGGTCATCATTAGCTAATCGAGGCCAGCAGAGATGAAACCCTGTAGAGATTAGGTACCTGGCCTCGGTACAGGAATTTATCTGGCTTCTCTTCCTCATCACAGGCAAAGGGAAATAAGGGTGTTGCAAAGATCTGGGTGCTGCTGTTGAAGGCAAAGTGGCTCACTGAGTGTGAATGGTCCAGTTATCCAGCCACACTGGTCCCCTTCATGAGACTTTTTTAAAAGTCCACTCTTTGTAACCTCTGTGCCCAAAGGGGACTTCTGCATGTTTTCCTGGGATTCATTATCACCGTGATTCCATGTATCTTATTCCCCTTTCTGTTTTCATCGTGAGCTTTTCAAGGAACCCCAAGTAACCCCATGCTGGCCGTGAAACCCCGTTTCCACTAGAGAAACTGGCAAGGTTGAAGGGAAGCGTCCATAAGCTGAAGCTGAACATGCCTCCCGCTTTCAGCGCCAGACTTAGTCCTGGGTGAATTCTCTAATTTTAAGTTGTTGCACCAGAGCACTGAAAGATGATGACACGCTTGTCCTTTGGAACTGATTGAGCAATGGAAGTGTGCCTTAGAGACACGACAAATGCTGCAATAGATGATTCTTTGAAACCAGAGTCTCTCCTGAGAGAGGGGTGAGTGATGGATTGCTGCCGTTTCTATTGAGGGAGACTTAAACTGTGGCCGTGTGGCTCCAGGCAGCTGTGTACTTGGAGCATTAGATAACTGAGCCAAGCCAAGGCTTTTACCCTTCCACACGTTCTAAGGGACCCGTGTGGTGTCAGGAAATGGGACTCCTGAACATGTCCTGGCCGTATGCTTTCTGTGAGAATTTAAGCGTGTCATCCATCCCCTCTGCCCTCCGCACACATGTTAACAGAAAATACAGGACTATTGTGAGGACTGAACGATACAGTTGTTGCGAAAGCACACCAGACGCCCTCTGTGAAGTTCATTGTCCTGGGCTTGTGGTGTTACTCACTTGTGGATAGAACAGAAGATACACAATATCCTAAATTTGAAGCGTTTTAAGGAATATGGAGGAAGAAAACCTGCAGGATTCCTTATGCATCAAAATGAGTGGCAGTTTTAAGTGAGATGAGGCCTCTGTATAACCTCTCTTGAAGGTTTTGATAAGGAAATGATCAGACTTAGAAAAAGCATCCTCATGTCTGATTTTTTTTTTTAAATGGGCCAGTTACCTCCCGATTTCATTAACATTTGTCTATAAAGAGATTGAATTTCCACAAGTTCAATCATTCTTTGTGCCTAAATGAGAGCAATGATCGCATGTTTTCTTCTCAGAGACATTGAAAAATTGTCTTAGATTATAGTGTTCTCTATATGATGAAGATTTAGGTCATTGACAGCTCCAGATTTCATGATCTCACAAGTAATAACAGTTCAGGGAGTTTTTCTAGAATTTTACTGTTGTCCATAATAATGTTTTCCTTAGTATGAGTGAGTGAAAGTCAGTCAGTCGTGTCCGACTCATTGCGACACCATGGATTGTAGCCCACCAGGCTTCTCTGTCCATGGGATTTTCCAGGCGAGAATACTGAAGTGGGTTGCCATTCCTTTCTCTAGGGGATCTTCCTGAGCCAGGGATCGAACCCAGGTCTCCTGCATTGCAGGCAGATTCTTTACTGTCTGAGCCACCAGCGAAGCCCTTTCCTTAATAGTATGCCTCTAGTTTTATCATCTATTTCTGATTTAACTGTTCAAATTTGTTTTCTTATCGCTAGGATGTAGTAGATTTGGCAGATTTCTAGACTCTAGGAATCTCCTTATTATGTTTCCAAAAACTGTCATTTCCCTTGTGCATTCCCCCCAATTATGAATTATAGGAAACACTCCAAATATATGTCATTTATATTAAGTGCTTACAAGAAAACATAGCACTTTAAAAATTTTTATTTTCCCCAACAAAGCCTAAGGAACACGACTTGTCTTCAAAGCTCATGCGCGTGCTTAGTCGTTCAGTTGTGTCCAGCTCTGTGACTTCATGGACTGTAGCCCACCAGGCTCCTCTGTTCACAGGATTTTCCAGGCAAAAATACTGGAGTGGGTTGCCATTTCCTCCTCCAGGGGATCTTCCCGACCCAGGGATTGAACCTGAGTTTCCTGTGCCTCCTGCGTTGCAGATAGATTCTTTACCATTGAGCCACCAGGGAAGCCTGCCAGCAACTATCCATATAAACTGCAATATAAATCCATATAAATGCAGTGTAAAACATGGGTCGTTAAATGAAAAACAATTGTATGCCTCTGATAGAGGTTGTCGTGGATTATTACCTTTATCAGCATTGTCACTTATAACTTGAATAAGATAAGCTGGAGGAGATTCTGAAATCATCATAGCTCTTTGTAAGGTATGTATTCTTTGTGTCAGAGGAAATCTGACCAAAGCAAATTTCTTAGTTATATTAGATCAACAGAACAGACACAAAGTTTCTGTTGCCTTAGCTTCCTTTGAACACCCTTATATTAGGCCTTAGAAAGCTGTCCAGAAAACACCTTGTGTCCACCTACTGCTGCTGCTGCTGCTAAGTCGCTTCAGTCGTGTCCGACTCTGTGCAACCCCATAGATGGCAGCCCAGCAGGCTCCCCCGTCCCTAGGATTCTCCAGGCAAGAACACTGGAGTGGGTTGCCATTTCCTTCTCCAGTGCATGAAAGTGAAAAGTGAAAGTGAAGTCGCTCAGTCGTGTCTGACTCTTAGCGACCCCATGGACTGCAGCCCACCAGGCTCCTCCATCCATGGGATTTTCCAGACAAGAGTACTAGAGTGGGGTGCGATTGCCTTCTCCGGTCCACCTACTAGTATTGAGTTATTTGTGAAAATATGTGATAGAAAATGAATCAGATTCATTTGAATAGGACTAAGTTTCTATAAACCTTTACCAGATAACTTATTACTTTTTTTTTATAGACAGTTTTGTACCTGTAACTAATTTAGAGACGCGGGCATTGTACATGTATTTGATAGCAACTGCTATTCAGCTCTTATGGGAATCAAGACCACGTGGCTGCCTGAGCACACAGGTTTTTAGGCCCATGCAATTTTTAGTTGAGAAAGGGATTGCCAACACAAGATTGAGGTTCCCACAAGTGGCGAATGGTTTACATTATAAAGTAGATTCAAAACAGCAACTGTCAATTACCTACAGGAGAATTATCCCTCATTACCTCATGCCAGGATTTCTATACGGCCTTATAGCTGACCTTCTAAATGAGAAACTGTCAGCCAGCCAATCCAATCTGCCAGATAAGTGGTCCTAAAAGCCTGTCTTTATTACCCATCTTCTAATACATGTTGAGCATCTACAATATAATAAATACGAGACACCAGGAACACTGGCTTTGAGAGCTCTTTGTAATCTGTTTCTACCTTATGTATCTTATTTCCCCCCAATCCGAGAGACTGGCCTGCCTTGCTGTAACTGGACCAATGCCATTGTCCCAAGAGCAAGCCACACTCACCCTTGCCTCCAAGACTACCATGTCCTGGAATAGCTCTCCTGATTCTTCCACCTTTGCCAGTCCTCTCTGTCCTTCAAGGTCAGGTTCAGGTGACGTCTCCTCTATGAAACACTCTCTGGATACGTTACCATTAATTGCTCTCCCTTTCCCATAAAAGGACTGTGTTTCTTCTCTCCCCTCCACTGCCCCTGAGGACCATCTCAGTCTCCTGAGAGGTTTACCCGAGTCTGCCTTAGCCCCCAGCCACCTAGTCTCAACCCACAGGGATCATGTTAAAGTGCAAGTCAGGTCTGTCCTTGTGCTCAACACCGTGCATGACTCTCCCTTCTCTTAAATGTAAGCCCCGTACCCCTACCTCACCATGTCAACACCCCTCTTACCCTGTCTGCCCTTCACCCTCCTCTGCAGCCACATTCGCCTCTTTGCTATTCTCCCACATTCCACACTGCTCCTGCCTTAGTGCTTTCACTCCAGCTCTTGCATCTTCCTGGAATTCTCTTCCTTTGACACCTTGGCTAACTCTTAGCTCCTCCTAATCTCTGCTCAGCTTTTACCTTCATGTGAGGATTGCTTTGACCCTCTGTTGATTATCTGTCCTCCCCACGGGTCTTCCCCTTTCCCTGCTCTACATTTTCTCGTGTCTAAAGCATTCTTCATCCTCTAGCCTCCCGTATAATTAACTTACTCCCCGTATTTATTGTTTATTGTCTGCTTTACACCACTAGCACATTAACCCCATGAAGTCAGTGATCTTTGTCTAGTTTGTTTATCCACTGACACATCCCAGCTACCTGGAATGTGCTCGGTGAATAGCAGGGCTCAGACACTTGTTCAGTGAAAGAATAAAACCCTCTAGTATTTTTGGTCTGTATCACAGTGTTTAACCCTTAATTTGAGACTGCCTGATATTATTTTCTGTTTTAAAGATTCCCTAAGCCAAGTTACATAGTCACTGAGGATAAGATCCAAGTTTATTTTTCCTTTTATTCCACCAGTATCTAACACGTAATAGGTGTCTAATAAGTTCTTGTTGACTTATTAAGAACACGCTGCTCTTCCACGGTACTTTTCTGAGGTCAGACACTGAAATCTGTTAAGTGTGTAAAAATGAAAGTTTAGTGTGCACTGAATAACATTCTAAAATTAATGCTATTAAAAGCAAACCATGTGATATATGTGCTAAAAACCAAGTACAAAGATACCATGGATGACCTGTTCCTAAGAGTTATGTGCACCATGGCCCTCCATTGGTTTGACTATCATTTGAATATTAATTTGAATGTGACAGGTTTTTAAATTATCCAAGTGCCTGGCTTCTTTGGCAAGTCTGTCTATCTCCTGATACTTCCAGGAGCCCTGTTTGCTAGCAGAAAAGTACCTTACTTGGTTTAGTAACTGGTATCCCACATATGAAGCCCTTAGAGCACTGCCTGCTGTGTCATCAGGGTCCAGCAGATGTTAATTCTGTCTTGTCACCTTTAAAACAGAAGTTACCACTCTGGGATAATACAGGTTTACATTATCCATACTACCAATAGTTTTCTATTTTCAGTTACTTAAATCAGACTGACTTCTTAAGTCTCCTCCAATCTTTTTCTTAACATTTTTTCAGAATATCTAGGTATTATCTGATAGATACCCATTACTAATCATAGTTCTAGAAGAAAAACCAAGGTTCAATTTCTAGTTTTGGCAGAGAGCCAATGGCAGAACCTGGTAACAGAAGTTCTGATATCCTTCACACGTTCCAGTCATGTGAACACAATGGCCCCCTTACTTCTTTCAGAGAAAACTTAGATATTCATTCTTCTTACTCTTTTGCTTTGCATTAGCAATTAAATATTTTTAATGTAATATAATTGGATATTACCTTACTGTTGTCTTACCCTTTACCTAAAACTCGGCCTTTTAGTTTTAAAAAAACCTATTATGCAGACTGGGTAACTTTGCTTAGTTGATTAAACTATGTTGCTGCTGCTGCTACTGCTAAGTTGCTTCAGTCGTGTCTGACTCTGTGCGACCCCATAGACGGCAGCCCACCAGGCTCCCCCATCCCTGGGATTCTCCAGGCAAGAACACTGGAGTGGGTTGCCATTTCCTTCTCCAATGCATGAAAGTGAAAAGTGAAAGTGAAGTCGCTCAGTCGTGTCTGACTCTTAGCGACCCCATGGACTGCAGCCCACCAGGCTCCTCTGTCCATGGGATTTTCCAGGCAAGAGTACTGGAGTGGGTTGCCATTGACTTCTCCAAACTATGTTGCTAATAAGATCCAAATGTGTGTGTAACTTTGACCTAATTCTGGCCAAGTTTCCGTAGAAATCTCTACCATTTACAAGGAATCTCTTTACTACTGATACAGCCACACCTCTAGCCAATTACAAGGTAAAACAATTGACCCAGGAGAAACCAGCCCAATTTGCAAGTGTTGGTTCTGTATGAAATCTAATCCTCCTTGATGTTATATTCGTTTTGTTATTATTGCTTAAATAAATTCAGGTATTAGAAGGGCCATGCTAGATGTTGGAGATGAGTATGTTTTCCTTGGATTATCTTTATCAGGAACAATCCAATCCTAGTCATTCCACTGGCCTTTACAATTCAAACACATCTCTACAGTGAAGAGAGCCCTGATTATTTCAGAACGTGTGGGTCTCTTTCTCCTCTGTTTCTAAAGCACTTACTGTCTGTCTACTGTCTTCTTTTATCAAACGTCTTTCACCTTGGTAACATCTCAAGGTCAAGAACTACGTTATATTGTATTTCTTGTGAGACCTGAAGAATACCTTGCACATAGTTTTAGGCCATTGGGTATCTTGATTTCGAAGAGCTGACTCATTTGAAAAGACCCTGATGCTGGGAAAGATTGAGGGCAGGAGAAGGGGACGACAGAGGATGAGACGGTTGGATGGCATCACCAACTCAATGGACATGCGTTTGGGTGGACTCCAGGAGTTGGTGATGGACAGGGAGGCCTGGCGTGCTGCGGTTCATGGGGTTGCAAAGAGTCGGACACGACTGAGCGACTGAACTGAACTGGCTTTGTATTACTGATTGAGCATGAACTGAGATGAAGATGCTGAGAAAGAAAAATTGCCAAAGAAAAGTAAACCAAGGAAAAGTTTTGGGAAGAGAAACACCATAGTGAAATATACGATGACTTGTATAAGGAGCAAGGTTATAAAATAGGTCATTGATAGAAAGAAGACATTAAATTATTAGCATAAAATTGGTAGCTTGAATTTAACCTACTGATATATTTCACTTAAAAAGAATGTCTCAAAAGACAACTCAACTAATTGAAGCACATTAACCTTCCAAACAGAGGACTCTTGATGTAGGCATTAGGTTTTAGAGAAAGATTTCCTGCATTATTAAAGAACACAGGGTCTCTATATAACAAAATAGGCCAAAGATATCTAGAGCAAAAACGTATCTTCTAATACTCACTCCCAGGATGAAATGTGCACCCTTTGAGTTTTTACCTGCCCTGTTCACACTGCTTTAAGAACGTGTAGATTAAGACCTACAGTTCACATGAAATTGATTTTTTGTGTATGATGTAAGGTAGGGGTTGAACCTTTTTCTTCTCTATGTGGATGTCCAATGTGTGACCTACTCTATTGAAAAGACTGTCTTTCCCCACTACGCTTCACTGGCATTTTTCATAAACTAGGTGACCGTTTACATGTGGAATGGATTCTAGGCTTGCTCTTCTATCACACTGGTCTGTTTTTCTGCCTTTGCACCAACCAGTATCTGGTCTTAGGGACTGTAGCACTACCATTGGTTCTGGTATCTGGTGGTGTAAGTCCACCAGCATTTTCTTCTCTTCAAGATTGCCTCATCTAGTCTTAGCCCCTTAAATCTTCATGTAATTTTTTAGGCTCAGCGTGTCATTTTCCACACCAAAAAAAAAAAGTTAAGATTTTGATTGGAATTGTTGCGAATCTATAGATAAATGTGGGGAGAATTGACAGTTTTATAACACTGAGCCTTCCAGTGCATGAACATGCTGTACCCCTTCATTCAAAGATTTAGATCTTTTTTCAGTAGTATTTTTCAGTTTCCAATGTAGAGATCTTACTCTTACTCTGATAGATTTTTTCCATAGGTACTTGAGGGTTTTGATGCTATTGTAAAAAATCATTTTAAAATGTCATTTTCTGTTTGTTGTTGGCTTTATAGAAATACAGCTGGCTTTTGAATATCAACCTTATAGTCAGCAACTTTGCTAAATTCTCCTGTTAACTGTAATGGTTTTGTGTGTGTGTGTGTGTGTGTGTGTTTATACAATCACGTCATCTGTGAGTAATGTTAGTTTTATTTGTACTCGTCTAATTCGGTGTCTTTGTTGTTGTTGTTGTTGGATTGGATAGGATCTCCAGTGTTTAATAGAAATAATGATAAACTAGTATCCTTATCTCATTCCTGATCTTAGAAGGAAAGCTTAAGTATTTCACTATCAAGTATGATGGCTACTTTAGGGGTTTTGTCTTTTTTTAAAATAGCTATTCTTTATCAGATTAATGAAGTTTCCTGCCCTTCCTAGTGAAGAAGTTTTTTAAACTCATGAATGAGTGTTGAATTGTAGAACATTTTTTCATCATGCTATAATGGCTCAGGAGGGAGAGTTAAAATGAAAATGCTTACATCGAATATTTTAATATAATGTGGCAATATGTTTTAAGATTAGATATATATATATAAAATCTCTATGTATGTATATATAGTATAGCTAATGAAAACCTGTGTTTCACTCCATAGCCACTGGTGATCTGGCTACATCTGTTTCGACACTTTTGTCCTCAAGAGTTTGTTTAGCTTAAGACCATTGTCTTCTCATTAAGAGTGTTTGGCACAGCAAATTGAAAACAAAAGGGTAAACAGAAGCGTAGTGTATCACTCACTTTGCCAGACTAAACAGCTCTGAGTAAGGCCAGCTTTCCCCTCTAGGATAATCTCAGGCCTTTAGAGATGCTTCGGTAGTAAAGTGTTCTTTAAAAACACCTACCCACTCTCTCTCTCCCTGGTTGCAGGAGGTCCTTTGCGATGGTTGACAGGTGGACAGAGTCAGGAGAAGCAGTCCTTTGGGGGTCTTTGGTGGCTGCCTCCTTTCTAAGTAGTTACACACTTCTAGAGCATTCTTTTCATTTTTTTTTCCCTTCCCACTCAGCCTCCTCTCTCCCATTTGCATTCCCCCCACCACTGCAAAACCCAAATCAAGCTGCACAGAGGGAGCTGAGCAGCGGAGAGCATTCCAGTTCCCTGTTTCTGGCCTAAGCACCATTCTTCTCTGGCTGCTGGTGTGTGCTCGGCAAGACCAGATTTTCAACTCAGCCAGAGTAACTATAGTTCAACAGATTCAGTCCTGACTAGATTTTAGTGAGTCTCCCTTTGGAAACATGTTTTTCTAATGCTTGACCAACAGATGACCTGTTTTCTCTTCTGCTTTTATCAGAAGAACCAACCTTGAACTAGTTTGGCCATGATGAGAAAGAGGGCTTGAATCTCCAGCTAAGGTGGCAAGAGAAATGACCAGTCCAGATGAGGGCATGCTTCTGTCATCTTTCTTGTCACCTGATATCTCAGGACTGGATTAAACAAGCTATCTAAACCAGACGTGGCCCATGCAAGAGAAAATGAAGTTTGTAAAAGTATAAATGAACATTTTCTAAAGCCCTTTGTTGGTCTGAATTTGGAAATTTGCTGTGAGACCTCCTAGCTTATTATAAAGACATGTGCATGTAAAGATGCATATTAGAATGCTTTCAACCTCTTGAAAGCCAAGGCTATCAATGGGAGTATCACCAAGACGTCAACCACAGAAGCATTGAATTTGGTTTGTAGTATTGTCTAAGTTGACAACACAATGAAACTATCTTTTCTTAAAGAAACAAATGACACTCTGAGGAATCCATTTTTTAATCCTTTTAAACATTAGTAAGTTGTATTAAAAATAGTAAGTTATATTACATTTATAAGTTATACATATATTAACAAATTATAAATTACATATGTAATGGTTCAGTGCCTGTCATGGAATGAGTGCCTAAAAATTATTAGCTACTGTTAAACTGTGGGTCTTCCCTGGTGGCTCAGTGGTAAAGAACCCACCTGTCAGTGCAGGAGACATGAGTTCAACCCTTGGATCAGGAAGATCCCTGGAGGAGGAAATGCCAACCCACTGCAGTGCTTTTGCCTGGAGAATCCCATGGGCAGAAGAACCTGGTGGGCAACAGTCCATGGGGTCACGAGAGTCAGACACAACTTAGTGACTGAACAGCAACAAACCACAACAGGAAGCTATGCTTCTGCTAGTGGGACCCAGACTCTTTCTTCCTTGATACCAGTGAAGGAAAAGAAATGATGGAATCTATCTTTTAAATGCTTGAGTCACAGTCATCTGTGGACTGTCATCTGTTGGTCAAGTATTAAAAATAGTTTCTGATTTTCCTTTATTTTACTTGAAACCACATTAAATTTTTCTCTACTTTTCCAGGTTAGTATATGATAAATCCTTTTAAGAGGACTGAGAAACAGGCAGGGAATGTATTTCCTCCTCCTTAGGTGAAATCATGGGAAAATGTTGCTTAATTTTTACCTTTATCAAAGTAAAATTTGCACACAGTTTTGGAAGTCAGATCGTACAAAGCTTTTAATGAAGAATCGCAATCTTTTGTCCATACCCAGTCCCTACTCCTCAGAGGCAATGATTTTTAACTTTTAAAAACATTTCTCCTGGCTTTTACTACTGTGTCTTAAGAAAACATGCTTATACTGCTATTTTAAAATTGTATCCATCATTACCCACTGACTTACTGTGATAGATAAGAATTTATTTAGCCCTTTGCCACCACGGTCCCTTTCCCAAAACACACACTTCTCCTTCCTCCCAACTTCACAGTGTGTTGATTCATAATTTTAGGTGAAATCAGATATCTGTGCTCACCTTTGAAAGTGTTGCTTACGGTTGAGCCAGAAAGTATGCTGCAGTTCTGCCTCTGACCCTGAATAGCTGTTTGTTTTTCTGGAGTTTATTATTATTATTATCTTTGCTCACACGTTGTTCTTTTTCTACACACCTGTCACTAATTCATCCTCAAACTCTCCCTCAAAGTGGGCATTTGGATGTGTCAGGCATTGGGTTGCTCAGGGGATCCCTCTGTCCTCCTCTGTCCCCCTGTTCCTTTCTCTGTGTCTAGGAACAGGTTCTGTTCGGGCTCTGGCGTCCTGGGCCTTCCTTCCACCTCTCCACTGGTTTCCATCCCTTGCTTCCTGGATCTTTGGTTTCCTTTTTGTTCTGGTGTGGAACTCTAGGAAAGAGGTGAGTCTTTTTGAGGCCTTGTATTTCTGAAAATGTCTTTTTTCTGCTCTTACACTTGAGTGACGGTTTGGCTGAGTATAAAATTCTAAATTGGAAATCTTTTTTTTTTTTTCTTTGAAATTTGAAAACACTGCTTTTTTGATTTTCTAGCTTCCAGTGTTGCTCTTGAACAGGCCAGTGGCATTCTGATTCCTGGCCCTTTATATGGGACTTTTTTTTCCCATCTGGAATCTTTTAGGAGAGTCTCTGTAAAAGGAGCATTCGTCTTTACTGTGATTCCTTTCTGTGTGGTTTAAGTTCTCGCTTGTGTTTGCTGTTGTTTCAACCAGCATAAATCCTTGCCCTTAGTCACTCTAAAGTCACAAAAAACCTGAGGAGTAACTTAATGTTTTTCAAGTACATGTGGTAAAGTACAAATATACAGAGGGTGATAACAATCCATTTAGAAAATGAAATTCCAAAATTATAAACTCCAACAACATAGCTTAGACCGTTTCACAAACCCTGTTCCATCAAACAGTAAACTCTGTGAACATTGTAGGCCATGCCCCCCCCACCTGCTTTTGTATATTCTCATGAATTATTAGCATATAATTCTAAGAAGTCCTGCGGCAAACCCATTTAAACTGGCTTCATGTAGCATTTCCTAAGTTTATTTGCCCACCAGATTTTTTTTGTTTTTAATTATTCTGAAAGGAACATCATTAACATATGTGTAACACAGTTGGGGACATGCCAGATAAGATGTAGACTTTCCTGGCTGCAGAAGAGCAATTAAGCATTGGAATGAGTAACCAGGAGAGGCTGTGGACTCTCCTTTTGCAGAGGCCTTTAAAACGGGACATCTGTTTTAGGCGTAGTCCTGTTTGAACAATAGGACTTCGCTGCTGTTTCTTCCTCTTCCTGTCCCCTAGTGGTAGCGTTGGGGAGCTTTTAGCCCACCTTTTACATGATTCTAGTACTCTGGTGACAAAAATTACCTCTGCCACCCATAATTGTATTTATAGAGAACTCAGTGGCCCCATGCTGGAGGCTTTACATGTATTATTTAACTGAATCTTCAATAGCAACTCCGTGAGATTGGCAGTATGATTGTTTACAAACTAGGGATAATTAGGTATAAAGAAATCACAAAATGACAAGCAGGAGGGCAGTATTCAAACCCAGGGCCTCTGACTTACTACTGGCTCTCCATCTGCAGATGTTAATGTCCAGAACAGCAGCCCCTTCAACAAACAAACATATAAAATGCATACATTTATGATATGAAAACTTAGACTGGTATGATGCTCACATTATCAGATTTTTCCCTAAACCTTTTGATGAATTCAGAGTTTATTGTTTTTCTTAGAAACAAATTCTACTCCCAGTTTTTTTTTTATTCTAATTTGTCATCCAGCACATGGCTTCTTGCATGAGACTTTTTTCCTTCATGAGTTTGATGTCATTCCTGTGTAGGAGTCAAGACTAAAATGTTCAGATCTGTAGATATTGGTGTAGATTAAAAAGTCCCCTTTTCAACGTGTTTACACACAGTAACAACTTCCTAATGCAGTGCGGAGGATGCTAGAGAAGAACACGGAAAACCTGGATTCTCACGGGCTCAGCCTCTAGCTCTAGACTCGTGAGCAAATCACTTGGCCTGCTTTTCTTCATCTGTCAGATGAGGAGCTTAGATGATCTCCAAAAGGCCCTTTCTGCTCTAATGTTTTCAAGATGATTCTTGTCTCTGGATATCAGCTATTGTAACAGGAGAGGATTTAGGAAATTCACAGGTCACTGCAAAGTGATTTGAATAGATCAATAAGGAGGGTGGCTGGGTGAATTACATGGACTCTGTTGCAGAGGGAGAGGGTGGGAAGATTTGGGAGAATGGCATTGAAACATGTATAATATCATGTATGAAACGAGTTGCCAGTCCAGGTTCGATGCACGATACTGGATGCTTGGGGCTAGTGCACTGGGACGACCCAGAGGGATGGTATGGGGAGGGAGGAGGGAGGAAGGTTCAGGATGGGGAACACATGTATACCTGTGGCGGATTCACTTTGATATTTGGCAAAACTAATACAATTTGTAAAGTTTAAAAAAAAAAAAAAAAGAGTACCATGACCCTGAACTGAAAAAAATGAGATTGGAAAAAAAAAAAAAAAAATACACACACCAGTGACCAAATGTCTCTCTGAGGTCACTTCCAACAAGGCTCCTAAGTTTTAGACCATCTAGGAAAGGCTCTCTCCTTCACCCACTCTTGTTGCTCAGCTTAACCAGTTGTTCCAGTGAAACCTCTATTGGAGACTTATTCACCCTTTACAGGACACCCCTTTGAACCTGGCACATCATAGGTGTTCAATGAGGGTTCATTGAAATTAATTATTATTCGATATAGAACTAGAAGATCCAAGAAGAGATTTGTTTTCCTAACCAGTACTAAGTTAGGAAGTCACATGTGCAGGCTAGGCTCTGGAGTTTTAGACCGTCTGGGTTGATAACCCAGCTCTGCTCCTTAATAACTGGTACAGGCTGTGGAGTGTTAGACCATCTGTGTTCATGCATAATCCAGCTCTGCTTGTTAGTAACTGGGTGGTCTTGGGCAAGTTATTTCCATATCTGTGCCTTGGTTTCCTCTTCTTTAAAGAGATTTACAAGTATATCTACTTCACAGGACGTTGTGAGCATTAA
Source organism: Bos indicus x Bos taurus (assembly GCF_003369695.1). Lineage (NCBI taxonomy): Eukaryota > Metazoa > Chordata > Mammalia > Artiodactyla > Bovidae > Bos > Bos indicus x Bos taurus. The sequence goes on from NC_040097.1 coordinate 4,006,280, forward strand.
ATAAGATGATATTTGGCAAAACACTCAGCAAAAATTTAGGGTTCTATTAATACTCAGTTCAGTCACTCAGTTGTGTCCGACTCATTGCAACCCCATGGACTGTAGCATGCCAGGCTTCAGCTAATGTAATTATTAAGGCAAGAGAGATAGTTGGATAGCACCGCCAATTCAATGGACATGAACTTGGGCAAACTCCAGGAGATAGTGAGGGACAGGGGGTGTGGCGTGCATGGTCCATGGCTTTGCAAAGAGTCAGATATGACTTAGCAACTGAACAACAATTATTAGGGAGATGCAGCATTTCCCTGGATATTCTAGAAGTTTTTCTTTACTTTTCATAGGAGACAGCGTAAAACCTGACAGACTGTGTAGTTCTAGTGCTCGACTTGTCATTTAAAATCTTTTCTGACCCACTTCTGTACTCCCAAACAGTGATGCCTCTCTGGTAAGAGAAGTTGCTTTACTTTGCATCACATGTGTCTTTGCGTGAAATACACTGTACTTTGACACACTGTGAAAAAATCTGCTCATGAACTATCGCAGAGTTTAAAGCCAGGGTTGATGGTCTGAGATAAACAGCCAGGGTTGATGGTCTGTCCTACCCCACAACATCTGCCCCAGGACTGCCGTCTGCTTGAAACACACCTACGGTTGTGAAATTAAGGGATGTGCCGAACGCAGTGCACTCCTGTCACCCGGCTGGAAAGTGCAGACACTGTTCCTTACCCCTGAGAAGGGCTGCCGTTCATGCACGTGGTTTGCGCATGTGTTCTTCCGTGGGTAATTGCACTAGGTAACGAAAAATACCTACTCGCCTTACAGCTTGCAGAAACAGTAGCTTATGTTTTCTAGAGACAAAATTAGAAGCAGGCTCCCTGGACCCATCTCTTAAGTCAAAATAAAATAAAACATCTAGGGAACCACTGTGCCTCCCAGTAACTGTGGCCGGTGGAGTACTGTTGTTTAGGTCAAGGTGTCCCAGGATGAGAGGACAGGGAGAGGGAAGGAAGTACGTGTCAGACACTTTGTTTTCATAGAGATGAAGAAGCTAACAGTTTTCTTTCTTACTTTGTCCTTTCTGTGTAGGAAAAAAAAAAGTTTATAGGACCCTAATCTTTCTGCTGCAATTATCAAAAGAGAAAAACTGAGTATGCATTGTTGAGAGGAGGGGGTACAGCTTAAACTGTATTTTATTTATGATACTGAAGGCTACATTTTTTCCTGGGGAGCTTCAGTCTTAGCAAAACTAAACCACTGAGAAAGTATCTTTATTTTTTCCATTTTCCACAGAGAAATGAATACTTGTTCTGGCCTTCCCTATAAAATATGATCATTGAGTTGGCAAGCATTTAGTAAACAAGGTCTAAAGGGAAAACGGAATAATAAGACACTGTCCTTTGCTCCAAAAACTGGAAATCTAACAGCGGAGATATTTGTTTAAATAATTATACCGGAATGAAAGAGGTGTACTCAGTGCTGTGGGAACACGGAGAAGGGAGGATAATTTTTTAAGTTGGAGAATTCATGGAAGGTTTCATGGAGCAAGTAGCGTGCGGATCAGTGTGGGATTTTCCCCTCTCCTGTGGGAAAGACAGACGGGCGTCGTGATGTGTGACCGTGAGGAATGGGAGGAGTCCAAGGAGTCCCAGAAACGGCGTGAACAGAGATGAGTGGACTAAAGAGTGCAGAGTGTCTGCCCTGGGCACACAGTGTGAGGCGCCCAAGCACGTGACTGCTGAGGGACGGGGGTGAGGTCAGGGAGCCCAAGTGGAAAATGACACCGAAGAAGTCAGACTGTCGGGGCGCTTGCATGACAGATGAAGACTTTTAAATTTATTGCACGTCGATCGGTGCTTCCCCTGCTTTTGCAGCAGATTGCCCTTAGGAGATGAGGACAACAAATTTAGCGATCTTGGAAGAGGAAGGGATGTATCGGTGGAGCACAAGGGGCGTTTAGGGCAAGGAAATGTAGGACCCTGTGGTGGTGGATCCGGGACGTCATACATTCGTCAGAGCCATAGAATGGTCAACACAGAAGAGAGAACCCGACTGTAAGCTGTGGGTTTTAGTTAGTGATGTATCACTGTCGGTTCATCAGTTTTGTAACAAGCAATACCACACTAACGCAAGGATTAATAACAGGGGAAATGCCAATTACTAATAGGGGAAACTGTGTGTTTCAGGGTTTGGCGGGGAGGGGGAAAGGGGAAGGGGTATAGGAGAACTTTCTGCTCAATATTTAAGTAAACCTAAAGCTGCTTTCTAAAATAAAGTCTATTCTCTTGGGGACTTCCCTGGCAGTCCAGGGGTGAAGACTTCACCTTCCAATGCAGGGGGCACGAGTTCAATCCCCTGGTCCGAGAGCTAAGATCCCACATGCCTTGTGGCCAGAAAACCAAGACATGAAACAGAAGCAGTATTGTAACACATTCAATAGAGACTTAGAAAATGGTCCATATTAAAAAAGCTTAAAAAAATACAGTCTGTTTAAAAAAAATTAGTGTTCTTGTAGCTGTGAAATGTACTACAAGTATAAAGTTGTTTAGGAGTTTCAGAGTCATATCTTTAAAATCAGATGAATTTTTCATTCTATTTATTTACACATAAATAGCTATTTTATCATTAAAATTTTCCGCAAAGCTTTTCAGTAAAACCAATGACCCTTAGGGATATGATTCCTGTGTTGAGAAGCCCGACGTTGGTTGGCAGGCGGTCACTGAGGTCATATGTTAAAAGTGAAACAAAATTAAACCAGTAAAATGATGAGCAAACAACTTTTCTTGCAACCCAGACATGTTTTGCATCCCTATTTTTATTTCCCAGTATTGATATGGCAGCATATGCACTACCTTTAGCTTGGTCAACCTTTACTTTGGTGTTCAGAAGCACTTTGCAGTCAGCATACTGAGAAACCAGTTGATAAACCCACAATTGTGGATATTGCAGGTGAGACAAGAGAGGTGTCTTTTCATAGGAAAGTGATTTATTCTCAGAAAAAAATGGCTGGAGAAAAATAAAATAAGCAGACTGAGGAGAGAGGCAAAGTAAATGACGTGTCCTGGGTTAGGTAGATTTAGGTGACGTTCGGAACAAAAGATACAGTTTGATGGAGGCCCCTGTCACCAAGAGCACACACTGCTTTCTGGATGTCATTGAGACCCAGTGTGAGGTCCGAACTGTCAGCAGCGTAGGGTTTGTACCGTAACACAGATAACGTCAGATTGTTTGCATCCTTATTCATGCGGATAGATATCCAGGCGTGCGGACCCACACACTGCCTGAGGAGCCCTCGTGGAGCCACTGAAGCACATCCACAGCGCTCCCCTCCTTATTTGTGTTTTCCAGGCACTTTGTTTTTCTTACGAAGACCACAGCTAGAATCTTTAACCTCTTGCAAGAGTCAGCCTGTGACAGCTACATTCTTTAGCTCTCTGCTCGCTGGGAAAAAGCAAGAAGCCCATTCCCAGATACCCTTAGGAGAGTCATCCCACTGTAAGGAGAACAGGGCTGTCTGTAGGACGTTGGCGTGGGTCCGCTGTACAGGCTGACACTGCTAGAGGGTCCTCGACCATGACGTCTAGGTAATGGGTGACTTCCCTCAGTTACTTCAGCAACCTGGATGGCACTAGGAAGGTGGTTGTGTTTGCTTCTCTCCTCGTGATCACCTAGGTGACATCTTGACCGGAGACTCTTTCTGTTCCCTTTCTGTGTGTCTTCATGAGACTGCCCAGTCCTCAGGGCTAACGTCACAGCTGGTCTTTTCTTTGTTTCAGAAATTACCATGGTTGACACAGAGATGCCGTTTTGGCCCACCAACTTTGGGATCAGCTCCGTGGACCTTTCTATGATGGATGACCACTCCCATGCCTTTGACATCAAGCCCTTCACCACCGTTGACTTCTCCAGCATTTCCACTCCGCACTATGAGGACATTCCGTTCCCAAGAGCTGACCCGATGGTTGCAGATTATAAGTATGACCTGAAGCTCCAAGAGTACCAAAGTATGAGGTTTATTTCACTTTTCAGACTGTTGAGACTAGAATTGGACTAAGCTCTCGTCCACAGTAGGGTAAATGCTCCCAGGACTAATGGCTGTGGTGAAGACATTTACCATTCATTTATTCATCCACTTGTCCATGAAATACTAAGTGTTTATAATTGACCAAGGGCTTCCCAGGTGGCTCAGATGGTAAAGAATCTGCCTGCAATGTAGAAGACCTGGATTCTATCCTTGATTCCCCTGGAGAAAGGAATGGCTACCTACTTACTCCCTTGTTCTTATCTGGAAAATTCCATAGACAGAGGAGCCTGGCAGGCTAAAGTTCTTGGGAAAAAGTGTCAGACACAACTGAGTGACTGATACTTCCACTTCCCAGGTGGCTCAGTGGTAAAGAATCTGGCTGCAGCGCAGGAGACGTGGGTTTGATACCTGGGTCGGGAAGATCCCCTGGAGGAGGAAATGGCAACCCACTCCAGAATTCTTGCCATGGAGAATCCCATGGACAGAGGAGCCTGGTGGGCTCAGTCCAGGGGTTGAAAAGAGTACATGACTGTGTGACTGAGCCGACACACACATGTAACTGACCAGCACGGCAGGTCGTGTGTGAACACCCTGGATCATCATTCCTTTTCCTCCCTCCCCTCGTCTCTCTGTTTTCTTCTTCCCTTTTCAGGGACAGTCTCCAGCGTGATTACAGTGCTAGCTGTATATCAGGCTAAATGTCCATCCCCCCACCCCCCCAAATTTTGATTCATTGTTTCTACTTTTAAGTAGATAAGTAACAGTTTATTACCTCCTTTAACTTATCGCTAAATCACTATTACTTTAATGCAACTTTCCTAATTCTGCAGTTTGAGCAGCTTACACTGAAACCTATTTTTCAGCACAAATTTGAATGTTGACATTGTAGACTATTGATAAATCTCCATGCCATTAATGCAGTTCACATCAAGAAAAACTAAAACTGCACTTTTCAAGATAAGATAAATTTCTGTGATGCTATTTCCTTGATTTTTATCTCTTTGCTGATATGCTGGTTTTCCAGAGCAACCACTGTGTAATTGGCAGCCATTACTTGACAAGAAGTAAGAACTTCCTGTATTTCTAGTTTTTTTTTTTTTTTTAAGATAAATTATATACTCGGTTATATTTACATGTGTGATTTCAGTTGAAGCCTAATATGGAAATTTAATAGGCTTGATCCTGACCAGCAGGAAGATAGTGCTTGCTTTCCAAAGTGTCTCTCTCTATCAAAGATCATTTTACAAACCATCTTTTCTGACTCAATATTGATGAGAACCTGGTCTCTTACTTTTCATGTACCCTCAAGCTGGGCATACCATTTCCTTCTCAGTTCCTTTTGTGTTTCCTTTGCAAGAGTGGTTTAAAAACACTTCTAAAATACAATATTTAAGTTTAAATGTATAATTTAATATTGTCATGAATGCCAAATACAGCCCATAGAAAAATAACCTTCATGATTTCAGATATTATATATTTCCTGTGGGAACTTTAGTATCATGAGGTACTGGAGGGTCATAGAACCATAAACTTACTTCCCTTCCCAATTTGTTTTCACAGGTTAGGCCCAGAGGTTGTGACTTGCATGGGATTACAAAGCCCACTTTTTCCTGTGTCCTTTTCATGTTCCATAGTGCATCTAACCTAAATAATAAAATATGGTAATAAGGTATACTATAACGACATGCCCTGCTGCCTGTTTAGCATTGTTTTTCCTGTGATGATTGTCTGCTCCTGTTTTTCTGTACACAGGTGCAATCAAAGTGGAGCCTGTATCCCCACCTTATTATTCTGAAAAGACTCAGCTGTACAGTAAGCCTCATGAAGAGCCTTCCAACTCCCTCATGGCCATTGAATGCCGGGTCTGTGGGGATAAAGCGTCAGGGTTCCACTATGGAGTTCATGCTTGTGAAGGATGCAAGGTAAAAAAAAAAAAAAGATCATTTTTGAAATAATTTGCTGAAAAGGTACCTAGGTTTTCATTTCGTGTTGCAAACAGATGGCAAAGAATTGAGACAAAGCTGTCAAACTTTTAAATATCTTTGGTAAAACCCATCCTTTAGATGATATAATACTTGAAAACCTAAGAAAATCATTAAAAAGCAAGGCTACTGTGCCTCACTTCGTTTTTTCCGAATTGGTCCTGTGCAGCGCTGATCTAATTCCACCTTCGCATTTTGCAGATTACAAAAAAAGAAATTGCTTGCTCAAGGTAACATGGCATGACAGTGATGGGCTGACCCCAAACAGAACGCAGATCTCCTGAATCTCCTAATGCTTTTTCTTTCCACTATACTGTGTAATATTCTGTATATGTAGATAGATGGATAACCTTCATTTGAGCCTTACCACACTCCTATAAGGTTGAGCTTATTTATGGCCACTTTGCAGGTGTAGAAATCTTGTGTCACTGAGATTTCCCCCACGGTCATCCATTGTAAGTGGCACATCGATACACCTTCTGACTCCTAAACCGATGCTGTATGTTTCCTTATTCAGCATCAGTGTGAGCCATGTGTTATGGTTAGGCAAAGAGATACAGCTGTTTTGGAAAAGAGATACCCTTTATCTTCACCTCCTTTCTTTGTGAAAAAGGCTATTTTGGAAAGTTCTTTTAGTAATTTTCTGCCCAACTATTGAGAAAATGTTAATCTACTCATGTTTTAAAATGTAGTCTTTTAAAAGAATTAATTCTAATAGGCTCCATGAATAAAATAGTAATCGAATAGTATTATATACTCTAGGGCTCAGAATAAATTGTGGATAAATATTTACCTTATAAAATAATGCTGCTTGTATAAGATCAGGTTCAATCATCAGTAGGGCTTTTTGTTCAGAATGAAGATATGTGACAGCAGTTAAGTAGGTTGGAAGATCTGTGTTCCTAACTGGACCATGAGCCAAAAAAGGAAGTTAATATTTACTGAATTTTGCTATACACCAGATATTGTGTAAGATGCCTTTGTCTATATTATATTTTTAACCATATCCTGCCTAAGTTTTCACATCTATAACATGATGGTATTGATTTAGATGATCACTAAAGCCTCTCCAATCCAAAAGTTTATTTTTCTAAAGGCAACCTAATAAAGTGAAAGAGACAAGTTAGTGGTTACGTGGCCACTTGTCCATGGTCTCTAACCAATCACATGAGGATTTCAGCCTCAGTCACTCATGTATAAAATAATTCAGCTAGAGTAGCTCACCAAAGGGCTTCTGATTCATCTCTGAGTCTAAAATTCCAAAATGACTCCTGGCAAGAGATGCTTTCATTTAAAACATGAAAACTCATTCATTCAATGATTGAAACCAAACTAAAATATCTGTAACCTTATAGGAAATCATTATGTTCTCAAGGAATAGTAAGAACCTGTCATTTTACTCAATTAAATTTATGTAATTTTGAGGAAATTGTGGCTAAATTCTTAGAAGTAGTTGAAGAAATCATCTAGTTTTGATTATCTTGGTAATTTATGTTGATAAATAAAGTATGGTTGGTTAAGTTTCCACAGTATAATATTGTTTTTTATGGGCTGGTAAAGCAGTTAGAAAACAAGAAGTTTTAAGCAAATAGTTTCATTGTGATTCTATTCATCAGATATTTGTGGAGAGTTAACATTTCTGAGAACAGCTAAAAATTGAATGGTGATTTAAGGACTAACCAATCAACCAAAAATTGAAAAGACAGATATTGTCAGCAGTTGCATATAGTGTTAAAGCTAAGTTCTAAGGGCATAAAAACTTAGAAGATCAAAGCAAACAAAGAAGAAAAGAAGCAAAAAGAAGAGAAAAGAGGGAGGAGAACACTCAGGTGCCCTCTAGTTACAAACAGAAATGTTCTAAGGCAGAGACGGAGAATTAACACTTAAAACCTGATGAATCCAGAGGAGTCCTTCACCTACCAGAGACAGACAAGCAAAAGAAGTAGAAGAAAATTCACAGTATTGTATAGTAGCCTCCAGTAACTTGTAAACCATCCAAAATAAAGATTACAGACTTCCTATGAAAGGAAATCAACCCTGAATATTCATTAGAAGGACTGATACTGAAGCTGAAGCTCCCTCCACTACTTTGGCCACCTGATGGGAAGAGACAACTCATGGGAAAGGACCCTGATGCTGGGAAAGATTGAAGAGAAAAGGAGAAGGGGAAGCAGAGGATGAGATGGTTGGACAGCATCACCGACTTAGTGGGCATGAATCTGAGCAAACTGAGAGATAGTGAAGGACAGGGGAGCCTGCCACACTGCAGTCAGTGGGGCTGCAAAGTGTTGAACACGACTTAGTGACTGAACAGCAGCAAAAAGAAGACGAAAATACAAAGAAGGTTATGCCAACCTTAGAAGGGGGAATAGGCATCTGCCCATTTTAAAGATAAGAATAAGAAAAATGTTAGAGGAATAATATAATTTGGCTTCTCCAAGTATGTCAGCAGTTCTCAAAGTGTGGTTTGGGGATGGGGTCCCTACGACCTTTTCCAGATACCCATGAGGTTGATACTGTTTTCATAATAATATTAATTTGTTGTTTGCCTTGTTCACTCTCATTCTCTCAGGAATGGAAGTGGAGTGTTCTAGAAGCTACATGACACCGAATGGTCGCATAGTTCTAATGCCTGATGGAATGTGACCTGAATGTTCTTGTACCTAATAATGTCTCAGGTTTTATTTCTAATCTAATCAACATCAATAGGTATAGCTCACATAAATTAAAACTGTTTAGAAACCTCAACGTTTTGGGGTGAGTAAAGGGGGACTGAGACCAAAATGTTTGAGAACTTTTGTTATAGGCTGAAGACATGCTTACTCATTCTTCAGTGCTTTGGAGTTAAACAGAATTGCTGCCACACTCTGAATGCCATCATTAGACCAGTTAGACCAGTGCCCATCAGTAATCAAAGGTACCACCTTAATGGGACTTCCTTGGTGGTCCAGCGATTAAGAGTCCACCTGCCAATGCAGGAGACATGGGTTCAGTCCCTGGCCTGGGAACTAAGATCCCACATGCCCCAGGGCAAGCAAGCCTCTGCACCACAGCTGCTGAGCCCACATACCCTAGAGCCTGTGCTCCACAGCAAGAGGCCACTGCAGTGAGAAGCCCACACAGCATAACTAGAGAGGAAGCCCTGCTTGCTGCAGCCAGAGGAAGGCGGTGTGCCACAGTGAAGACCCAGCACAGCCATAAATAAATTTTAAAAAGATACAGCCTTAGCTCACCAACAATACTCAGTGAAAGTGAAATTAACACACATGTTAGACTGCGTTAAAAGAAGGTGTTTTGGCAATTTAACATTTGTCATTTCAGTAGAATGTGGGATACACCCATAATTAAAATACAGTTGACCACAAACCTACAAACTAATTTACAATAGAAAAAAAAAATAGCTATATTTCTCAAGATGGCTGTCGGTAGGTCTTCGTAAACATATCTACATGCCAGGGGAACAGGTTTATTTGACCCTTGCCAAAGTTCAGACAGAAAAAAATGTTTGGATTACAGGAAAACAGTGATAGATTCTTCAGTTACTAATATTACTGACGTAGGTAATATATAATCTGTAACTAATGAAAGATTCATACACTTTAGAACTTACAAAGCTGACATTGATTGCTTATAAATTGGACATTTATTTTTTTCCCTAATAGGTTTCGTAATATTTTTGTGTCTGTAGTGAAAGATAATTCTAGAACCATAGACTTAGTAAAGATACAAGGAAACACTACCATACAATACTGTATAATCTATTTTTATATTTCTATGTATTTTTGTATTCCTACCTCAGGAAGAGTTTTTAGTATATTCCCGTGCACCAGTGACAGCTCATTGATTCAGCCTCTGTGGGCCATATCATGTTAAAGCTGACTTCAGATCTGACACAGGGCATTTAATCTCATTGTAAAATTTAAATACCACTCAGGTCTCATTGTACCTGAAGTTTTATTACTAATAAAGCAATGAAGGAGAAGTTGGAGAAAATGTTTTAAGGAAGAAATAAGCAGGCTTTATGTTCTCACAAGCAAGTGTGAAGATTTTATAATAAAAATATACACAAAGCAATTTATGGTGACTGATGCATCTCCATCACACCAGTTCATAGACTTCATGGTGATCAGAACTCTGAACTGTTGAAATGGCACTTCATTTTTGGACACTGACATAATAAAAATGAGTGTTTCTTTCTTGGCAATGAAGAAAATTTGGGGGGAGCCTGCTTCATTCATCAAGTAAAGAAATAAGTTTTACAAAAAACACTAAATGAGAGTCTTGTATCTTCCTCTCTAGGTTTCTTGAAAAAGTCAGATGACAAGAAAATGGTTAGTTATCATGAACTTAGTCTTAAAAAAATTTTTTTAAGTAAAAGCAGTTCCAAGCTTGTACTGGGGTTTGTATACATTTAGTTCAAGATTTTATGTGTATGGTCAGTGCATATATGATATACAGAATGATGATCCTTTAACATTGGAATCATTACAAAAAATGTGATACTCTTTGAAAGACATCATAGGGGTCAAAACAAAAAACAAATCACATTATAAACGTTAAACTTAAAAAACATAGTTATTTTATTAAAAAGTCTTCATCTCCAACCATGCCAAAAAAGGTGAGTACTCTGGGACCTGTCAGATAGCCGAGCAGCATTTTCAACTACTAGTATTGGGTTTTAAAAGTGAAGCTCAGAGAAGCAGCCAAAGATATCATGAAATATATATGACCCAATGGCAAAAATCAAAGCAAGATTTCTCAACAGTATTTAACAGTGGCAACAGTTCTGTACTTTAGCCTTCTGTGAATCAGTCAGGGGGAAAATGCCTTTTAAATATTCAAAGCATCTTAGAACCCTCTGAGAATTAAAGAGGTTTACCTTTCCACCATACCCTACACAGGACATATCCTTTGAGATAGTGCTGATCTCACAAGAGGTAGGGAAAACTCTCCAAAACATTAGTAGCAAAACAAGCAAACAATCCTAGGTCTTGAACTGCAGCTTCAGGCACACTTGGAGGGGCAGAGTTTCCTCATGATAGATGCCCAGCTTCTGAGTTAAGCCAGAATTCCCAAGAGAGTCTGGAATAGTCATAAGTCAGTGGCACTCCTGACTTCCAAAAGAAGGATCTTCAAATTCTCTTTGGAGGAAGGAATTCCCAATTTTTACCCTGTAGGATTCTCACAGTTTAAGGTCAAGAAATGACTTCAAAGTAAAATATCAGCAAGCACATAAATAGGCAGCTAGCTTGATGACATGCATCAGAGGTAAACAAGTAAACAGGCTTCTCCACCCCTACCCAAGAATGCAGATATTGGAACTGCCTGGCCCAGAACGTGCAGCTGTGTGTGAGTTGTTTAAAGATAGAGGGCAGAATCACAGCAATGAATGAACAATAATAGACTATCAAGAATGACCACCAGCCTTGAAAATAAGTGAAACTTCTAAAAGTGAAAAATATGATCATTGAAATAAAAATTCTATGCAAGGGTTAAATAGCATACTGGACACAGCAAAAGAAAGGATTACCAAACTGAAAGATATGTGCAAAGAAGTTATTAAGAAAGAAACCAACAATGTTTTAAAGAACATATCCCACCTAGAATCTGCTAGAATTTGAAGCCTCTTTTACTTCTTGAAGGATTCATAGGATCTTTGAATATTAAAAATATGTCTTCTTTACTAATGAAGAGTAATATACAGAACTCTTCTCACTGATGAACTTTGGTGAGAAATGTTTGCTTTTCCTTACTTTTGCCACTGCATTTTTTTTTTTTCATCTTATTTGGCTCTTCTGATGTTTACCTTTGTGATCAACATTAATGGCAAGAAGATAAAAAATATAAAAGAGAAATTCAGAAATATGGAAGGCTTGAAAAGAAAGTCTTAACATCTAATTGGAATACAAGAACCAATGAACAAGTGAAACCATGATGCAGAAAACGCCCAAGAAGATAAAGAAATCCATGGCTAGACACACTACGGTAAAACTGCAGAGCACAAAAAACAAAGAGAATTAAGTGCAACCAGAGTCAGTTGACAGCAGACGTCTCAACAGAAACAATGAAAGCATAGAGCCAGTGGAATCCAGACTGTTAAGAGGAAAAACTGAGTACCCTGTGACTCTTTCAAGAATGAGAGCAAAATGAAAAGGTTTACATGTTAAAAAAATAAAAAGACTAAAATAATATTCTTCAAGGATAGTAAGCCATAGAGAGGAAAATCTCTTTGCAAAATCTATATGTAGTATGATACTACTTAATAAAGCCCGCAATCAAGCATACCTACAATGTATTTTTAGTTTATAGGCTGTATGGTAAAGCTGTGTTTTTTTAAAAGGTCAGGGAAATGATAAGCTCAAAATTAGGGTTATGATTATATTGTCAAGCAGCCACAGGAGCAACAGTTGGATAAGGGAAGAACACATAAGTGCATGCACATGGCTGGTTATGATTTTAAATCTTGAGTTGCATAATGGGCTCATGTGTGATAATTATCTTACTATGTTTTATAGTGAAAGTCACTCAGTCATGTCCGACTCTTTGTGACCCCATGGACTGTCACCCGCCAGGCTCCTCTGTCCGTGGGATTCTCCAGGCCACAATACTGGAGTGGGTAGCCATTCCCTTCTTCAGGGGATCTTCCCTACCCAGGGGTAGAACCCAAGTCTCCCACATTGCAGGTAGATTCTTTACCAGCTGAGCCAGCAGGGAAGCCCATTATGTTTTACAGTTACATGCATTTCCTACATGTTTGTAATTATTACATTTAATAAGATAGCTTCAAAACCTGAAAGGAAAAAAGTGTGCCAATGACCTTTTAATATCTCAGTCATAGTTTAGAATCTCAAAATATCAGAGATGGCCCAGGAAGGAAGTTAAATGACACATATTTATTCAACAAAATACTTTAATGGGGCACTATTGTTAGTGTCTGGGTTAAGGGTTAGCCCTGTCCCCAGGGAGCTCAGAATTATAGTTGAGCAGTGAGAGAGGGGCAGAAAATAAACATAAATAACTAAATTATGTGGCACATTAGGAAGTCATAACTGCTAATGGAGCGGGGAGATGGCAGGTAAGAGCAGAATAAAGCAGAGCAAGAATTGCCGATGAGGGGTGGGGACAGGGACAGGCCACAGTATTGAATAAGGTAGATAAGCCTCATTAAGACGTTGAAACGTTAAGACAGCTTGAAAGCAGTGAGGGAAACAGGCAATTGTATATTTGGAGCATGAGCTTTCCACATGAGAGAAGGAAGATGAGAGTGCCTTCAGGGCTGGAGTTGTGACAGCTAAGATGGAGAAAGTTGCAGTGAGGTAAGCTTGTAGGGTATGACCAGGACTTCAGTGGTGGTCGTGCTGGGTTAGAGATAATGTTAGATTTCCAAGTGAAGTTGTCAAGTAAACAGCTGAACATACTTGTCTAGAGTTCAAGGTAGAAATCTGGAGAAAGTCAAAATGCATGTCAGTGGTAGAATCAATCCTAATTCAGTGCTTTGTATTCAAACAGGGCCAGATAAATTTGAAAGAATTAAAAAGTGGGTTGCATGAGAATGAATGCAATAGAAATGAGTAGGAATATTCTCAACAACAACAAAATGGAGTTAGAAAACATTTCTCATTAGAATTTTTTCAGGTCTTCAAAAATAAACAGCAGAATTCAGCCTCAAATTGACATGTTTGCTATTTTGAGATAGTGGTCAAGTTTCTGAGAACATATATATTACTTCTCCTGTTATTTTCTGTTATCTCTGTTTGTAGGCTACAGTGGTTATGGAACACTCTTTCAAATGCATAAATAAATGAAACCAATTTTGTAGGAAATTATGCAACATAGAGAATTCCAAAAAAAATTACCCACATGTGGATTTTTATTGGCCTTGCTCATGTTTTAGAATGAAATGACTCTAAGTTTGCCAAACTGCTTAGCACAATTATAAGGTTAGGGCATGCTGCTGGAATGATTTACAGAGAGACTGAACTGATTACATGGTGTTTTATTTGCATTACATTAAATCCAGAGCACTTCTTAGAGCTTGCTGAAATCCAGATGTGGGGCCAAGATGCACTGAATGACATCAGTGGGTTGTGGTCACTAAGAGCTAAAAAAGGGACACTGGAGATCCTCTGTTTCTTTAGTTTATAGCAGAGAAGACCGAGAGAGCTTAAGTGATTTGTCTAAAGTCACCACTGACGGAACGTGTCAAGAGCCTACAGTATCTAATACTCAGGCCAGTGTGGCTTTCAGCCATTGTCACAAACACTTAACACTTGCTTCTTTTCTCCCTCACCCATATTCCTTCGTAGGGTTTCTTCCGGAGGACAATCAGATTGAAACTTATTTACGATAGGTGTGATCTTAACTGTCGGATCCACAAGAAAAGTAGAAATAAATGTCAGTACTGTCGGTTTCAGAAGTGCCTTGCTGTGGGGATGTCTCATAATGGTAAGTGAGCACTTTGTGCCCGCACTCGACGCTTCTCATCACAGCTGCTAGACCCGTAGACCCGAGGGCCGTGGCTGAAAACGTGTTCAGTTTTCCCACAGATCGCCAGATTTCAGAAGACTGCATGCCAATAAAGCATTTCTCAATTAGGTCAGAGTTGTTCGGCTTTAAGTGTGAATCCTTCTGTCTTGTAGTTGGGCATTTGCCACGATGGGAGAAAAGACTGGGAAGTCTGGGTGGTAATGAAAGTTACTGTAGTGTTCTGAAACACATGTAATGTGAGAGTTGTGATTAATTTTTTGTGTTGCTTTAATAGTATTAAAAATAGAATTATATGTGTAAGTAGTTTCTACTTTTTTTTATTTTATAGGCGCATAGTTGACTTACAAAGCTGGGTTAGTTTCAGGTGTACAGCAAGGTGACTCAGTCACACATATGCATTTATCCACTTTTTTTTTTTTTAAGATTCTTTTCTCACATAGGCCATTCAGAGTATTGAGCAAAGTTCCCTGTGCTATACAGCAGATTATTACTAGATATCTATTTTATAAACATTAGTTTCTACTTTAAATGTAAGAAAATTCTGATTTATGGATATGGAACTTTAGTGGTATATCAGACATAGATATACCTTTTTTTCTCTTTGCTATGCAGAAATGAGCAGAACCCTATCCTTGACTTTGTACAGCATACAATTTGTGGATTAAGCAAGTATTTTTAAAAGTTTCACAGAACTTCAATAGGAGAGTAAAACATTCTACTTTTTTGAACCTGTATCTTAAGTGAAGCTTATAATTAGGAGTGTCAGCTTAAGGGCAGGACTGTTAAAGACCCATGTTTTCATGAACTGTAGAACTAACTCAGTACAATCATGGGACATAGCCCTGTTTGAAGAAATAGCTCTTAATCGCCATTTGGCTTTCATTGGTTGACTGGCTCACAAAACAAGTTTTTGATGTAACTAGGTAGTATTATATTTGTCAAGTATTCATCAATTCTTTCAAAAGTTATTATGGGCTTAGAGATATATTGATAAAATGCCAAAGTAATCAAATTAAGTCTGAAGTCTAATGTCATCGTATGCCCTATTTTTCTTTCTTTTACCTTTTCCTCTCTCAAAACTTATCTGGTAAGAAGATATAATATTTGAAGTCAGCTGTCATCTATGAGGACTCAACAGCATCTGTGAAAATTAAATTTTTGTTCCATCATGCAGATTTTTTTTTTAACAGCAACAATCAAGATATTTGGGAATCACTAATTGAATAGGTCTTCTACCCTTTAAAAGTGGTTTACAAAATTATATTTGTATCGTTAATACGGGGTAATTTCCTCTAAAGGCAAGAATGTATTTTGAATAGTTCTACCAACTATATTAGACAGGATAGAAGTTTGGTCCAACTTTCCTAGCAATTGATTACATCTGCTGTCTATACAACTTCAGTCATTAATTGCAGGATAATTTGCTGGTTTAATTCTACCAATTTCCTTTTTATTTCAGACTTCGTAAAGCAAGGGTACGTTTTCAGTTGAAGGATTACATTTTAGGTGATGTGATCATGTTGCAGTAAATTTATTTTATCTTTATGAAGGAATCTTTGACTTTGAGGTCATTGTTATAAATACCACTTAGGAAAAGATGCCAGTTTTGCTTTCAATTATATTTACTTTTTGTCCTTTAAAAATTGTCACTTTTCATATTGAGGTACAGTATATTTTCTGTTGCTTGCACACATTCATGTAAAATATATCCCCTATTGCTTGTTGTTTATAGGCAAATAATTTAAAATGCAACTTTTATAGTATTGATGGTATAATTTTCTCTTTCCAGAAAAGTCAAAGCTATCATAAGCATGATAATTAGGTCATCTTTTGCCTTCTTGTGACCATTAGCTTACTCTATTTAGAGAGAGGAGCAGCTTTGTAGAGAGTGTTCAGTTAATTCTTACAAAGGTGAAAAAGGAAAGAAATTAAATATCATGGTATCAAAGATCATACTTTAGCATTTACAGGATTGCAAACATGACTAAGAAAATCCCTTTTCAGGGTTTGTTTTTTTTTTTTTTTTTATGGAAAAGGGCTGCACAGAAAACAGCTAGGTTTTCCCTATTCCATCCACTTTAGACAGAAGTTTTATTTTTCACAAATATTAAAAGTTAGTGAAACCTTAGCTTTACAGAATTAAGCATCTTTGGCTTAGACGGTAAAGAATCTGCCTGCAATGCGGGAGACCCGGGTCAGTCCCTGAGTCGGGAAGATCCCCTGGAGAAGGGAATGGCTACTGGCTCTGCCTGGTGAGCTACAGTCCATGGGGTTTGCAGAGTCAGACACAACTGAGCAACTAACACTTACACTTTCACTCGCTTTACTGATTAGGATGTTGTAGTATATAAATGATGCCTTTTTTCTTTTATTAAAAAAAAAAAGCTGACAACTTTCAAAATACCTTCTTGCTGCTAAGTCACTTCAGTCGTGTCCGACTCTGTGTGACCCCATAGACAGCAGCCCACCAGGCTCCCCCGTCCCTGGGATTCTCCAGGCAAGAACACTGGAGTGGGTTGCCATTTCCTTCTCCAATGCATGAAAGCGAAAAGTGAAAGTGAAGTAGCTCAGTCGTATCCGACTCTTAGTGACCCCATGGATTGCAGCCTACCAGGCTCCTCCATCCATGGGAGTTTCCAGGCAAGAGTACTGGAATGGGGTGCCATTGCCTTCTCCCAAAATACCTTCTTAGCAGCTTGTTCAATTCTAGAAAAATGGTTTCACAAGTTTCTGTGGCTCTTCCCATCTTAAGGTAGTTCTCTTCTTTCTGGCAAACAGAAGCACCAGTGTATGTTGCAAAAAAGAAAAACCCGAATGGCAAATGACTTTAAACTGCAACATGTTACTTTTTGTTTCTGCAGTCTTCTTTGTGGTATGGGGGAAATCTCCCCAAATTCAAATAACTTTCAGAAGATATAACAGAGTGAAAAGTCCTAAGGCAGAGGCTGTGGTACCCACACCTTCAAGGCGTTCATTACTGCCCACAGTCCAGCCTCCACCTCCCTCTCCCACTGCTGCTTTTTCCACTTACATTTCAGACAAGCTGTATTCTTGGCTGTTGCTGCAAATTACCCGGTGATAGAACACCTCTGGCGCTCTGCTTCCTGTGCCCTTCCTTCCCAGTCAAAATCCTACCTAGTGTTGAAGGCCCAACTCAAACACCTTCTCTGCCATCCGGTTTCTGATTCCCCATTCTTTCTCTTCTGTGAGCTTCTTAACCTCTCCTGTAAGCACCACATTCTCAGAAAGCAAGGGAGCAAACAGACCTGTACTGCCAAAAACCAAACTATTGAAAACAGTAAAAAAGGAGAAGTTAGAGAGGGAAAAGTCAGGGAAATCCATCAGGAGGCCAGTGCAATACTGTGAACTCAGAGATTGGGCATGGCGAGAGGCGGCGGCATTGAAAGAAACATCACAGCCATGACCAATGAATGCACATGTCCAAGGGGAGAGAGGTTGTCAGAGATTATTCGAGGTGCTTAGTTTGGGTGACAGAGTGAGTTAATCAAGAAAGGAAAACAGGAAGAGGAGACAATTTGAAGGGGAAATAAAAAGTTTGATTTTCTGTTTCGTTAAATCATGGCTCAGATGGTTAAGAATCTGCCTACAGGAGACCCAGGTTTGATCCTGGAGTTGGGAAGATTCCCCTGGAGAAGGGAATGGCACCCTGCTCCAGTACTCTTGCCTGGGAAACCCTGTGGACAGAGGAGCCTGGTGAGTTACAGTCCGTGGGGTCACAGAGAAACACGACTGAGCCACTGACTTGAGGTGCTTATAGAATATCCAGCGTCCACAGGCAAAGGGACACAGGAAGAAGTGAGAAATAAGGATACAAATCTCAGGGAAGAAAGGGCAGGAGTCTTTAGCACATTTTCTGCATTAGAGAGAAAACTTGAACTAGGAACAATAGAATGTAAATGAAGGAAGAGGGGCTGTCACGGAGTTCTGGAAAATAGCAGACAGAAAGATATGGGGAGCCAGAAAGGCAGAGACCAGTGTGAGAAACTTTTGAAATTAGAGGGTGCAGAAGGTCAGCAATGTGAAGGGCTGGGAGGAAGCCGGGGAGCTCAAGCAGAACGAGCACTTAGAACAGGCCCCTAGATGTGACCGTTAGAGGAGCTGTAGGGGCCTTTGTGAGAGCAAAGTTTTGGTGAATTTAAATGAGGAAAAGCTAGATTGCAGTGGTGCTGTTCGATCAGTCACTCAGTCATGTCCTACTCTTTGTGACCCAGTGAACTGTAGCCTGCCAGACTTCTCCATCCATGAGATTCTCTAGGCAGGAATACTGGAGTGGGTTGCCATTTCCTCCTCCAGGGGATCTTCCCGACCTAGGGATTGAACCTGCATCTCTTGCTTCTCCTGCATTGGCAGGCGAGTTCT
Source organism: Bos indicus x Bos taurus (assembly GCF_003369695.1). Classification (NCBI taxonomy): domain Eukaryota; kingdom Metazoa; phylum Chordata; class Mammalia; order Artiodactyla; family Bovidae; genus Bos; species Bos indicus x Bos taurus. The sequence goes on from NC_040097.1 coordinate 4,025,150, forward strand.
TCACCACTGAGCCACCAGGGAAGCCCCCTTACTACACTTGATCCTAGCCAAAAGGCCAAGAAGCAGTGGCAGTGGGTTGGGAGGTAAAGAGTAAGACAGTGAGGGACAACAGCTCTTTCAGTAAGTTCAATGGTGGAGGAAAGAGCATGGGGTGGATTGTTCTGGGGTCAGAACCTTAAACCCTGCTTAGATGGAAAGGAAGGAGCTTGTAGAAAGCAGTACAGGAGAGGGAGAGAATAACCCATGCATATGTAGGCTCTCTTTTATGTTTTGGATCTACTGTACACATCCTTTTCATCCTTGTGTCCCCTAGTCCAGTTTGTTGAGCCAGTATCTTCCATCAAACGGGTGTTCAGTAAATGAATTGAACGATGTCACATAAGACTTCAGAGTCAGAAGATGAGGCTGTAGTATCTTGCTCATCTTGACTTTGGAGAGAAACCTGGACAATGTTTAAATGTCCTCTCCAAATAGTTTGAAAAACGTTACCCCCAACTTAAAAATTACTTAATCACGGTGATAAGACTGCCCCTTGTTTTACTGTAGAGGAGCCAGAAAATAAAATGATTGCCAAGTCCTGCAAAACCTCCAAATGCGCATATTTTTTTCCCTCAAGAAAGAGAGGTGGAAAAACATAACTTATTGGCAACAGTCATATGAAAAGCAATAGTATTATTTTTCATACAAGTCTTGTTTACAGGCTACAGCTGTTGCAAAATAAACATGTTAAAAGTGGAAAAACTGACCATGAGACGAAGCCTTACTCATTGTCAAAAGCCTGATATGACTGCGAATTCACCCCTTAGATGTTAAAGGACAAAAATATTTTTAATAAGATCTTTAATCTTTAATAAGGCAACCTAATTCACTTGCCACCCCTACCATGTTCATTGCAGCATGATTTATAATAGCTAAGACATGGAAACTGCCGAAGTATCCACTGACGGATGAAAGGGTAAAGAAGTTGTGATGTGTGTGTGTGTGTATATATATACACACAGGAATATATGTATGTCTATACAGGAATGCACTCATTCATCCTGCCCTTTCTCTTCTGTAGCCATCAGGTTTGGGCGCATGCCACAGGCCGAGAAGGAGAAGCTGTTAGCGGAGATCTCCAGCGATATCGACCAACTGAACCCAGAGTCTGCTGACCTCCGGGCCCTGGCAAAGCATTTGTATGACTCGTACATAAAGTCCTTCCCGCTGACCAAAGCAAAGGCGAGGGCGATCTTGACGGGAAAGACGACAGACAAATCAGTTAGTTCTCTTCTACTGTCTTCATTTGGGGTGGCCGGGTTTTGTTGTTGTTTTCCCTTTGAGTAAATGACTTACCATGTGATGCACAGATGTGGTAAAGAATCTGCCTGCCATGCAGGAGAACTCAGTTCAATCCCTGGGTTGGGAAGATCCCCTGGAGAAGGGGATGGCAACCCACTCCAATATTCTTGCCTGGGAAATCCCATGAAGAGAGTAGCCTGGCGGGCTACAGTCTGTAGGGTTGCCAAGAGTCGGACACGACTGAGCAACTAAGCACCCATGCATGTGTGTTGCACACACACACACACACACACACACACAGAGTACCATTCTGTGGTTGGCTGGTACCTACCACAGGCTGAGTCTAAAATAGAGGAGAGAGAGTGTTTTCAGATACAGTAAGTAAACATTATTTTAAATAGGGAAAAACTCCTTCAAGCTCTCCTAATAAAGGTTTTGAGACTAGAAAGGTACAGGTCATCTTGGTGGTGGTTTAGTTGCTAAGCACTGTCCAACTCTGCAGGAGTTCATCTTAACTTGAACAAATGAACTCAGGCTTCCCTCATGCCACCACGCTCTTTCAGGATCCATATCTTTTCTTTTCTTGGCATCAAAGTCACTGGCCACATTTGTAGGCCTTCAAGCAGCCCTGTTTTTCTCTGGGAAGGGCCTGACCTAGGTTTGGAAAAGGTGGTCGATCCCATGATTGTATCGTGCAGAACTACTCCAGTACCTCTCAGAAGTTCTCTGTGGGGCATAAAAATATATTTCGGATATCACACCACCTTTCTTTCCTTGTAGGGCTGTCTTGATTATTATTCCCAGGGAGCTGGGAGCCCTGTCCTCGTGTTGTGTGTATGAGTTTTATCTTCTCAGAGGCTCTGAGCAGCCTGGGCTACTACGGGTATTCTCAAACATCAGCAGGCACATTGATGACCTGTTCAGGAAACCCAGAGTGGCTGATAATGGTGGTTGAGTCCGTTTTCCAAGAAGTAGAATTCTTCCCTGATAACAAGCTGAGAAAGCACATGGGAATTATGTTGAAACAAACTATAACTGTGCCTGAACTCTGTCCCCAGTTCTGCCATCACCTTCAACTGTGACCTGGATCCCATCTCTGGACTGCAGTTTTCACAGGCAGGGTCGGGTTTTGAGTACAATGAAGTAGGTTCCTAGGGTAGTAAGAACCACAGGACATTCTGAAGACACTGTCCCAACCCTTGAAAGCCTTTTCATGCTGTCATTTATTTTCAGATGAACACCTGCAGGAGAGGTGTGCAATTACTGAACAAATGAACAGAAATGCTTAACTCTTTCCCCACTTAGTTTTATTTGGGGGAAAGTTTTATCACCCGTTACTGTATTTTGATGACTATCTCAAGACGTTATTTTTTTTTTCTTTTAGCTATACTGTAAGAGTAAAATGAGCTAATAGAAAAGGAAAACTTGTTACGCAGTTGGCTGCGTAAAAAGCCAACTATCAACAAGGGCAGTGGGTTTCTTGACTGCCAGAGAGATCACTGGTGCCCTAACAGTATTATACCTCTATCCAGCTACTTACAGGTTTTTAAAAGTCTTGCACATTCAGTATGTTCAAGACCCACACTACCTTGCAGCTGCTGTTATTATCCTCTTTTGTATTATCCTCTTTTGTCCTCCTCCCAGAAGCCAGTCCTGCCCATTGGCCAGCAATGGCCCCGTTGACAGAGACACTGTGTGTGAAATTCCCAAGAATTTTCACCTTGGGAAAACATTCTCAGTGATGGTTTATTTTTATGAATGTTTAGAACAGCAGGAGTTTCCCACCTTGTTCTGCTGCCCCAATACCTTCACAGTCAGGAAATCTTCCTTGTATTGTTTCGTTCTTCTCGAATTCTAGCGAGGAGCTACTGTCTTCCATAGGGCAGGCAACAGGTTGTACGTCATGATAAAGCTGAGTCTAGGGCTTCCCTGGTGGCTCCGTGATTAAGAATCCACCTGCCAACGCAGGAGACCTGGATTCAATCCATGCGTCGGGAAAATCCCCTGGAGGAGGAAACAGCAGAGACCACTCTAATATTCTTGCCCGGAGAATCCCGTGGACAGAGGAGCCTGGTGGACTACAGTCCATGGGGGTGTCAAAAGTGTCAGACACGACTTAGTGAGTAAACAACAAAAAGTGGAGTCTACGTATTCTTTAAATGAAAAAATGAGGGCACAGCCAAACAGAAACGAATGGCCCCGGCCTAGCTGATTTTACTATGGAAGGTAAACTGTGTTCATTTAAAGGTTAGAGAAACAAGAAAATCAGAGCAGCCTGGCTAAACAGAGTTAACAGTGGAAGGCAGCTTGTGCCAGTTCTCTGAGAGGCCCATGTGTGACAAGGAGCCCAGCAGGAGACCCTGAGCTGGGAGAGGCTTGGTGACCAGGGAGAGCCCAGAGCACACTGTTTACTCCACAGTTTGCCTCGCGCCGTTCAGTTTCCAGAAACTACTTTCTCACCTTCTCTTTATCTCCCCATCCAGACCTGCAATCCACCGTGGAAGTCCTATTAATTTAATAGTACCTGAAAGATAAGAGGAAAGCATTAAAAAAAAAAAAATTTTTTTTTTCTCCAGTAGTCAAGATTTTAAATTTACACTTCCAGTGGCCAGCATACTGTGTGTTAACTGTGAGAGGTCCAGAGCCCAGTTCACCATAAATCACTTTCAAAGCTCACCACAATTGAGTCTTTGGCTCTAAAAATGAAGGTAATTGTAGGCTCTTTGTGTGTTAGTTGCTCAGTCCTGTCTGACTCTACGACTCCATGGACTGTAGCCCACCAGGCTCCTCTGTCCATGCAATTCTCCAGGCAAGAATACTGGAGTGGGTTGCCATTCCCTTCTCCAGGGCATCTTCCCGACCCAGGGATTGAACTGAGTTTCCTGCATTGCAGGCAGATTCTTTACCATTTGAGCCACCAGGGAACCAAGGCTGTTTATGGGATGTTAATATTAGTATCTCAGTTGTGTCTGACTCTTTATGACCCCGTGGACTGTAGCCTGCCAGGCTCCTCTGTCCATACGATTCTCCAGGGAAGAATACTGGAGTGGGTTTCCATTCCCTTCTCCAGGGGATTTCATGGCGGGTGGGGGGGAGGGGGGCGGGGGGGGGGGCAGTGAAGCCCCAAACTTTTATGGGGTAAATAGGTATTAAGCTGTTTTAAGGGAAAGTGCCATAAAATGCTTAATTATCGGCTTCCCCCTATAGTAACTAAGGCTGTGCTTTGTCTATAATGGTTACTCAAAACGTGTTTGCTTAATTGAATTAAAAGCTGCTGCCTATGGCCTTTGAAATTCTGGACTTTAATCAGAAGACCTTTAGCCCAAGATTTGCTCACCAACCTGGACATCATTAAAAATCTGGTTGGAGGCAGAATTGCCTCTTGTTAGGGTCTGGGAAGGAAAGAGAGACTGGGCCAAATTAGAATAATCCACCCTCTGATTACACAAAACTGAAATTGAATTGTTTGGCTCTCTCTTTTCTCCTTATCTTGCAAAATCAAATTAAGCACTAGTGGAAAGAAATAGTGCAGAGAGGAATATGGGAAAGGGAAAAAATAAAATCAGAATGTGATTTCCAATGAGACTAGAGATTTGTTCTTTATCTTACATGGTCATGTTATTCATTTGATAGCATCTATCTCAGGGCTGTTATGTTATCTCTTCTTGGCCAGGACTTTTGAAAGTGAAGATTTGCATTGATAGGAAAAGTTTTGCAGAAGTGCGGACTCTTGAGAGGATGGGGGGACCTGGAAAAGGGGCCATGGCTGGTGCAGGAAAGCGATTTGGGCCTCACTGCACACCCCACTGGAACTGTTGTCATTAGGGTGGGTTCTGCCAAGCCGGGGGAAGGCTGCTCAGCATAGTGGATAACCAGTTACCCAGAACCTTTGGGAAAGGAAATGGCTTTACTGAAGAGGTCTTTCTTTAAATTTATCTTCCTGCTCCATTTAACCATTGCCTGTTCTGTCTCATTGGTGAAGCGCCTGCTAGTCTTTCAGGCCCAGCTCCAGCATTTGCCTCCAGGTAAACCAGAGCTTCTCCCTTCCCCACTCAGCTCTCCTCTGTCTCTTATTCCCTGGTGCCATTGGCACTGTGCAGAACAAGTAAATGAGCAGATCAATTAAATGCTCCTTTTTAAAGAAATATTTATTCATTTGGCTGCATTGGGTCTTTGTTGCAACACAAGAGATCTTTCCTTGCAGCGCACATTCTGTGGCATGTGGGCTTAGTTATCCCGTGGCATGTGGGATCTTAGTCCCTTGACAGGGCTCGAACCCATGTCGCCAGCTTTGCAAGATGGATTCTTAACCAGTGGGCCACGAGGGGCTCCCCTCCTATCTTTTAAATTTAGACGTCATACCTTTAGAATATAATGGTCCCACTTTCATTGTCCTTCCTCAAAGAATAATATTTGGGAACTTTAGGCTCTGGGTTTAGGGGAAGATGGGGAATTGGAATCACAGGATGTGGGACATCAGAGAAGAAACTTTAGGAGCACTGGACCTTTGAGCCACCCTCAGATAGAAATGGAACTGACTCTCCCCATGGTCTGTTTCCTGTCAATGGCTTGTTCCCACCCAGACCCCTTCTTTGAGAGGGGGTCTACAGAACTCTTAAAACCACGAATATGCTAGAACCAGGGTGCTGTGTCTCCTGAAGGCAACCTGAGAACTGAATGGACTTTGGAAGTTCCCAGTGTTTGACTGTTACCCTGCTGTGATGATCACACTGGGTGTATGGTTGTCACATGATCCCATGTTTGTTGATGAAAATAAACAGAGAGTGGTTTTCAAAAAACCATTTCCAGTGCCATGGTTTGTCATAAAACAATAAATAGAAAAACCCTTGGTGTGTCTGCCAGCTTTTCACTCCATATCTGAGGGATGGTGAGGCCCTCCTGGCTGCACTCTGTCTGCAAATAAGGAATAAAGCTTGTTATTTATACTGAATTGGACTTTGGGTCCCGAAGCATCGCACTGCTTATAATGCATATATGTGGAGTCACTGTTTTTATAATTGCAGGAGCAAACTGGTGCCATCATAAAAATGGTTCTTCTAAACAGTGTGTGAAATAGGAGACCAAGGAATAGTAAAACCAGTATGGAAATATAAACTTTTGTGAAAACAGTTCTGTATCCATTTAAATGTTTGCATCCTAAAATTTACAAGGGCCGTCAAATATAGTAACTCAAACTATTGGAAAGATATCTGTCCTTTTAAATCCTATGCTTACCAGCTAAACAAAGTGTGGTCTCTCTCCCCCTTTCCCTGAGTGAGCTAGAATTTGCTCCCCTGAGAAGGAAGACACCAGACAGACAGACCCTCAGAGGAAAAGAGCCTGGGGAACTGCAGTATAAATAAGGAGCAGAATGGTAGTTCTGTTTTGTTTTGATCACTATTGAAGGAATTTGGCTCCTGGAATCATTAATCTATAGAGTCACATTTAAAAAATAAGTTTATTTCCAGTACTGTCAGGAATCACTGAAGATATAACAGATCTGAACAAATGGCCTTCTTTTAGACGATAAATTTAGAAGATAATGTTCTATATCAGATCAGATCAGATCAGTCGCTCAGTCGTGTCCGACTCTTTGTGACCCCATGAATTGCAGCATGCCAGGCCTCCCTGTCCATCACCAACTCCCGGAGTTCACTGAGACTCACGTCCATCGAGTCAGTGATACCACCCAGCCATCTCATCCTCTGTCATCCCCTTCTCCTCCTGCCCCCAATCCCTCCCAGCATCACAGTCTTTTCCAATGAGTCAACTCTTCACATGAGGTGGCCAAAGACTGGAGTTTCAGTTTTAGCATCATTCCTTCTGAAGAAATCCCAGGGCTGATCTCCTTCAGAATGGACTGATTGGATCTCCAAGAAAAGCATTTTTATTTTATTTTTTTTCATCTTTAGTAATTAGACCTAGTTGGTCAGTATGCTTGTTTGCCAGCTGAGTGACATTTTGGTCAGCCATAGATGTTTCTTTAAGAGATGAGTGTATGTGCTGGGTCATTAAACTGTGAACAATTCCTCCTATTAAGTTTTTGTGTTAAATCTTTAAATGATGGCAGGAAAATGAGATACACTGGCAAGACTTTCAAACGTAACTTCGATCCCAAGTTGTTGTTCAGTTGCTAAGTCCCCATGGACTATAGCCTGCCAGGCTTCCCTGTCCTTCACCATCTCCCAGAGTTTGCTTAGACTCACGTCCATTGAGTCAGTGATGTCATCCAGTCATCTCAGCCTCTGTCACCCCCTCCTCTTGCCCTCAGTCTTTAGCACTTAAATGGCATCTCTAGGAAGTAAGAGTTCAAAGGCCCTGTGCCAAGACCCCAGCATAGATGAGTTTAGAAGCCCCAGTTCCTCCCAGAACTGTCATTTTATGTTAAAAAAGCAAAAGTGGAGAAGTCATGTAGAAAGTAGCAGAAAGAGAAAAGAATTAGTCATGAGTGAGGGGATCTGGTTTAGGCTTTGCTATAAATAGCTGTTTGACTTTAGAAAGTCTCTTAGCTTCAGTTTATTCATTCCTAGTCAAAGAATGATGCTGCAGATTATTCCTGAAGACCTACCTGTTAGTTCTCTACAGCCAGTGGTTCTCCACAAGAGGGAAATAGGAATGACAGAGGAGAAACCAGGAAGAAATTGAGGAAACCAAACCAATGCAATCTGGATTAACATTCACCCACTGGAGCTAATAATTGAGGAGAACCATGTGTGCCTCAGAGGATGAAGGTCAGAAGTATAAAAAGGAAGGAGAAGAAGAAGAAGACAAGGCCCTAAGAATTCACTTTTCTTCCTTGAGGCTTTGCTGTTATCTGTCAAGAAACCTAAGACTACCAGGGTCTAAACTAAGATCACCATTTTTCCAGGCCAGTTTTAACTCTGACGTGGTTACCAAGTGATCGTGAGAGTGTAGAGTTGTCTACTTCTCTAATTTCAGCTTCCCAACTTGGAGATATCATCAGAATTGTTGCTATTGTTGTTTAGTCGCTAAGTCGTGTCCAACTCTTTGCCACCGCATAGACTGTAGCCAGCCAGGCTCCTCTGTCCTTGGCATTTCCCAGGCAAGGATACTGAAGTGGGTTGCCATTTTCTTCTCCAGGGGATCTTCCCGACCCAGGGATCGAACCTGCGTCTTCTGCATTGGCAGGTGGATTCCTTAGCACTGAGCCACCTGGGAAACCCATCACCAGAATAATCCCTGCTTTCTCAGTTGATTTTTTCATTTGTCTTTCTTAGGTTCTCATTTTATTATTCAAAAGGAGCTGTAAATTTAAAGCATTCATCTATAGTCACTGAAATAACTCATACATTAAAATGCTGATGTTCGACTGCTAAGAAACAGTATTATTCTATCTGTCCATTCAAAAAAGTAAACTTTTATTACTCTACTTTGTCTTCATTAATAAGCCAGCTTTTCCTGTGATCTTTGTGTTATACATAGGAGGTATGCAATAGTTCTAGAACTAATTTTAATTATCTATAAAAACAGTGCCCTTAACTCCATCCCAGTTTTGATATGTGGAGCCATTTATGGAAATCAAAATATATCAACATAGATTACACTTGCTATGTCTCTCCAAAGAAAACTAGCTTCCTCTTACTGAAATCATGTTCCCCTGGAGAAACATTGTGTTCAAGTGAAATTTTCTTCATTGCATCATGACCTTTTTGTGGTCTGTAGAAGTGCAAGCATTTCTAACAGCCAGAGGCTGATTCACCATGAAGCTAATGAAGCCTCAGGGCCTCTTCCCTTGTATAGAGCCCCTTCCAGTGCTCAGGGAAGGGCCTGAGCTATTTGTTCTTATAATCTGTATTACTGAACCCAACAGTTGTTGTAAATGTACTCAACAGTCATGTACATTTCAGGCCCCACAAAGCCTGGATCTCACCCTGATAATGTCCTAGATGTAGTTAAGCATTCTTTCCTGTTAAGAAGAGATGCTTATCTAGCCGTTTGATACAGTGTCTGAAGATAAATACATTGTTAGCCCCAAGTTAGAAGTGTAAAACCATTAAAACCAAATCTGAAGAGGATATGGTTCCTCTGACAATGGCAGATCATGCGACGATACCGTGCAAGCTAGTAGAGCATATAAGGCTTTGTAGAAAAGACAGAAACGTGCAATGAAGGACGTTTTGTGTGGAACGTTTTACCAGAAATATAATATTAAGTCATTGATTCAAGATAAACTCCACAGGCCGAATTCCCCTCGTGGTTTTCAGAGTTCAGCCATCTGTAAACCTGGCGGGCCACCATCTTCTGCTGTTTCTGTATGAGGAATCCCAATGTAAAGTGTGTGGGTTGGGACTTCCCTGGTGGTCCAGTGGCTAAGACTGTGCACTCCCCATGCAGGGGGCCTGGGTTCAATCCCTGGTCAGGGAACGAGATCCTGCATGCCACAACTAAGACCCAGTGCAGCCAAATAAATTAATTCATTGATTTTTTAAAATGTGCGCGTTAACTGTTTGCAGTCTAATAATTGGTGAATGGGTGGCAAAGAAAGGCAGATCTCTGGGCAGATCACATCTGGATCACTCCTGCAGCTTGATAGATCCACACGGGAGCTGAAAGGATCTATGCAGACTTAAAAAGTGCAAAAAAAAAAAAAAAAAGGCAACATCATCTATGATGAGGAAAAACAAAGAAACCCACCTGGGATTCATTTGCATGTCTGTACCCAGAATCCTCTGCCAACTCAACATTTTGAAAATGCTGAAGGGATCTTTTTTAAAAAAAGAAAAAAGCTGGAATGGTTTGGCATGACGGTGGGGGCTGCTGATTCCTTTCTCTGTCCTTGAGTGTTTACTGCCAGGAAATCCTGACCAACGTCGATTGCCAAGGGGTTACCAAGTCACATTGTTGTTAAATTTGGAGAGAAAAGTAGCAGGATTTTGTGCCTTCTGTGCAACTATCACAGAGTTTCAAAAACAGGAACCTGGGGCTTTATATGAGGGGACAGGGGAAGTCGAGGGGGAAGAGTCACAGGATGATTTATCAGGGCATAGTTCCAGAGAAATTGCTTACATGGAGGTGGGAGAATGTTATGCATCCATTCTGTGCCAAGAAGCTGAGGGACTGAGGTCATCCAGAAGCTGGGCAGATGAGGTACTGTCCTCCCACACGTGAAGAGCTGATGACTTTATATCCTTGTCATTTGTGTTTGTACAGGTGCAGGTGGGCTCTTCAGGTGCCCTCAGATTTCTCATAGCAGTAAAGAAAGCCAGCCCCTTGGTAGCGTAAATGAAAATGGGCCACAAAACTCTTTGAGATCAGAAACCACCTTCTCCTAGGTTCTGTAAAAGCTAGTGTTTGTCAGCATCAGAATCTGGCATTCTGGAAAAACTCAACACATGTTAACTGAAGAGACTGTCCATCTACTCTGTCCTTTTTTTTTTTTTTTTTTTCCCTCCTGTTAATAATATAGGTCTGAAGTAGAGAAAAAAGCAGAATGCCTCAAAGCAGTATGAACTATTCGTTCTTGGCTTACTTGAAGACTTGAGTCACCAGGCGAGCTTACTCTTGGGTTCCTCTCATCTGTCCTACTTTGCGGTTTTGTATTTGCTAAACAGTACAATTGAAGTGAATTTTTTTGGTTTAAAAAAAGTAGCAATTTCTGGAATAACTCCAGCGAATGTTGTTGAAATAAGAGGCAAGTTTGGGAATCTACTTAGATTAGTGTTATTTCCTTCAGTGCAGAATAGACTTAATAGTTTGGTGAAGGGAATTCCCTGGTGAGCCATTGGTTAGTGCTTTCACTGCTTGGGCCCAGGTTCGGTCCCTGGTCGGGGAACTAAAATCCTGCAAGACATGTGGCTTGCCCCTCCCCCAAAAAAGTTTGATAACAATCTTAGACTACTGTTGAGATTAATAGTTTAAACTGTCTGAACCAGTGGGTCTTGAAGCTGGCTACTGCTGGCTCTCATTGTGTCTGCTTCCTCTTGCCAAAGAGGAGAGAATTCTCAATGTCTCTCAATAAAGCTGTTCAAAAGAAGCTTTATTTTTAGTACATCAGAGACTTCATATTCAGTGGACATGTATGTGTACATGCACACTCACACAGATACACACACACACACACACACACATCACAGACGCTACTTCCAAGAAATGCAACTAGCATATCCTCACGAGAAGAGTTGGAAATCTATGCAATCCACTTCAGATGAGAAATTCGAGGGCTAGGAAAGATAAATGACTTTTCTAAGGTCACAGAGTTAACCACAGAACCAAAGCTGGAAGCCAGATACCCTCAACTCTTACTCCTTGCTTCTGAGTAAAACACATGACTAGAATTGAGGGGTAGCTCCTCACAGAGTTCAGTAGGTATATACATGTGTGTGTATATATATAATTGTGGTCACTTATTCAGGGTAGTCTTGAGAATTTCACAAGGACCACAAACCTCTGGTTAAATCTATACAAGGAAATGAAAGAGAAAGATTATTTCGTGGACAAACCCAACAGGCTTTTGCTAGCAGCCTATTGCAAACCTGAATAACTGATAAACAAGTTTTATTGATTCTTGACCCTTAAGGACAGATACTTTTAAAAATAAGTTCCAACCTTTTTTCAATTTGCCACTTTTGTAGTGTTTGCCCATAGGCCTTATGCAGCTGCTCCTTCTGAAACAGATTGCTTCCAGAGCATTAAAAAAAAAAAAAAGAGGAAAGAAAGAAACAGACATTTTCTTGACTCAGTGTTTGTAGTCTGCTATCAGACTGATTTTTCTATAGTTAAGTATAGTTTACATATACATTATGTTTCATTTAAGCTCTGAGAGGATTTTATCTAAAACAGCAAGATTACTTTATGTCCAAGTGGGTCTATTCAACCCTGAGTGTCTGAAATAATTTTTTTATTGAAAGAAGGTTAAACATGTATGCCATTGAAAGCTAGAATAAAACAGTAGATTTTTGCATCATTTTTTAAATCAACAACAAAGACCTTCCAAACAACAGGAATTGGAGCTACTAATGAGTCACCGGTCGTGGTATCATATCACCAATGTTGGTGAAATATGTTTGGTTCCAGAAGACAACCTGGAGGATTAATCAAGACATGAGTATTTTCTCATTGTTCAATGTTTTCAACTTGAAAGATGTTCGTTAGCAAAGCAAGTGTCTGTGAAGACGCTGGGATGGTGTTGACCGTGAATGAGAAATTTCCAACTCAGCCACTTTCTCCCATTTTTCTTTGCAGCCGTTTGTTATCTATGACATGAACTCCTTAATGATGGGAGAAGATAAAATCAAGTTCAAGCACATCAGTCCCCTGCAGGAGCCCAGCAAAGAGGTGGCCATCCGCATCTTCCAGGGGTGTCAGTTTCGCTCCGTGGAAGCCGTGCAGGAGATCACAGAGTACGCCAAGAATATCCCCGGCTTTGTGAACCTTGACTTGAACGACCAAGTAACTCTCCTAAAATACGGCGTGCACGAGATCATTTACACGATGCTGGCCTCCTTGATGAATAAGGATGGGGTCCTCATATCCGAGGGCCAAGGATTCATGACAAGGGAGTTTCTAAAGAGCCTGCGAAAGCCCTTTGGTGACTTTATGGAGCCCAAGTTCGAGTTTGCTGTGAAGTTCAACGCACTGGAATTAGATGACAGCGACTTAGCAATATTTATAGCTGTCATTATTCTCAGTGGAGGTAAGCTGCTGCTGGCGGTTTTCCGTGAAGGAGGGTGGGGTGGGGCTGGGATGGCTGAATGAATGTCGACTTGCCTTCGCGTGAGGCTTTGCGCCTTTTCTCTCTGCACTTACCGCACTTTCCCACAGAGAGTGCCAGTGGGATAATGCCCTGGGAGTGTCGCTACCCATGAGACATGCTGAGAAAGAATATCAATTGACTTCCTCTCTGACGGCTGTGGGTAACTCAGGTGCTTTTCCTTTATTCTGAAAAAAATTTTTTGTCTGGTCAAATCCAAACATGGAAGACAAATGCCCTCTTCTTTTTTTTTCTCTCTTTATTTCCTTTTTCCTTGTCTTTTTCTGTTCCTTTCCAGAAGGCCAGTCTATTCTCATTTAAGTAATTTAAGACGATGCTCACTTGCATGGAGAAAGCACCACTGTGTGTGTGGTTAGATAATGGTCCAGCCCCACCATCAGCGAGGTGTGACTTTGAACTGCTTTCGCAGGTTCAGGGATCAAAGAGCACACGTCTACTGACTCTGCCTCCTCTCCCGTGTGGAGTCCTCTGACGACTCCCCTGACAGTACCTTGGTGAGGTGGTTGGCTGTGATCAAGAATGCAGTCCGAACCAGAGAACACCCAGCAGAGAAGTAAATTGAGTTATTTAGGCATTCATTGTACTTTTGGCCTTGCAAGGGCATGATCTAATTAACCAACTCCGAAAGCCAGGTTTTACACTATATGCTACTTTCATTGGCACCTCATGGGTTTCCAACTTGAGTAGAAGAAAGTTTCAGTGTCATCTCTCTATATAAAAATTGTCTTTAGATAACCAGTTTTCATTGCTGAGATGGAATTTGGGCGAAGTTGTTTGTGGGTGCAGAATACTCCCTGTGCATGGAAACTGATGTGTGGGGGGACAGTGGTCCTTTAGATGTAAGTTGTGTGGATTAGACAGCATGTTGCAAAGAGCAAGGCCCACTCTGTAGTCTTTTGTGGTCCAGTTAGTCGACAGCAGAGTGCTTCTGAAATCAGATGCGCGGTGTATCAGTAACGAGAAGAGCAAGTAGCGAGTACTTACTGTGTGCAGGAAGTTTTCTAACCACTTCACACACATTCGTTTAATTCTCACAACCCCAGTGAGAGTATTAAATGAGGAAACCAAAGCCCTGAAAGGTTCAGTAACTTGGCCAGAATCTCCCAGACAGCAAAGATGGAGTCAGGATGATGAACCGAGGTCGTCTAGGTGGCTCCACGGTCTACACCGGCAGCCCACTTTTCATGACCAGGGTGCAAACAGATAACAGCACAGTGCAGATTAACTCTGACACCACAAGCCCTTTGTCGTGTTATGCTTAATAATAGCAGAACTATGCTATCCGACGTGTTTTGATACTTACTTCTTCAGTTGACCCTTGAATCTCTGTGATTCATTCAACAAAGAATGAGATTCCAGTTTACGTTAGGTCCATTGGGAGAAAAAGATTCAATTTTGAACAACCAGGTTAGAAAACAAGTTGGTATAGTTTAGCTAATATTTTAAGGCCCATTTTATCTTTATTGAAATATAGAAATATAATTATTAACATGTGATCTATTTCTAAGATTTTTCCTAATTATACTATATATACCATGTTTGTGGGCTTCCCCAGTAGCTCAGTGGTAAAGAATCTGCCTGCAGTGCAGGAGGCACAGGTTCAGTCCCTGGGTGGGAAAGAGCCGCTGGGGTAGGAAATGGCAACCCACTCCAGTATTCTTGCCTGGAGAACCCCACAGACAGAGGAGCCTAGTGGCTACAATCCATCAGGTCACAGAGAGTAGGACATGGTAACAACTGAGCACATACCATCTTTATATTACTTTTTTCACCTAATCATTTCTCATGTCATTAACACTCTTAATATTTTTCTTAATTTTAAAAATAAGAGTAATATATGGTCATTTTTTGATTCAAAGAAAGGTGTAAGTGAAAAGTAAAGCTCCATATCCTCAAAATAAAATAGGATTAACAAAGGTCTGTTTCTCCTACCAAAACGTTTCTGTGCCTGTGCTGGCATATATGTATGCTGCCGTTTAAAATTTGTTTTATTTGAAGTATAGCTGACTTACAACGCCGTGTTCATTTCTGCTGTATAGCGAAATGATTCAGCTGCGTGTGTGTGTGTGTATTTATTCCTTTTTTACTCTTCTGCATCATGATTTGCCACAGGATACTGACCACGGTGCCCTGTGCTACAGAGTAGGACCTGCTGTCTGTCCATTCCTTAGGTCTGCCAACTCCAGCCTCCCGCTCCATCCCTCCCCCATCTCCTGCCTATCTTGGCAACCCCAAGTCTATTATCTATATCTGTGAGTCTCTCTCTGTTTCACAGACAGTTTCATTTGTGTCGTATTTTAGATTTCACGTGTAAGTGACATCATACGGTATTCGTCCTCCTGATTCTCTTCACTTAGTATGTGATCTCTAGTTGTAGTGGTGTTGCCGCAAATGGCGTTGTTTCCCTCTTTTTTGTGACTAATAATGCCATGGTAAGTATGAACCGCAGCTTCTCTATCCGCCCATCTGCCGATTGGACGGTTAGGTCGCTTCCAAGCCTTGGCTGTTGTGAATAGTGGTGCTGTGAGCATAGGGGTGCACGTATCTTTTTGAATTAGAGTTTTATCTGGATATGTGCCCAGGAGTGGGATTGCTGAATCATGTGGCAACTCTATTTTTAGTTTTTTGAGGAACCCATACTATTTTCCACAGCGGCTGCACCAACTTACAATCTCACCAACAGTGCAGGAGGGCTCCCTGTTCTCTGCACCCTCTTCAGTATTTGTTACTTGTAGATTTTTGGTGATGGCCATTCTGACTACTCTGAGGTAGTACCTCATTGTGGTTTTGATTTGCATTTCTCTAATGTATGCTATCATTTTTAGTGACTGTAACATATTTCATTTCATAAAAGAACATTACATGCTAAATTATCTCCCTACTTATGTATGCTATGCTATGCTAAGTCACTTCAGTTGTGTCCAACTCTGTGCGACCCCATAGACGGCAGCCCACCAGGCTCCCCTGTCCCTGGGATTCTCCAGGCAAGAGTACTGGAGTGGGGTGCCATTGCCTTCTCCGCTACTTATGTATAGGTTGCTTTATATTATAAGAACAATTATGGCTGATTTATGTTATAGAAAATTATGGAAAACATGTTCTAAATTCTACTGCAGTGATTCTTCTTACGTGTAAATTTCTGTTAACATTTCAGATTATTTTCTCACTCTATAAATTACAAGAAGTAGAATTGCTGAGTAGATGGCCATGAACATTTTTAAATCTTTTGTTTCATTGTTGCCAGATTGTTTTTCCATAAAGTTTGTGCTGGTTTATATTCATTCCTACCACAGATATTAAGGGAGGCACTTGAAATAAGCCATTCCAACATGCTTGGTTTCTATCCAGGAAAGGTTTAGGCAAGAAATAATCATGGTAATTCAGGGCTTTTTGAACCTGAGCAATGTTGTTTTATGGGCACGTGAGAGGACAGTATAATTTCATCTAGAAAAATGCCATATACTCCGCATGACACACAAACTAGATTATTTTTAAAATCATTTATTCAGTTAGGCCTTTAAAATGTGTATGAATTGGTCAAAAATAGCTCTGAGAATAACTTGTTTTAATAGATACTGCAGACTTTGGCTTTCAGTTAAGAAAATTAAAAATGGTATCATTTAAATGTCGGTGCTGTATAAACGAGTTCCTTTGAGCGTTCCCCAGATTGTCTTCACAGTAGCCAGTTTCCAGAGTTCATTGGATCCTCACAATAATGAAAAGAAATCTGAAAGTAGCTGCCAGTCATAGAATCTTAAAATCATATATATGTAGTTATAATGAGAAGAAAACCCTGTAAATCATTTGAGACTTCCTTTAAAAAAAAGAAAAACATACCATTGGCCCACTGGCAAGTTCCCATATCGCAAAAGGGAAATCCTTCTCTTCCCTGAGCCAAGTTTGACTTTGTCGATGAAACCAGCCTCTGGGCACTAGGTAAGAATGTTTGCTCAGCACCCAGGAACTTGATTCCCTCTTTTAGTCAGAGAAGCTGGTGGGTAGAGGCCGGAGAAAGAGCTGCTCTGGTCTTTCTGGATCCAAATACTGGATCCCAATGAGATGAGCTTCCTGGTCATCTGTAGATGGTGGAACCACCGTCCCAGACAGTGGGTTGTTTGAGTACAGCATGTAATTTCTTGTACAACATATAATTTCTCAGTTCCCATCGTGGGTTTTCCAAGGGAAAATGTTCATGTAAGCAAAGAGGCTTTGACAAATTTCTGATCCTACCTGTTCTTAACAAGAGGAGTTATTTTCTCCTCTATGGTTTGTTCTGAAGTCTGCAGATAGCTTCAGGGACTTGAGAGAGGAGTGTTATGGGCAGGGAACCTGGTGACCTCCTTCTAAGCTGGCCTTAAGAGTCACTCACAGAAGAGCTTCGTCCCGGTCAAGGTTATGACCCTAGACTGAAGGGGAGATGGGTATTATGTAAGAGTAGGGTGGTGAGGAATTGGGGAGGTAAAAGGTGGGGGATTCCCCAGAGGACCCAAAGGGGGTTTTTGGATGAAAGTACCTGATTTTGACCCAACTAAGTATTCGCTGGGGAAACTGGAGTTGCAGTAGTAAAGATCACGGTCACTCGGCTTCAACCCTAGAAGCTGCTGATGCCGTTAGATTTGGTACTTAGATTGGCCCGGTGTTCAGCATCTGTACTATGTATGAACCTCTCAGACCAAGCTCGCTGAGAGAGATGACCTAGTTCTTCTCAGAATTTCCTCCTCTCTCCCTCCTTCTCCTTCGAGCTTCAAGCAAGAAGAATGAGACTAAAAAGAACCACATTCCCCGAGCCAAAGGACAGCACTTTGTCCCTTACTTTCTCTCACTAGGTCCCGACAGTTCTGTATCTTTATTCTTATTCCGTAGAGAGAGAAGAGAGAGTCAGAGATGAAAGGGTTGTGTCTAAGAACTGACAACTCGTGAGCAGTGAAACTAGAAGGGAAACCCAGGTATCCTAACTGTCACCTCTCCGAGTTCCTTCTGCCACTTGACTGGCAGATGTGGTCAACTCCCTCATGGGGTCAGTGGCCCCAACCTGTGTTCCCATCACTGTTCTGGAGCCCTGCGCACAGAGTCCAGAAGCAAGGTTTCCTCGGGAGTCATATTAAGGGAAGAGAAGGAGCAAGAGGCCCTTGCTCCCTCTCGTCTCACTGCCTGGATGGGTGGCGTCAAGAGTAATAAAACTGCCTCCAGCAAGGGCATGTTTGCAGCTGGCGCCACAGCATCATGCCAGCCACACCAGCAAACTCCCCAAAACCTACCAGCAGCCAAGGCCAAGTGGAAAGCTCAGTAAAGCTGACAAGCCCCAGGGCACTCCACTGGACACTTTGCCCCCCTCGGGCGTTTGCTGTTTGGTGGAGAAAAAGCATAGGAGGGTTCCAGCTGGAACTCGGCAACAGGCAAAAGCTCTTTCCGTTAATTCAAAACAGTTTGGAATCCATCACAGTTCTTCCCAAACTTCCACGATATGGGGGAGGAAATTCACTGGATTTTACAATATATTTCTCGAGGCAGATTGTCATCACCATCCTAATGACAGAGAAGCTGTAAATATTGGTGCAGGAGCCACAGATGGCAAGTCACCCGGCCTCCCCATTTACCCTCTTGGGTCTGGCTCGGTTATGCAAACCTCCTATATAGCGGCTCCTCCTGTTTCCAGCCATTCCAGTCATGTTCTTTCTCCATGAAGCAGTTTTGGACAGCTGCTCTTGGAGTGAATATGTGCTTTTCTCCTACAGAGTGGGCAGAGAGCACAGGCTACTAGGGAGAATTCTGCATAGCTATACATCTGTAGGTGAAGGAAGAATTGATATTCTGTGACACCTGGCCACTCAGGTCAGTACACTAGAGCTGTTTCTAGCCTTGGTCATGACTTACATGTGTATAGATAGATACTTTAAAAATAATTATTTATTTATGGCTGCACCTCGGGGCATGCAGGATCTTAGTTCCCCAACCAGGGATCAAAACCACGCCCCCCTACATTGAAAGAGCAGAGTCTTAACCGCTGGACCGCCAGAGACATCCCGTAGATATGATATCTACGTTTTCGTTTGTTGGAATTAGAATCAGAGCACAGAACCCAGCCCAGAATAAGTACTTAATAAATGCTTATTGAGTGAACAGTGATCAAATATTACTAATAAAAAGAGCTGCCATCTATTGACCAGTTCACTGTGAGCCAGAATAGATGGTAAGCACTTGACCTACATCCTGAATCTTTAATTTTCCCCGCAATTCTAGAAAAATCTCTCACTTATCCCCATCTTACAGACGGAGAAAACAGAAGTTTAGAATTGCTTTAGATTAAGCAATTTGCCCCGCGGTCACAGAGCTCCTCATCAGTGAGGCCAAGGTCAGGCCCACCCTGACCTTCCAGCAGATGCCCAGCTGCACTGCCTTGTGTGCTGAGATGTGGGACCAGCCCAGGTACTTACCTTGGTCTTGGAGTTCTTTGGCAGAAATTACCATTTCCCTGTTACCTTCAAGTATTTCAATCAAGAATTTCCAGGTACAGTTCCAAACATCACTTCCTACTATCCAGAGCCCTTGTCCAGACACTGTTTGTTCCCAACTGCCTCACAAAATTATGTCCCAGGTTTGAGGACTGCTCTGGGAAGGAGTGGACCCCGTGTTTACCCCGTTTGTTCAGGCAGCACAGCACCCCCGTTCGCAGAGCTCCCTGCAAAAACTGACCATAAACTTGAAGTACCCAAGTAAATACGTCCCAGTGTGGTCAGATAGCATCTTAGAGCAGGCTCTGATAGAGAGGAGTGGTTGCAAGGAAGTTTGTGAGAGAAATGTAAAACTTAAAATACCCGTCAGTAACTTAATGTCTTCCTGACCATCCAGATGTCTACTCTTCCCATTCCTTGTATAGCGAGCACCCCTCTCCGGAGGACCACAGACCCACGGGTCCAGGGTGGGAGGTCCTCTGGGCTTGTGAGTGTCGGCTCTCCTCCATACCCCTAACAGCCCTCCAGAACCTTGTGGATATTGACAGCTCGTGTCTAATCCTTTCATTTTAACAGCAGAACTGTGGTTTCTGCAAGTTAGAATGGACAGCCCCCCCTCTCTTCTAAAATCTAAGACAAGAGGGCAGGTGTCTGAGTGAGGAAACCCCAGCTCGGGGGGTGGGGGGGGACCCTAATTCTCCACAATCCAATGGTCCCCATGCCTTCTTTGTCTGCTGGCATCGTCCTTACTAGTTAACTGGGAGGAGACAAAACCAAAAATATTTTAAAACTGAGATATTATGAATACTGTGAAGAACAGTAGGGCAGATTTCTTCCATTCTGCTGTGACAGTTAAATATTCATCTGCTTTATCCATACGAGACAGGCTGGTACCTAAGGGTAAAAGTTGTTTTTTTCTAACTGTTCTCTGTAATGTTGAGAAGAAACACAGACATCTGATTTCTCATGTGACTGAACCTTGAGCTGGACAGTGGACGAGTGTTGATTACATGATTCATATTCCCCATCTGGGCCACGGTTGTGTCAGAGAGTAATTGCTTTCATTTATTAATTGGAAAATATCGACTGGGCACCTGCCCTGCGTCCACATAGCGTGTGACACTGCTCCCTTCTCCTGGTATTCTGGTCTCCCCATTGTGCTGCCGTGACCAGCAGGCAGACCCTGTCAGGTGGCCGAGATGGCTTTGAATGATGACTCAGTGTGGGTTATCTAGAAATGTCCCATAGAGGGCTTGGTTTCGACAGAGGGAGGTATATTTATACAAGTTCTCAACTGGCACCCAAATTCTGAAAACCAGAGACCTCGGGGTTGGGGTGGGCAGGGAGAAGAACATACTAGAATCATCTGAGGAACTTAAACCACACACACTCACACACACACTCACACACACACACACTCACACACTCTCACACACACACACTCTCACACAGAGGCTTTTGTCATTTGTAGTAGAACCCTGAAGCATCTTTATCTGTGACTGCTTCAGAAATAAAATCCCCTCCCAACCCCAGGCCCCATAGGCTGGGATCATTCGTCATGGCACTTGACCTCAGAGACAGACATGGGCTTGAAAGCCAAACTGCTGAGTCATTCCTGTCCCCGCACCGACATCTTGGAAGAGGCTCAGCCAGCCAGTCAGTGGGCCACTTTGGGGAGCACTTTATCATTTGGGGTTCTCACAATGTGTGGTTAAACTCTGGGTGACCCCAGGCAGCCTTCCAGGCTGGCACAAGCTAGCCACGACACTCAGACAGATCCTCTTCGAGTGAGGAAGAGTGAAGCCGGTACCGGCTCCAGAGGCCAGCACAGGTGGCGAGGGGAGAGAGGCTGCCTGGGGTCCCACCCGCCACCCCTCCATCCGTGGACCAGGAGAGGCGGGAGGGGCGGCGGGAGGCTGTGGACTCCCCAAACCCCCTCACTCTACCATTTACTAAATGTGTGATTGCACACATTTACCTACCAGAGCCTCAAATTCCTTATCAGTTCCCTAAATAAATAACATTATGTGAAGCCTCTGGCATGATGCCTGGGACATGGTTGGCACACATAAATGCTCCTTTTCCCTCTTCCCTTATGCGATATAATATAAAGTAGCTCCATGTGATCCTGCCAGTCAGATCGCTTGAAATTTTACTAATAGTCCTTCTTAAAATCCCTTAGTACCATATAAATACTCCTAGGGAGATATCAGCTAATCTCTTTATCAGCTATCATTTTAAGGGGATTAGCTGTGGATTGAGAACAAAACCCCAAGGGAGAAAGATACTGGGGAGAATGGGTGAGGGGAGAGCTCTGGGCCCTGCTGGCCCCTGAAGGAGGTACGGACCAAGCAGGAGTATGTGTGTGTGGCAACAGGGGGTGTGGGGGGGAGGTTGCAGAATGCTGTGAAGTCTGGGGGGACATTATATGGTGAGAGATCATACTTAGCAGTTGGAGGTCACACCTGTTTTGAGATCACAGGTTCTTTTCAAAGATGTTGGCAAGGACAATGTGGGGGAGGAGGGGAGAGGTGCAGAGAGCTAATTCTTGGCCACCTTCTATTTTGTTGACTCCCTTTGGTTTGCTCTTAGCACTTCTAGAGGTTGAGGAAGCAAGGAAGAGTCACTTGATTTGGAGCGTGAATGTGTCAGGCTTGATGGAGAAGAAGAAACCATTCTCCATCTTTGCACTCCAGCCTGGTTCCTCTGCCCCTGCTTCCTGGTTGGAGCTGGGGTGGGACACAGAAGGGGCAGAAACTGACCTGCATCCCTGGGCTTGAAGGGAGTCAGTAGCTTCCCTGGTCCAGACTCAGAGAAGGGGAGCAAACCCCAAGGCTGAGTTTCACTTGATTGACCTTGAATGTCCAGAACAAAGGGACCCAAACACCCTGTGAAAGGAGTTAGAAAAAGACAGGACTTCCCAAGGGCAGGATTGAAGTCTCCAGTCCCATTTCCATTCTGAAAGAGCTGGAAATAAAACAGGACCCACACTCCCTTCACTGCAGGTGCCCTCAAGAGATGAAAGAGCTGTGAACACAACAGAGGGGGAAGCCCCACCCACCTTGTTACCAGATGCCTTTGTGTTCTGGGCTGTAGTCAAGGAGGTGGCTTTTGGAGGCAGCAGTCAAGCGTTTTGAGATGAGGGGACTTGGTGTGCAATTGCTACTTAAAGGGCAGGTGAAAGAAGGTAGGACCTGGGCGTGGTTTCGTGGGGGTGGTCTTCCCACCCTCCATCCTAGCCAAGTCACATGTGTCATTGCTACGTCCTTGGTGGAAACAGAGAAAGCATTCTTGAACTGCTGTCTAACAAGGATGTGTTAGACCATGAGCCCCTTCAGAGGGAAAGAGTCTACCAGCAACATGGGCCTCCACGGCTGACACACTTGCCCCAGATGGCCTGTGTCTGCTCCATCATTTCCTTTCCCCATAGCAGTGATTGACCACGTTTCTCCCCACATCATCCGCTGCTCACACTTCTGATCATTGTAGGCTGGTCTTGCTAGGATTCCTGCCACTGCATCCCCTGCAAGGTGCGGTCCCAGAAGCGGAAAAAGAAAAGCATCTAGAAGGCAGGGCGAGGAAGGGAGCAGTTAAGGGAGAAAGAATAGGAGAGGCACAGAGAAGACCCAGGGGCGGCAGAGAAATGAGAGGGGCAGAAAGGTAAGAAGAAAAGAGGCGTGTTGGACGGTACCATTACACAAAACAGCTGGAAATGGCTGACTTTGCACGTGTCAGATGCTGCGCCAGGCACTTGTCATCTCGGGACGCATTTTATCCTCTCGTCCACACTGTGCACTGGATTACTGTCAGGTCTCCCACCTTCCAAATGAGGAAACCGAGGTACAGAGAGGTTCAGGAACTTGCCCAGGGTTACCCAGCAAGTAAGCTTTGAGGTTGAGATTCCAGATGCTTCTGAAATCGGTGGTGTTTGCTCTTGGCTTCCCGTCACCTGGAAGTTTTTAGGAACAACAGTCACACCCCAGGCCAAGTCAGTCAGAGTCTCTAAAGAGGGGAGCCAGGCATTCATTTGCGTGTTTTTAATTTCCCCAGATAATTGCAGTGTAGAGGCAAAGTCAAGAATCACTGCACTCAGTCAAGCCCCAGTTCAAATTTAAATACGAAAAGAACACATGTGAAAATTCTCTTAGGTTTTTTTTTTTTTCCTCTTAAAGGTAGGATGGTAGGAGGCAGTTGCTACAGGTCATGCCAAAGTTTGCCAGAGACAGACCTGGATGAATGCAGGGGTTTGCCTAGCGGTCCCCATGATTCTGATGGTTAGGTCAGGAAAGGACCACAGAAGGACCACAGAACCCCAGGCCCATCTCTAAGGAAGAAGTGAATGTGGGCACCGGGGCTTCTTTGTCTCATAATTGTTCTGAAACAGTCTTGCTTACACGCATTCAACTACAAGAACGAGAACTTGCCCCAAACTCCCAACATGTGTCTGTATCAGGAACCCTTATCTCATGCTCCCGAATTTCTGCTCTACCAGTAACAGCTCAGAAACCACCCCGTTTCCCGGCTGCACAGATGCCACCCCACCCCTGCTTACACTCCAGACACTATCCCTGTGGGAACTGCCTCTACCTGAACAAACACAGAGACCAGCACTGTGTTATAAAGCTCCTGTACCTGACTCCTTCTCACCGTGACCTTAAGGAAAGAAACACCACTGTTGTCTTAAAGATTACGGCAAACCCAGAAAGATAAGATGACTTGTCCACAGTCACGTGGAGCCAAGTGGAGGACAGACGGGATCAGGTCTTCAGTTTCCAAATCCACTGCTGTTTAAAAAAAAACCACTTTTTATTTTGTATTTATTTTCTATTGGGTTATCGCCTATTAACAACGTTGTGATAGTTTCAGGTGTGCAGCAAAGGGACTCAGGCACACACGTACACGCATCCGTTCTCCCCCAAGCTCCCCTCCCACCCTGGCTGCCACATGACACTGAGCAGAGCTCTGTGTGCTATAGGTACAGTAGGTGCTGGTTGGCTATCCATTTTAAGTATAGCATCCACTGCTCTCTTTTAACACACCTGTGTACTTAGGAAGCAGTAGAATAAAGGCAATTGGAGAGGAAGAGGAAGTGAAATGCCTAGTGTGAGCTCCCTAAGGAGCCCCACCTCCCTTCACTTTGACCCGAGCTCAGTGCTTTCATCGCCTTTGGATCAATTTACCACTCCCCAGCTCTCAAGACTTCTTTTTCCTAAATGTACTGGATACAGTCCTTTTCTGATTCGTCTCCATCAGAAAGCCAATAGGAAAGAGCTGGGAGTGTCATAACAGCAGCAATTAGAAAAGAAACAAAGCCGTCCACTTTGGCTTTTCTGGACCTTCTTCAGGAGACACCGCCATGGCCATCTGGTCCCCTAACTAAGACGTCTCCTGAGAAAATGTGGGGTAGGGAGATGCCTGGCCCAGGTGGGCAGAGAATTTGAATCTGCTTCCGATAAGCTCTTAACAGAACCAGATCTGGATAAGATGGAAGCTTTGTAGATTTGCCCGCAATCAACAGTGTTCTGTAATCAATTCCAGCGCTGTGTGATGGGGACCGGAAAGCTTTCTTTCCCAATTCTTCGCAGCTTGGGGAGTAAGGAACCAATAATTGACTCCAGCTTCCTTGAAGGTTGGGTCCTGGAGTGTGAGTCAGCACGCACTTTGCCAAAAGGGCTTTCTAGGCAATCTAGGGCTAGTGAAGTGGGGTCCCTTGGCCTTGATCCTTTTCCAGACCCCAACTCTAACCTTCAGCAAGGTGAAGGGAGAGGACCTCAGAAGGTTTCTCAGAATGATACTTTAGCAGGCCCTGAGCTGAGGGGAAGGGAGAGGGAAGAGCAAGGGATCCAGGACAGCTGGGTCTGTAGACAGGTTCCTGTGGCACTCTTGTGTTGCCCAGCTTAGCTCAGTAGGGGTTCAGGTATGAGTGGAAGGAAGCTGGAAGCAACAAGACAGCAAGCGGAGCAGAGAAGGCCTTGGAGCCAGCTGGGGGGTGAGGGCAAGCCTGCCACATCCCTTTTGCTCATAACCCTAGGGAGTGCTGAAGACCAAAGGAAGCTTTTCTAGCTTTCCAAATTAGCCAAGTGCTCTAAGTTTAATGTGTGAGCCTGTTAATGTGCTTTTCTACTTGGATTTTGAGTAGAAAATTCCCCCAATTTTGTTATGTGAATCTTGTAAAGGGAATTACAAATAAGAACTTAGAACTCTTGAACTAGGGTCTTAGAGATCCCCTCTCTAGTCCATTCCTTTTCGTTTACAGAGGAGAAAATCGAGGCGCGGTGAACTTCATCAGCCTGCCCAGGGTCACAGAGCCGGTTAGTGAGAGTTGCTAGAAGCAGAGCACATCCACTTTCCCCACTCTCCTGCTCTCTGTCTTTGCCTTGACTGAGGCCCGGTGAGGGCGACAGTGGGACACATCAGTAAATGATCTAACTCGCCACTAGAGAAAACATAAATCAGTGGCCACAAAATTTCAGCCAAACTTCATCTGTCACATCATAAAAAAAAAAAAAAACTTGCCAGGGAGAGGCTTGAAAATCCAAACCAGATCCTTCTCCCCTCATAGAGGCCACAGTTGCACTGCGCTGCACGGCGGCCAAGTGTTTCCAGCAAGCCCCGTCAGCTGCATTCGTGGCTTTAGCTTGTTTGAACTGTCGTGATAAATGAAACCTGGTAGATTAACATCATCTCCTCTGCAGAAGTTTTGACCCCACGGATGCTGCTCTGGAGGAAGGGGAGAGGGGCTAAGCAGTCAAGGTGCCCATGAGCAGAGGGTTCTGCATTAAGAGTATGGGGTCCCAGCCCACGGAGGAGCCACCCTGACACTTCCACACAGAGCGCTGCTGCTTGCGATGCACAAGCGTGTGCTGTCCAGGCCTTCAAAATCTGGCACATCTGTTCCGGGGGGAGGATTGGCAGCCATTGAACCAAAGGCACCCATCCAGGATCTGCTCTTCCTTGAAGTGTCAGGGGGTTTCGTTATTGCATAGCAACTGTGAGAAAGGATGACTCCTCCAGGGGCGTGAGTCTCTAGGCCAGGACTGAATCATCTGTTTCATTCTCAGAATCAGAGATTCTTGCTGATGACTCCAAAATTAAGTGCTAAAATTAAAAAAAAAAAAATTTACTCCAGTCAATGGGATATGTTAGAGAAGTTAAGGGGAAAAAAAAAAAAAAAAAAAACTACAGGTAACTTTCTGTCTGTAATTTTAAAAAGAAAAGAAAAAAAAAAAAAACTTAAAAGCATGTTTAAAGTTCTGAAAATCCCACCCGAGACCATTTTGTCTCACCTCAATGGATAAAGGTTACTCGAGTTTATTTGATTCAGGAAAACCCTGTGTCCGAGAGACTTCTTCATTGTGTATTGATCCTTCCTTTAGGTTTGTTCACCAACCAGAAGAATTGTAGTTTTCAATCCAGGACTCTTAGCCAGAACAGCCTTCTCACTCATTAACTCAGTCAACTGAGTGCTTCCTGTGTTTCCACTGGAGCCTCAGAGATGATCAAGACATAGTCTCCGCCCTCTGATCACTCATGGCCAAGTAGGGGAGATAAACAAAAAAATCTGTACCTATAATACAGCATAGTGAAGTGAAAGTGAAGTCGCTCAGTCGTGTCCGACTCTCAGCGACCCCATGGACTACAGCCCACCAGGTCCTCCGTCCATGGAATTTTCCAGGCAAGAGTACTGGAGTGGGGTGCCATTGCCTTCTCCATTAACAGTGGCTAGGCACATTATATTTACTTGGAGCTGGACATACTAAAAGTTAAGAGTATAGTGTTTGGAATCAGATTCAAATTTCAGCTCTGCTGTTTACTATCAAGTGGCAGTTCTTGGGCAGGATTTCTCTCCTTTCTCTAATTAAATCTTCATTTTCCCCTCCTTAAAGCATTGACCTCATGGAGTTACATGGAGATTAAACGATGTGTTGTATACAAAGCCCTTTGTACAATTTTTGGGAAATGATAGCCACTCAGTAAGTGTAATCTCCTAGTATAGTAGCAGTTGAGGTTTTTGTACGCACTACACAGTCCAGAGAAAGGGGATTGGAAGAACAAGGGAGAGGAAGGGATGATCTCCAGAAAGGCTTCAGGACATAAGGACACAGGCAGGGTTTTGAAGAGTAAGCTTAAGTCAGTCGGATGATTAGAGGGAATGTGAGACTGCTCCCAGCAGGAGGGACAGAACTGCCTAAGCACAGAGTTACGACAGAACATAGGATACTTGAAGGACTCGGCTTAGAAAGAGCTTACTGTGGCTGAAGCAAAGGAACAATGATAAATGGAGGCAAGATGATGAGGGACATTAAAAGGGAGGTAAAAACTCTCATACAGTGCTTTAGTTTACAGGGAAGGGGAGAAGAGTTAAAAAGAAAAAAGAAGGTGGTGGCCTTCAAGAGCTAAAATTTGAATCAATATAAAATATCAAGTGAGTATCTTAAATGCCATACATAGTCTCTGCACCCCTCTGCTGAGTCTCAGTGAAAGAATCTTATATTCTCACCACAGTGCAACAAACTCAGAAATTAGAAGAAACAGAAACACTCAGCCTTTCCACTTGTAAATCTAAAAACATGTCTCTAAGTCAAGTGAAGGTCGCTCAGTCATGTCCAGCTCTTTGCAAGCCCATGGACTATACAGTCTGTGGAATTCTCCAGGCCAGAATCCTGGAGTGGGTAGCCATTCCCTCTTTCAGGGGATCTTCCCAACCCAGGGATTGGAGCCAGGTCTTCCACATTGCAGGCATATTCTTCACCAGCTGAGCCACCAGGGAAGCCCGTCTCTAAATAACTCTTAGATTAAAAGTGAAATCAAAATAGTAAAGCAGACTATTTAGAAAAGAACTGTGAGAGGATGATTTACCAAAGCCTGCAGGGTGAAACTGTTTTACCCCATAGGTTTTCACTGAGAGGAAATTTTAGAGCTTTAAACTCATCTATCAGAAAACAAGAAATACTGAAACTAAATGAATTAACCATTCAACCCAAGAAATGAGAAAAAGAAGGAAAAAATAAACCTAAAGAAAGTTAAAAGAATGAACTAGCTAAATTGAAAACAAAACACAGTTTTCAAAAACAGAGTTGATCAGTAAAACCAAAAGTTGTGCTTTTTTAAAAAGCATAAAATAGATGTGGAACATGTGGAGCTTTTCAGTCGTGTCCAACTCTTTGTGACCCTACGGACTGTAGCCTACCAGGCTTCTCAGTCCATGGGATTTTCCAGGCAAGAGTACCGGAATGGGTTGCCTTTCCCTTCTCCAGGGGATCTTCCTGACCCAGGGATTGAACCTGGGTCTCCTGCATTGTAGGCAGACGCTTTACCCTCTGAGCCACCAGGGAAGCCCCATAAAATAGATAAGCCTTTGGCAAATAAAAATTTTAAATGAGAGGATACACAAAAAGCATTCAATTAGAGGAGATATAAATAATAGAGATTCAGATTCTAAGAGAACATTATGTACAACTTTATTCTGATGTAAATTACTAAAATTTTCCTTTATAAGTAGTAGAAAGCCTGGATAAAGTAAAAGCTATAGGAGGAAAGTTAAAGATAGTCACAGATTTACCACCAGCCTCAGATGGTTCTGCAAATGAATTCCAAGAAACCATCAAGGAATAGATAATCACACATAGAAATAGAAGGAAAATGTCTCAACTCCGTCTGTAAGGCTAGTTAATATTTATTACCAACAGACAAGGGATGGCTCACAGAAAAGGCTCTGGACCAACCTCACAAATTTCAAAGCCCTAAAGTAAAATATTAGCAAATGAATGTAAGAGTATAAAAAAATCTATGAATGTAATTCACTACACTAGGTTAACAGAAAACCATGTGCTCATCACTGTAGATAGAAAAACTTACAAACATTTGATGAAATGCAACAAAATTCCTGATTAAAACACTTTAAAACTCTGGGGGAGCCAGGAGAAAAACCTACCTGCCATAATCTAGTAAACATCATGCTTGTGATAAGCCATTAGAAGCATTTCCCTCAATGTTAGGAATAAAATAAGAATGCCTCCCGACACTAGTATTATTTAATACCATTTTAGAGGTATTATCCAGTGCAGTATGACAAGAAAAAGAAATGAGAACAAACACTGGAAAAGAAGAGATAAATTTAAACTACGATTATTTGCAGATGTAATTGTCCAAAGTTTTCTAAAAATCCATGATAAAAACTATTTGAATCCACAAGAGTGAAATTGGAATAGATTCATTATAACAAAATCAATCATTTTTTTCTAAACATCAGCAGGGATACATTAGAAAATGTGATGAAAAAGAAGTATAGAATTCAAGAAAGCAAAGAATACTAGAATGTATTCAAGGATAAATCTAAAAAGATCTACATGAAGCAAAAACATTAAGAACTTAAAAGTAATTTAAACTCACCATTTAAAAGTTCAAGTAAGGAAAATATAAAGAAGAAAGTGAAAATTACCTGCAACCTCTCTAGTCAGAAGAAGCCTATGTTAAAATTTGGTCTGTCCTTCCAAAGTGTAACAGTATTTGAAAATACTGTCTCTTTGAAAATGCATGTGCTATATTAAGCAAAAAGAAGACAAAAGTTTGTTTTCAAAGTGTGTTTAAACTTGTGATAAGAAAGTAAGTAGAGGTGATAAAACATAGACGCATCAGGAAGAAACAGAAATTGAAAATGAGATTTCTGAATGAGTAGAAACATGCCAGCAGAAAAGTCCCCAGTCTGGGGAGATGATTGCTTTGCCACTGCGTTCTGTCAACTGGTCACACAGCTTTAGTCTTGGCCAGGCAGAGAATGGCCCTGGAAAAGAGCTCTGATAGTCTTGGCTTGCATTCCATTCTCCTTGTATGCAATTCTTGCCTGCTATCTGCTTACCTTCTCTCCAACACGCTATTTTAGAACCAAAGGAAAACCAATAAAATGTGAGTCATTGGCTGAATATGCCTCAGATGTGGGACCAGAGGATTTTGTAACTCAACCTCCTGTTCTGTCTTCCATTTCTGCTCTCCCAGACCGCCCAGGTTTGCTGAACGTGAAGCCCATTGAGGACATACAAGACAATCTGCTGCAAGCCTTGGAGCTGCAGCTCAAGCTGAACCACCCCGAGTCCTCCCAGCTCTTTGCCAAGCTGCTCCAGAAAATGACAGACCTCAGACAGATTGTGACAGAACACGTGCAGCTGTTGCAAGTAATAAAGAAAACAGAGACGGACATGAGTCTCCACCCACTCCTACAGGAAATCTACAAGGACTTGTATTAGCAGAGAAGTCCGAGTTCACTGACAGCATCTTCCTTCTCCCAATTGCACTATTATTTTGAGGGAAAAATCTGACACCTAAAAAAATTACTGTGAAAAAGCATTTGAAAAAAGAAAAGGTTTTAGAATAATAGATCTATTTTATGCGTATTGTTTATAAAGATACATTTACAATTTACTTTTAATATTAAAAATTACCACATCGTGAAATTACTGGTCATATTTGAAGACTGAGTCTGTTGTGTTCCCCACCCCATTCTCCAGGATTTTTATCCCTTTCATTTCCCTTCCCTTCCTTCTGTCCTTTTCCATCTTTATTTTTCATTTTCCTTTCTTTCTTAAATACGTGAAACAATGTGGATGGAATTGCTGATTAATTTTCATTCTAAGTCAAATCATTTTTTACTCAATTTACAACTTTTCTGAACCTTCTGTCTGCTTTAAAAATTACAACTAAGAAAGGAACTCCAGGACCAAAAACCGTTCAGAGGATGTGTTTCTTAACCTGGATATACTCATGTGAGGCATATCCTTAGGCCTACCAGGAATTCAGTCTTCTTCCTTAATCTCAACCAAGATTCTCACTCACCAGCAGCAGCCCTCTAACAGGATACCAAGGCATATGCAAATACCCCAGTGGCAAGTATTAACGGCCAGACGCTGTGGTAACACAGAAGTGTTATAAGACGTGGTACCTGCCAAAAGAACTTACCACTGAATTGAGAAGAGATGAATCCTTCTTAAAAGCAGATTAAACTACACAGTGTGCGCCAAATGAATGGTTTGGATGCCAAGTACTATAGGAGTTCAAAGTAACGAAGATTGGAAAAGTCACGAGTGACTATAAACTCATTCAAGCGGGCCTCAAAGATGTGTTGGACTCGGTGATAGGTAGAGAGTGGAAGAAGAGACGTTCTAGGAAAGCAAAATTATAGGAATAACAGCAACAAGAGGAAACCAAGCCAAACAAAAACACGAATGAGGGAAAAGGACCACGTTCTGCTCCCGATGTATGTAGAGCAATTTTGCTGCATTTTCCTGCTGGCTTCCTTGGGGTGACCTTGCCCAGGGAGCTCTGACTTTTGTGACCTCAAAGGCTAATTATCTTGTTTAGGTAAAACATGCCTCCCCAGCAAAACAGATGGCATGTTCCCTAAAAGCAGAGACCTTCTTGGCACAGGGAACAGATTAGTTGATTGCAGCCACCAAGTTCATTAGCGTTGCTTAGCCATGAACAACATGATGACTTTGAAGCACGCTTCATCAGCAGTCTATGCTGAGGTCTCTCTTCTGCAAGATAATTGTTTCTGCCGACCTGAATTATCCCCCTAACGCTTCTCCCTTAGTTTAGGCTTCCTCCTGGTGTTGATACTAAAGAGAACATGACTTTACACTTGAAGCTTTCAGTTCAAATCTTTTCATCCTTTACCCCCAAATAAACAGATCTCCCAAGAGTCAGGTTAGGGAGGTGAGTCCTGACCCCAGTCCTAAACATGCAAGGTCCCTAACCCTTTAGGAGAGACAGCTTCAGAGCTCAGACCTTTAGAACCAAAGACATGACCAGGTCATCCAGGGACCCTGGACCAAGCTCATTATGTAAATGACATCAGAACATGGCAAAGTGACAAATTCGATCCATCATGAGGGGTTCTTTTTCCTTCTTTGATGCCAAGCAGCCAGTGGCTCCCCTACTGTTCCTTGTGGAGAAAAAGCGAGCGTGTGGGCAGTAGACAAGGTGAGGTTCCACCTCCGGGGAGACCCCTTGTTTACAGGAGGGCTCGAACAAAGAGCCTTTCAGCCGCCCCTGCTGGTCCGAAGCCCTCTCCGCGCCCTCGGGCCAGTGCAGGGAGGAAGGGAGCCGCTCTCAGCTCTCTGGCACTGATGGTTAGCATTAAACAGCTTTTAAATCCTGGCAGCTTTCAAATTCCCATCTCTCTGACTTTTTCCCTGTGGTTTGGACCATCATTCGCTAAATATTTTACGACACGTCATAGGCAGGCTCCAGAGCTCCCGCTCCGCTCTCTGGACTCCTTTTTCCCCCCAGGATGATTCACAAGTTCATCATCAACAAATGTATCAGCAGTTATTCATAGCACTTTCTCCGGACACAAACACACTTAGGGATTTGTGTTAACAAAAATAGGAAGAAAAGTTAACTGTGGTCAAAAGCCAAAAGAACAAGAAAGAAAAAGCGTTCGAGGCTCCCACGAGGGCCCTGCCCCAGCACCTGGCTCCTCTCCAATCCTCTCGTCTCCCCCCTCTCCCCAGCCCCCGCCATCTGTGCCGTGGAGCGCAGGAGCAATAGGGCACCCAGGGCAGAAACCGTGGCTGCACACACCCTGCTTCTCTAGACAAGACCAGAAACGGGAGTGATCCAAGGGCTTCTTTTTTTTAAGGAGTGGGTGAGGAGCAAGAGGACTGGGGTCTTGGGAAGCATGGGACCGGGGTGGGGGAGTGCGGTGCAGAAATGGGATGGTCAGCTGCATCAGCTCCGCTGAGCACACCAGGGCTGGGGGAGCAGACTGCTGCGGAGGTTTACTGAGTTGCTCCTGAATTCCAGTGTGTTTTCCGTGGCTCCCTCGAGGCTACCAGGCGAATCCTTCTTGTGGGCAGGCCCAAACTTGCTGGATATGCCCTGCGGTGCGGTACTGGTAAAAGCAGGGCAGGGTGACAGGGGTTAGGAATCGCTCCCCCTCCTCCCCACCCCCGGGTACCTATTCCTTCAGAAAGAGTCAGGTTACAGAAGTGAGCCCCTAGAAATGTAGGATCCCTGAGCCTTGAGGAGAGACCGCTTCTGGGCTCAGCCCTGTAGAACCACAGACAGTATCTTATCCACCACTTGGGGACCTGGGGTGGGGGTGGAGCCGCCTCAAGAAAGCGAACTTCAGCTCTGAGTCCTGAGAGAAGGAACCAGAGTTCCTTTTCAGGAGGATCATGCCGTTGCTTTCTCCTTCCTCTTCCTACAGACTTGCTGGAACAGTGGGGCTTACAAGACAAAGGGCCCGAGATGCCTGTCTTCACTAGGTGGGCCAGCCCCCCTCGTCCCCCACCCCATCCTGGTCCTTGGCCCCCAGCCCCTGGTTGCCTCCATTCTCATGATTCTCACTCTTAGTCTCTATACATCCCTGGCCTTCACTCCGTGCTTGTACATGATGGGTACCACCCGCCCCCGTCCTCGTGGAGATGCGTGTGATGGGGCCCCACCCTGGAGGGGACCACAGTATGGCAATGAGGTCAGATGCATTACTGCAACTCAGCCCAAGCGATGAACTGCCTAGAGGTGGGAGAGGGGGTCCACAGGGACCCTCCGAGGAGCATGGAAGTGCGATCGTACAGAATGTGTTCAGAAAACGAGACGTCAGGGACCCCCGCGCTAGCGTCGGGCATGAGATGAGAGTGGCCGAGTCGGTGTCAGGCTGGGACAGCCTCATGTACCGTGCTGAGGACCGCATCTGTCGGCAGTAGGGATCCAGGGAATGTGGTCGGGCAGTAGAGGGACGTGACCAAATTTGCATATGGGGGAAAAAAAATCTCTCTAGAAGTCAGTCTCCATGCCTCCAGTGGCGGTCCAGCCCTGAACAGCCACCTAAAGGGGCAGGAAGCTGTCTCCCTTCCAGACCCCCCCAGGGATTTTCCACCTCATAGACCCAGCTCTGCCCCTGGGGTTACACATACCTGGAGGTCCTGACTCACCGAATTCCCTGGGGTCCGGTTACAACCATTCGGCTGAAGGACCTTGCCACCCTCCCCATCACTGTTCCCAGGAGCCCAGCCTCACACCCGCCTCACCACAAAGTTCCTGCACCTTGATGAGGGTCGTTTCTACCCCACCTACACGTCCTATGCCCATATCCACATGGGCTCTGCGTTTGTCCTGGAATTCTGGAAAATTAGAGATGAAGGGATCAACCAACTCAGTTGACAGATGAAAACCCTGAGGGTCAAAGAAATTAAGAAACATGACCAGGGTCTTAGGAGGCTAGGATTAATTTACTCAAAGAATTTGAACTCCATAGTTTAACCAGAGAAGCTCAGACGGACTAGAAGCTAGTGTGAGTATCTGCACTGGTGAGCAAAGGACAGGGAAACAACCGAGTCCTGTGAGGGCTTGTTGTGCCGATCGAGAGATTATCGTTTAAGTACCGTGTAAGTATCGTGTAGGTCACTTAGGACTGTGTCTGGCACATGGAAAGCGCAGCTTTTAGGGGAGACAATATTCTCGTTTTTTTTTTCTTGATGTTTTGTGTTTTGGCAGCGCCTTGCAGCATGCAGGGTGGTTCTTGAGCAGAGATTGAATCCAGGCCTCTGCAGCAAAGGTACCCAACCCTAACCACCAGGCTACCAGGGAACACCCCCTTGTGTGGACTCTAGTGTTAGGCTGACTGGGATTAAAACTCTAACTCCACTGCTTACTGGCTCTATAACCACATGGCTTTTGGTCAATCTCTTAACCTGTTTAGGCCTTAATTACCTCATATGTAAAATGGGATCATAACACCCATCTTACAGGGTTATCATGAGGCTTAAACGTGGTCATAAGACACTTCACTTGGTTTCTTGGCACATCTTAACCAGTTAATCTGCGTCAGCTACCAGTAACACTATTGCCCTTGTTATTATTAAAGTGCCCTTCATTATTCACAGAAGGCATCCTGGGTCCACAGGACAGGCTCTTCCTGTTCAAGTATCCAGGCCCTACCTGGATGTCCTAAAGCCAGGTGAAGAGATTGGATTTCTGCATTTGACAGTACCGTAAGAATGGGTTCTCTCTGAAGCATCCCGCCTCCAATCCGTAAGTACTAGGGGAAAATAATTATCTGAAACACAACCACCGTGTCTGGATTTAGAACAAATGCCAGGATGAGGCTTAGGAAAACATTTTCTCCAGAAGTAGTGGGACTTTTCTCTTGTGACTTATGCTCCTAATTTTAGACTAATATTACATAGTTTGCATTTCCAGAGGGGTTATAAACTATAAGAAAATTGCTAATTTAGGTCTGTAGGGAGTGGGCCAGGATATTTCCATCCCCTCTGGGGTTTTGTAAATATGTTCCAGGCCAAAAGTTCCCAGGAAGAGGGTCCTTCCTGGGATCTGTGTAGTGCCATGGACTGGGCTTAAGGAGGAGCTGAGTGACTTTCTGCTGGAGCTGGAAAACTGTGATCCTCTGGCTGAGTTCAGTTCAGTCACCCAGTCGTGTCCGACTCTCTGCAACCCCAAGGACTGCAGCACGCCAGGCTTCACTGTCCATCACCAGCTCCTGGAGCTCAGACTCATGTCCGTTGAGTCGGTGATCCTCTGGCTACTTGTCCACAACCCTGGAGGCCAGGAAGACCATCTAGAGTCTCCACTGTCAGTTTGAGGCTCAGATCTGCCACATTCTAGGTGTGTAGCCTTGGGCAAGTCACTTTCCTCTCTGGGGATATAGTACCTGGCCTCTAGAAGCCCCTCAGAAAATTACATCTAATTCATTCATCATGAATATAAAGGAATGAGTGGGTCTCAGTTGCCCCATCTGTAAAATGGGAATGATAGTACCTAGGTACATGCCTTACAGAGTATCACAGGAAGGAAGCGGGGCAGGCCTGGTCACCATTATTCACAGATAAGAAAGCGAGGTGAAGGAATTAGCCCAAGGCTACAGAAAAGATAGGGAGCCGCAGAGCTGAGGCTAGCCCTTCAGCCTTCTGAGGCCCACCCCATCTAGGCTTCATTTATAGGACAGCACTTTCTTGGGCTCCAAAATCACTGCATACGGTGACTACAGTCACAAAATTAAAAGTCACTTGCTCCTTGGAAGAAAAGCTGTGACAAACCTAGACAGCATATTAAAAAACTGAAATATCATTCTGCTGACAGAGGTCCAGATAGTCAAAACTGTGGTGTTTCCAGTTGTCATGTACAGATGTGAGAGTTGGACTGTAAAGAAGACTGAGTGCTAAAGAATTGATACTTCTGAATTGTGGTGTTGGAGAAGACTCTTAAAGAGTCCCTTGGACAGCAGGGAGATCAAACCAATTGTTCCTAAAAGAAGTCAACTCTAAATATTTATTGGAAGAACTGATGCTGAAGCTTCAATACTTTGGCCACCTGATGCAGAGAGCCGACTCATTGGGAAAGACCCTGATGCTGGGAAAGATTGAAGGCAAAAGGAGAAGGGAGAGACAGATGATGAAATGGTTAGATAGCATCACCAACTCAACAGACATGAATTTGAGCAAACTCCAGGGGCTAGTGAAGGACAGGGAAGCCTGGACTGCTGCAGTCCATGGGGTCACAAACAGTCAGACACGACCTAGCAACTGAATAACAAAGCTGGCTTTGGAAAAACCGAAGGGAGTATCGCCTGGTTGACAGAGCACAAGCTTAACAGCATCAAAGACTAACGTTTGAATGTTGGCTCTGCCATTTACAAGCTGTGCAACCTCAGATAGGTTGCTTCTTGTCTCTGGGCCTCAGCATCAACATCTAACTTGTGGAGATCCCAATCCCTATGGGTTGTTGTGAGGATTAGAGGTGGTCACATATGGGGGGCACACCTAGAGTTCCTAAGCGATTTGAATCTTCTTTTTTTTTTAATTTTTATTTATTTTTGGCCGCGATGGGTCTTTGTTGCTGTGCTCGGGCTTTCTCCAGTGGTGAGTGCAGGCTGCTCTCCGTTGTGGCGCCCTGGCCTCTCATTGCAGCGGCTTCTCTTGCTGTGGGGCATGCGCTGTACGGCGCACAGGCTTCAGTAGCTGAGGCACACGGGCTTAGCTGCTTCAAGGCATGTGGGATCTTCCTGGACCAGGGATTGAACCCTTGTCCCCTGCATTGGCCAGCACATTCTTAACCACAGGACCACCAGGGAGGTTCCTCCCCACCTTTTCTTAAATTTTGACCTTACCCACAGCATGGGGAATCTTAGTTCTCTTTTCAAACCCGTGCCCCAGGCATTGGGAGTGTGGAGTCTTAATCACTGGACCACCAGAGAAATCCCCTCCCGCTTTTTTTTTTTTTTTTAGTTTTGAAAGTTAAGATTTATTTTGAAAGGTACCATCCTGATGCTGGGAAAAATTGAAGGCCAGAGGAGAAGGGGACGACAGAGGATGAGATGGTTGGGTGGCATCACCGACTCAAGGGACGTGAGTTTGAGTGAGCTCTGGGAGTTGGTGATGGACTGGAGGCCAGGGAGGGCCTTTGTGAGCCCCGCAGTCCATGGGGTCACAAAGAGTCGGACACGACTGAGTGACTGAATTGAACTGAACTGATGCAAGTGTGGGCTCTTGAAGTTAGAAGTATTAACTCCTAAGCAATTAGAATCTTCTAAAGACAAGTACCTCCAGCCTCACACAGCTTACTGCATCCTCATCCCCACTGGGGCCCGCTGGTGACCAGATGGTTTCTTCTCAACCAGAGCGGGAATCCTGCCTGCAGCCTGTTAGGGTTCTGACAGTGATCCGCCCAGGCCCTTGGGAAGGCGCTTTCCCTGAGCTTCAGTTTCCCGGTCTCCACAGTCAGAGGTTCCGTCTGCACTTACGCTGAACCTCAGTTTCCCCATCTGCACAGTCAGAGGCTCCTTCTATCCCCGTTTCGGCCTCTGCAGCCGCAGGACCTGAGAGCGGAGGGCGGGGCGGCGGCCCGGCCGGCCGACCATCAGAGCCTGCGTTCCCTGCGGCCCGGGCGGCAGCCAGCGCTCCTTTGGGCGGGGGCCGCTCCAGCGGAGGGGGCGCCGAAGAGGGCCGAGGGCTGGGGCCGCGGAGGCGCCGGTTCCCACCCGGCGCTGCGGGGAGGGGGCCGTTGTGCTGAGTCAGCGGCTGGCGGCCCCGCGCACGCTGGGGCTCCCTGGCCGCCTCGCGTGCCAGCTGAGCTTCGGCCAGGAGCCCCCGGGAGCCCCGCTGCGATCGCCGCCGCTGCTGCGGGAACCGGGCCCCGAGAAAGCCCTGGCTTCCCGGCCAGGCCTCCCAGGGCTCCGGGCACATCCGCGGTTGGTGAGGGAGCAGCCGCCAGGCCTGCCTCTGCCCTCCCCTCCGAGTCCCCTAATGATGCTCATTACTGCTTTCCAACGCCCATACAGCCTTTCCTTATAAACCGCTCTGCAGACATTCACCCCTTCCAGAAACCCAGCGCGGTAGTTGTTGAGTCGGGGCCCCACAGCAGAGAAACAGGCTTCACTCAAAAGGCACCATTGTGTGTGTGCGTGTTAGTCGCTCAGTCCTGTCCGACTCTTTGGGACCCCATGGGCTATATAGCCCGCCAGCCTCCTCTGCCCATGGGATTCTCCAGGCAAGCATGCCGGAGTGGGGTGCCCTTCCCTTCGCCAGAGGATCTTCCTGACCCGGGGATCGAACCCCGGTCTCTTGCATCGCAGGCAGATTCTTTACCATTTGAGCTATAGGGAAGTCCCTAAAGGCACGGTTGGGGACAATTTATTAGTTTGGGACTGTTTACAAAGTTGGGGGAGTGAGGGAAACCAATGAAGGCTGGTGAGACACCCCAAGGCTAGCCAGGGCAGACACCCCGAGGTGGGGGGACAGGGGTCGTTACTAGAGCCCAGGAGAGGCAGCCGTAGGAGGGGGGCTCCCTGCAGGAGGGGGGCTCCCTGCAGGAGGGGAGATCCAGGGAACTGAGTGATCCCATCCCTGTGTCCCCCAGGTGGCGAGAGCAGCTGTGGGCGGATAACCCCCTCCATCCCATTCTCCTCCCGTCCTCCCACCTCAGTCTCCCATGGGCCACATCCTGCCGGAAGTCAGAGAACAAAAGAGCCAGTAGGTAGGACTCGGGATCCCTCGATTCAGCCTCTGCACCACAGGCAGGGTGGAGAAGGGTGGGGATGACTCCGCAGGGCAGGCGGAATCCAGCAGGGGTAGGAGATGTTGATAAACCCACGATACTTGAAAAGGAAGCAGAGACTCTTAGATCTGAAGTCACAGAACACTTAATTGTCCACTTGAGGACTCAAATTCTGGTGTGTTCAGCTCCGCGCTGGTTCTTTCCACTGTATTCAGCCAGCTGTGGGAGCAGACCGAGGGGACCAGGGCAAGAAGACCGGAGGGCGGAGGCATTCAGCGTCTCCTCGCCAGGGGGACCAGTCTCATCTCATGGGGTGCTTCTCACCGGTTTCCATCACATCCCCTGGTGGCTGAGGAGGGTAGCCTCAAGCAGCCCATGCGTGTTTTATCCTTAATGTAAGCTTTATAGTTTGCTCCACCACATATATTTATGTCATGAGCTGTGCTTAGTTGCTCAGTCGTGACCGACTCTTTGCGACCCGGTGGACTGCAGCCTGCCAGGTTCCTCTGTCCATGGGGATTCTCCGGGCAAGAATAATGGAGTGGGCTGCCATGCCCTCCTCCAGGGGATCTTCCCAACCCAGGGATCGAACCTGCATTGCAAGTGGATTCTTTACCGACTGAGCCACCATAAAATATATATATAATTTGTTTTTAACTGGAGGATTATTGCTTTACAATGTTGTGTTGGTTTCTCCCATACAACAAGGTGAATCAGCTGTAAGTACACATGTGTCCCCTCCCTCTTGAACTTCCCTCCCACCCCCACCCCACCTCATGCCTCTAGGTTGTCACAGAGCACCCAGCTGACCTCTGTGTATTATACAGCGACTCCCATTAGCTGTCTCTTTTACATATGGTAATGTGTATGTTTCAGTGCTTCTCCCTCAATCCCACCCTCTCCTTCCGCTGCTTTGTCCAAAAGTCGTTCTCTACATCTGC